>NC_090740.1:15539118-15671618 GCF_036898095.1 Palaemon carinicauda | reverse complement strand
CTAACGGCCCCCTGCGACACCCCCTGGCACTGCCGTATTCTAAGTTAAACGTAATAATACAGAAAGGTGGCTGCTATCATGCATACACCCAGATAATTCTATGCCAAATACACGAATCCCCTGTTTTTCTGGTTATATTTTTCATTACCAATTTTCCCAAAATTGAGTTTGATTAGTTTATTACAATAAATCATTACTATTACATTCGTTTATCTTTCTTAACCAGTAATCTCTGGGTAATAATAACCAAGGTATTCAAATTAGGCTGATATTTACTGTAGCAACATATTACTAATGAAGAAAATAAGAGGTGTTTTATATATATATATATATATATATATATATATATATATATATATATATATATATATATATATATATATATATATATATATATATAGATATAGGTACATTTGAAGTGTTCTGATGCAAATATTTGTTTGGAACTCATATTCATCAAATTTTAGTCGTTATAATATTCCAAAAGTTATGACTGAAAACCACATTTAAAAAGGTAAAAATCCCAAGAACATCACCTAACCTAACTGATGAGACATATCCTTACCTTCTTACTTTCGAAGGGGGGTCACAAACTGCCGTATTTTTACTTTACCCTAAGGCTAAGTCTCAAACTTGTGTTTGCTTCCCAACCGTCTTCACTTACACGAAATCATAATATTTTTTGAATGTGTTCCCCTTGAAGAAAATTGGTTTGATAAGTAATAAGAATGATTATGCCTGTCCCAATCAACTGTTGTACGTACACCCCAAGATATATTTAATCTCCTTACAAATAGGCCTATGATGTGAATCCCTATACAAAGGTTTTGCTGTTTTTTTTGTAAAGGCTTAATTCTATTAATACACTATCTTTGGTTTGAGGATACTGTAGTGTTCCATAAATTGCGTAAAAATTACAATTAAATGAATTCATTATTTCACCGCCGTGGTACAACCCCTATACCCCTCCATCCCTGCCTCGGTATTTTCATCAATAGTGAGTTTTATAATTTCCATGTTTTTAGTAGATTCTTCTGTTCAAAGAAAGTGTATGATAACATGTTTTTTCTTATGCTTCGTGTAATTTATCAAATTTTTTGTTGAAATATGTGAAAAATTACAAAATAATGCAGTTTGCATCCAAAAACCAGCTTTTGTCATTGACTTTGGTAGGTATTGTTATTAAATATAGACTTACCATCACAATACTTTATAATCTTTTTGTTCGTTAACATTATTTATCGACAAAACATAGGCCTATATCTAAGGGAGAGATTTAGGTGAGTAAATTAGTTTTGATTCTCATTACTTGGAAATTGTTTGAAAACAGTGATGTTATTTGGACAAAATACTTCCAACCAATCAGCTATTAGGAAACTTTCCCGAGCTAAAGGGGTAATCCTGCGAGTGAGATCAAATCTGCTTCATTTAATTAAAAAAATTGAGTGTAGGCCTATTTACTTATCTGACAGCTTATCTTAGGTCTCATGCTTTTTTTTTCTTTGTATTTTTTAGTCCTAGTTGAGTAACTATGGGGTCACAGTGGAGCATAACCCCTCCCCCCCCCCTCATAATGATACACAGATGTAAGTAATATGAGATGGCAGTATTTCAAGATTAGGACATACCTCTTTGGTTGAATGAAATGTTATTGAATTTCACTATTATATTTGTGAACCCACCTGTTTCTGCCAAGCCACAAACCTTCCCTGCTTTTACTATGAGTAAATTGTTGCACACTACAAAGGTATGCTACTTGTGTTTGAGTTTCTTGTACCCTTTGCATCTAAGAAATAAGGGAAAGTGGAATACAGGGGTATATTAGTGGGATTAAGTCAAACTACCAGTAGTGAACTGTAAGTGTTTCAGCTAGAATGGTGAAAATATTCATAGATTGGAAAATAAGTTATCCATTAAGATTTTGTTTATAATTAGTAACAATATTCTCAGGGTAATAGTTTAGGATGGGACTGGGGAGGCTTGTAGATCAGGCATCATGAACCTTCTAAGGGACAGAAAAAACGGAAGTTGTACTGTATCCCATTTTACTAAATCAAAAGGATGTGTGCTATCAACCTCACCTAACCTTGCTTACACCAGCGTATCATCACCAGGAAATGGTTGCTAATGTCACCATGCAGAACCTAAATCACAAAATAGTCGGCGGGTGTGTCCATCATTCTACAAACTAACCAAGGACTCTTATTTCAAAGTTGAAAATATGTTAAAATCTTAAGTTTTTATTTGTGTTTTGAACAAACTTGACCTTCACTTCTATCTCTAATATGATGTGAATTTAGTGGAGTCCAGGGGTCAGTTACCAATCCAGTGATGTAAGGTTAGGTTAGTGTATTATGCACCACTTTATTTCACCCTTTTTTCCAACCCTGGTTTCCCAATGGGATTACTCATTATTGATGAATATGAAATGGTTCTACTTCCTCTAAATTACTAATTTTTAATGTAATTGGTGGGAAAAATCATTTTAAAATAAAACCAAGGAAAATTTTATTTGTTTCAGCACCAAATACAAACCTTTCAGTTCTTTACTATGGAGATACCTTTCGGCAACGGCTTTAACTAGCCAAAAGATTTTTAGCAAGGTGTAATTACCCACCACTAGTTAGCCAGGGGTTAGCAGGGTGTAGGACCAACCAGCCGGCTCACACACTCTGTAGCCAAAACAAGCCACTTTGACTTGATGTCGTTTCTGCTCGTTCAACCTCCTTTGGAGGACGAACAAGTAGAACAGTGATCATTGACAAGACTGCCCCTAGGTGTAGACACCATTGCTTCTAGCGAAGCAGTGGCGCCCTCCTCTGGGGAAGTTTTCTCTTGTTGCTGCTTGTGACAACTCCTGCCTTCATTGAGGTCTACCCTTTTAACAAATGGTTTTCGAGAGTGCAGTACTACAGTTAGAGTAGAGGCACAGTGGGAGCACTCATGGGCTCCACAGGAGTTGACCAATGTCTTCTCCTCTGAGGCTCTGGAGTTAATGCACCGATTGAGTTCTCGTGCCCTTAGCTGCAGCTCTCTTTGTTTTTGCAAACGTTCGTTCCTGCAGCTCCGGCATAGGAACGAGACCAGTTGTAGACTGGTTTCCCTTGAATTTTTTCCAGTCGGGGTGATCACTTCGGGGTAAACCCAGAAACTAGCTTCTGCTATGTTTCATAGGCAGCACTGAATGCCAACCTTCAACTTTAGCTTACTCAGCTCGTTAACGGGAATCAGAGTGGGCTGCCGGAGATTCCCATCCAGATGTTTGGCAACTCATCTGTCCACAGGAGAGATACCTTCCACCAGCTCATGTTAAGCAGCCTTCCCACTTGCAGACCTTAATCTCATAGAGAGGTCATGCACAGTGTTACGCACCCATCCACGGAGCACTAGCGAGGTGGTTTGGTGAGCTCTTCTGCCTGACGAAGATCTGTGAGCAACCCAGGATGCTCCCACCTTAGCTCTACACTAGTTATTTTTATAGGGACGAATTAACGTTGCCTCGCAAGCTTTGTCAGCACCCGCTAATGTTTTTATCGCTAATGCTCACCTCTCAAACAATGAATGGGTAAGATCTTACTTGCCAACCTTTGGGTACCTGGCAAATATTTGGGTTCTTTACATGCTTAGGCTAATAACCCTTACATGTGAGACTAATCATTGTTGCCCTGAGAGAGAGTCCACCCGACACTTATCATTAGCTGGATGACATGAGCTGTTTTCGTTGCGCATGCACTTTCGACCTTAGGACTTTGAGGCCTCATCAGGGAGGTAGAAACCTGGACTGTAATAGAGTCTCGTAAGACAAAACCCTCAGGGCTTACAGTATTGTCACAAATGTGGATGCCTGCTGACAGATTGCAGCCACCGCATGCCACAATGAGTCTCATTAGATACTGTATAGTCCTGCCGGGATTTTGCCGCAAATATGGATGCTTTCTGACTGCTTGTGGTCGTCTCATCCCACAGTTGTTCAGAAAACAGCAAATCTCGAAAAATATAATCCTTCTGGATTTTATTTTGGACTTCTCTCTCTCAAAGGTCTGATCACTTTGCTGGCTGCCTGTACGGTACTTTACGTTGGCGAACAAACATGATAACAATGCTACAGCTAATCGGCGATCAATTCCTTTCTGTTATAATATTGCCCTTCATCGCGCACACATTTTTCCTGCAAGCAACTCATCAAGATCTATGAGGATGCTCATACGCGGAAATATGTTCACAATGCTCAGGATCGTTTTGAATAACTGGAGTCGGAGAAGTTATGATTGCACACAACTGCATAGGAGCAAGCAAACTATTACTGTCAAGAAATGCAGTTCGATTCGCCAGTTGCATTATGTGTTACTCTCATGGTCAGTTGCACACCTGTGAGAGATAGCAAGGACTACATATCATCATACATTTGGAACTTATTGTTCTAATAAATCATTAGATCTCTTCCTAATTTGATGGTTTTATAGTATTCCTTTGGAAGAGTCAGGTTATTCATAACCATCCTACTCTTCTGTAATGAATCAGAGGTAATTTGCTCTCAAGTAAACTTCTCCTTCCTTCCAGTCAGATCCTCTTTTACTTCTCCGGACTGCTTGTCTAAGCATTAAAAACTCTTAAACTCCGAAACTTTGCTCAAGCGAATTCAGTGCCACATAAACCTAAAAATGAGGGAAGCCTTTCTAATCCTTAAGCAATTTCATCAGCTCCTTCCAGGACACACCATGGTGTTGATGAGCGATACCACGGTAATGACTTACAAAACAAGCAAGGAGGTACTTTTTCAGAGTCCCTCAGCCTACTAGCGGTAGAGATAAGATGGACGGAAAACAGCTCGGTACTCTTATCTGCCCACTTCATCCTGGGCAAGAGGAATATTTTGGCAGACATTCTGAGCAGAAAGACTTGGATAGTCTGAGTAATCTTTGAAACATCAGATACCTAACAAAGTCTTGACCTTGTGGGGTTTGCCTATGTTAGACCTGTTCACGGCATTTGTCAACCGGAAGCTTCCTATGTACTGCTCGCCAGTACTAGATCTCCATGCCTTCTAGTAGGACACCTTCCTACAACAGTAGGACAACAGTGACATTCTCCCCTCCCCCTTTCGGCATAGTAAGGAGACTTCTGAACAAGGTAAGGACATTGCAGGATCTCTCGATAACTGTAATAGCTCCGATGTGGCAACATGCAGAGTGATTCCCGGACCTTTAAATCTGCTCACAGAGGTATTGATGGAGTTCCTTCCACTTCCCAATTTACTCACACAATCAGACATAAAGATACTCCACAGAGCAGTAGCTTCGCAATGGCTTCATGCCTGTAGGTTGTCCAGCAACTCCTCGGTGAGAGGCTTTTCACTACCAGTTGTGAAGTGAATGTCAGGGTACATCCGGGAGTCATCTTCCGCCATCAATCAGGTGAAGTCTGCTATCTTTTGTGGTTGGCGTCATGGAAGGGGTATACTGTAGTTCCGCTCAGTGCCACTGTTCCAGTGATAGCGGACTTTTTCTTGTACTTCAGGGAGGAAAAACTCTGCTCGGTCTCCCCCATAGATTGAGAGGAATTAACATTTCCTCCTCGACGGCATTGTCTCTCAAAGCTTCAAGCTCACTTGCCCTCAGTCAGAAGTCAGACCTCCTCCTTGGAACGTAGTTTGTGTACTGTACTATGAGCCGTAAGAGGAGCACCATACTAGCTGCTTCGTCAGTTATCAGACCGTGACTTAAGCCTTAAGACGGTTTTCCTTTTAGCCCTGGTCTCTGTGAAGAGAGTCGGTGAGCTACATAGTCTATCCTACAATGTCGCCCATTTACCATTTAAGGGGATGGAGGCCAGGTGACACTGAAGTTCTTCTCAGAGTTTCTAGCTAAGATTCAAAATCCATCAGTAGCAGATTCTAGATTTGGGTCCCTCCTGATTGAGAGTCTCCATTCTGTCACTGATAATCCAAATCAACTATTACTATGCCCTGTGAGGGCACTGAGGAAGTATCTGAAGCAAACCACAAGAGTTTGCCTTAGGTTAACAGACTGTTTGTCAGTACAGGCAGAGCCAAGAGGAGGATCAACAGGAACACAATCTCTGCCTGTATTTGACAGGTGATTGAACAACCCCTACACTCTGACTCCACTCCTCTTGACCATGGACCCAGAGCTCACAACGTCAGGGGTGTTAGCTCATCCCTGGAGTTCAAGAACTACTACTCTGTGACACAGGTATTATAGGCAGGTGTTTGGAAATGCCAAACAACCTTCACGGCCCATTAAATGCAAGACGTAGCCCTCAGGAACCTGGATACCTTTTCTAGAGGTCCTGTGGTGGCTGCACAAAATGTGGTCGGAAACACCTCAGCTCCCTTGCAGGACAAGTAGCTGTCGGTTGAGGGCAGATGTTCCCCTGTAGTAATACTAGAATGAATGTGTGAATGACTGGCCTCTTCGCTTTTCATTCTCCCTTCTCTTGGGGTTTCAGCTCAGTCCCTTCTGTAACCTAATATACAGTATATGCATATATATTTATTAAGACCCAGATCTTCGTGCGAGGTGAAGTTGGGTAATGTCTAGGTTAAGTGCAGAGCATAGCTCCAAGATTGCCCTTACTTAGTCAAGTCACAATGCTTAGTTCACGTACCATTGCATGGATTGCTTTGGCCGTTATCTCTCACAAATTCTGAGAGTTACTGAAGTGACATTGTGTCTCTAGGAAGCTCGTGCGAAGCACAGAGTGGTACCGCTGGACAGGAGCCAGCTATTTAGTTTAGGACCTCCATATACTAATGGTGAGTCTCCACTGTTAGAGTGAGATGGTTTGTACATAATTCTGGAACAAATGACAAATTTGGAAATAATTTGTATTTTTCCTAATTATACAATCCGTGAACTCTTTACACATACTTGTCTCACCATCGCCTATCCCCTGAGAAGTCCTGCCTGCAATTCAAAAGTGACGCATGTTAAAGGTGTCTGGTTTCAGTTCCAGTTCCGTCAGAATAGATGCTCACCAGAACGTCAGCCAGGCAATTCCAACCCCCCCCCCACCTGTGGTGCTCTACCACTAGCAGTGGCCTCCCCAGTAAACAGCTTGAACTCACGGTCCCGGGCGGGGATCGATCTGCTGCCATGCAAATGCTAGGCAAACACGTTACCACTGTATTAGTGTGGGCGAGAGCAGGGTGGCCAGTCTACCCCCTGCTTGCTAACTAGCAGTGTTACACCTCACTAAAAAGGGTTTTGGCTAGTTTCAGCAGTCACTGAAATAATCCCCACTGAAAAGAGCTCAAGGCTTGTGTAGTTAGGAATGATACAAATTATTTCCATATTTGTCATATTGCACACCAAACTACCTTCTGACATGTAGATAACAAACCACAATACCACCATTAATTGTTCATATTAACTGTGGTACTGTATAATACACGCTGCTTGCTATCATAATACATGGGTAAAAGTATTGAACAAGCAGTTAGAAGGATTATGTTTCAGACTAGTTCTTTGTATAGCTGCTTGCTTTTTGTATTTGGGAAGGAAGTACCACAAGTTACAGCACTGGGATACTGTTTAGTAGATCTTTATTATGTTTGTGGTTCCTTATAGTACTTTGATATTTTAAGTTTGTTGTTGTCTGTAATCTTGAAAAGTGCAATGTTGATTTCAATGACACTTTTGTATCCAAAGTAGGCCTATAACACTTGAAGAATTTATAACAATTGTGAATGGATTTTAGATAATCTTTTCATTATGAAAATAATAACATGATTCTGCTGTTGTAGCTGTAAATACAGTGTGGAATTTCAATGAATTCTATAATTGGTTTTATCTTTTCAGAATCATGGGAAAGGAAGGTCTTCTTGAGCAGTATAGATTAACTCAACGTTATGAAAAGCCTCACAAGGTAAGGTATTTTTAATTTTGCCCAAATTGAAATTAAAAAAAGAAATTTACTTACAAGTGAAGGTTGAAACATGGGACTTACTTATTTGATTATTAAATACTAGCGGAACCTGTGTAAATTACACAAAATGATATTTTCAATATTAAACTTACCCGATAATCATGTAGCTGTCAACTCCGTTGCCCGACAGAATTCTACGGGAGGGATACGCCAGCTATCACTATACTAGAAGGGGGTGTACTCACCAGCGCCACCTGTGGCCAGGTACTGCAGTACTTGTTGTTGACACCACCTCACTTTTTCCTCTGTCGTGCTTCCGGCAAGACGTTCTGGGATACGCTTATGATTTTGAAGTATTGTTCACGGCTTTTGGTGAAGTATTTCTTCAAGATTTCAGCTTTCGCTATACTGGAGACCTTTATAATTAGCTTAGATAGCTCTTATTTGGTTTTTGATTAATGGTTAACGATCTTTTTGCTTGATTTGGAATCCCCCTTGACTAACTCTTTGATTCAAGATGTCTGACCTTTCACAAGCCCCACCCCATAGACGATGTAGGTCTTGTAATAGGCGTGTTCCGAAGGCCTCGGTTGATCCTCACACCGCTTGTTCTGACTGTAGGGAAAGACCCTGTCAGTTGGAAGATCGATGTGAGGAATGCGCCGGACTTTCGGAACTTGAATTTGTGCGATTCCTAAAATATTCAACTAAGTTAGAGAGAGAGAGGGTTAGGAGGAGTTCTTCGCGCTCTTCACTTTTTTCCTCACCACACGATCCTCAACCTTTTCCTCCCCCTGTAGTGGCTACCCCCGAACCTTCTATTTGTGCTCAACCTGATATGTCCGTTGTTTTGCGTGCCATTCAGGCTTTAGGAGACAAAGTGGAATCGGTGGTTAGTGACCATAAGTCTCTTATGGCAGAAGTCAAAGAACTTAAGGTCAAAAGTGCAGTGGGAGGTGATAGTGCCAGTGTTGTGCCAAGTACTAGTGTCAGTGCGGTGCCAAGTGCTAGTGTCAGTGTCAGTGTGGTGCGTGAGGGTACTTCTGTGCGTGCCAGTCGTCCTCCCAGTCCGGGACCTCTTGCAAGCTCCCAAGCCCAGGGGAGAAGCAATGTCGAAGGGCAAAAGGGTTCGGCAGGCCTTGATCGGCGCACAGAAGTATCCTCGGTGGTTGCGGGCGTGTCTAACAGAGACCGTCACTCCCACCCGCAGACGATTGAGCCCATCTTTTACTCGTCTGCAGAAGAAGTGTCAGGGAGGAAACGCTGGACTCAGGTCTCAAGACCTCTCAAACGCAAATTCCAGACCTCAAGAGCTCTACAACCTGGTTGCAGTCATTGGCTTAGCTCTGACTCTCCGCTGTCATCAGGTGACTGCACACCTCCTAAGAGAGGTAAGGTGTTGCCGCAACAGACCTCATCTTCTGTTCAGGCTTTACCTCAGCAGACCTTAGCGTCTGTCGACCCCAAGATGACTTTGTTGCAGTCCATGCAGTCACAGCTTGCGGTCTTAATGCGCGAGTGTCAGGCTGAGAAGGTTACACCTCCTCCTGCGATCGCTCCGCCTCGCCGCAGTCCAGTCTGCCAGGCGTACGATGTTGAGGTTCCTCAGGATACCTTACCGCGTACTGAGTTGCCAGTTACCAGCGGTGTGCAGCAACCTCCGCCTTCCTTAAGGCAACCTCAGCAATGGGAGCAGGAGTCTTACGCCTTACTTCCTCCGCTTCCGCTTGCAGTTCCACCAGCGAGGCAACAATCTCTTGAGGTACGACAACCTCTTCCATCCATGAGGCAGCCACCTCAGCACTCGCTGCAGCCACCTCAACCCTCCTCAAGGCGAGAGCCTCAACTCCTTAGGCTAGCACCTCAGGAACCTCAACTCGCGAGACAAGAACTGCGTTCTGCGCAGCCGCTACCTCAACTCTCGCAGCTCACACCTCAGGAACCTCAACTCGTTCCTCAGGAACCTGCTACTGCGCATCCGCCACCCTTACAGCAAGCGCAACTCTTGAGGCAAGACACTCATGCTAGGAGTCAGCCACCTCAACCCATGCGCCTACCTTCCTCTACTCTTCTTGACCAGTCTTTGCAGCCTGAACCTCAGGTTTTTACTCAGCAACAGGGACTTGAGGATGAAACCACAGGCGTTGATGCACCCGCTTGTTCAGACTCTGCTGTTCAGCATACCACTGTTCCATTGCCTTTCACTTCGCTACACTCTGGTGATGAGGTTTCTGATGAGGAAGCTGCGCACCTGGACCCCTCATCAGACGTGGAAGAACCCAAGTCTTCTCCTTTATCCATTGACTTTCGTAAGGTCCTGGCTCTTTTCAGAGAGGTATACCCAGACCATTTTATTTCTGCTACCCCTCGCTCTCCTCCATCTGAGTTTTCGCTGGGCATGCAACCTGCTAAGTCAACTTATACTAAGCTCGTCTTTGCTAGGTCATCTAAGAGAGCTTTAAGGATATTAGGGGAGTGGTTGCAGTCTAAGCAGCAGCTAGGGAAGACTTCCTTTATGTTCCCACCTACTAAGCTCACTTCTAAGGCGGGTGTATGGTATGCCACAGGAGAGGAACCAGGCTTGGGAGTCCCTGCCTCTGCCCAGGCTGACTTCTCGAGTTTGGTCGACTCTCCTCGTAGATCAGCAATGAGGCGCTCTAAAGTTTGCTGGACCTTCTCCGATTTAGACCACTTCCTAAAGGGTGTTTTCCGTGCCTTTGAGATGTTCAATTTCCTAGACTGGTGCCTGGGGGCCCTGAGCAAGAAGACCTCCCCTGCGGACAAGGACTCGGCCATGCTTTTAATGTCCTGCATGGATAAAGCTATTCGGGATGGATCTGGCGAGCTTGCTTCAATGTTTGTGTCAGGAGTTCTTAAGAAAAGGGAGCAACTTTGCTCTTTTCTTTCTTCTAGCATCACACCTTGTCAAAGGTCCCAACTCCTTTTTGCTCCGCTGTCTAAGTTCTTGTTCCCCGAAGAGCTTATCAAGGATTTGTCTGCGGCCCTGATCCAAAAAGACACTCATGATCTTGTGGCCTCTTCAGCTCGTAAGGCTAAGGTTACGCCTTCAGTTCCCAGGACCTACCGCACCCCAGTGGCTGATACTCCTGCTACAAGGTTTATTCCGCCCTTTCGTGGCAGAGCCCCCAGCCGAGGAAGCACCCGTCCAGACTCTTCCAGGAGCAGGTCTAGGAAAGGTCCCAAGACTTCTAAAGGCAAACACTGACTCTCCTCCTCTCCAGACAGCAGTAGGAGCCAGACTCAAGACCTTCTGGCAAGCTTGGGAAAGAAGAGGTGCAGACGCCCAGTCTGTCAGGTGGCTGAGGGAGGGTTACAGGATACCATTCTGCTACAAACCCCCTTTGACCACTTCTCCCATCAACCTCTCTCCCAACTACAAGGAAAAGGACAAGAGGCTAGCGTTACACCAGGAGGTGTCGCTCTTGTTACAGAAGAAGGCAGTGGTTATAGTCCGGGACCATCAATCCCCGGGCTTCTACAACCGTCTCTTTCTGGTGGCCAAGAAGACAGGAGGTTGGAGACCGGTGCTGGACGTCAGCGCGCTCAATGCTTATGTCACCAAGCAGACGTTCACTATGGAGACGACGAAGTCGGTCCTAGCAGCGGTCAGGCAGGAGGACTGGATGGTCTCGTTGGGTCTGAAAGACGCATACTTTCACGTTCCTATTCATCCAGACTCCCAACCTTTCCTGAGATTCGTTTTTGGAAAGGTTGTGTACCAATTCCAAGCCCTGTGTTTTGGCCTAAGCACAGCTCCTATGGTGTTTACGCTTCTGATGAGGAATATTGCAAAATTCCTCCACTTATCGAACATCAGAGCCTCCCTTTATTTAGACGACTGGCTGTTGAGAGCCCCCACGAGTCGTCGCTGTCTGGAGAGTCTCAAATGGACTTTAGACTTGACCAAGGAACTGGGTCTATTAGTCAACTTGGAAAAGTCCCAGCTCATTCCCTCTCAATCCATTGTTTACCTGGGAATGGAGATTCGGAGTCGGGATTTTCGGGCTTTTCCATCGGCCCCAAGAATAAGCCAAGCCCTAGAATGCATTCTGAGCATGCTGAAGAGGAACAGTTGCTCGGTGAGACAGTGGATGAGCCTAACAGGGACCCTGTCATCGTTAGCCCTGTTTGTCGAGTTAGGGAGACTCCACCTCCGCCCTCTTCAATTCCATCTAGCAGCTCATTGGGACAAGGATTTGACGCTCGAAGCAGTCTCTATACCTGTCACCAAAGAGATGAAGACCACTCTCTTGTGGTGGAAGACCAACCTCCTTCGCAAGGAGGGCCTATCGTTAGCGATTCAGACCCCCAATCTTCATCTCTTCTCGGATGCATCAGACTCGGGCTGGGGCGCGACCCTGAACGGACAGGAATGCTCGGGAACTTGGAACAGGGAACAGGAAACACTCCACATCAACTGCAAAGAGCTGCTGGCAGTTCATTTGGCCCTAATGAACTTCAAGTCCCTCCTGCTAGGCAAGGTGGTGGAGGTGAACTCAGACAACACCACAGCCTTAGCTTACATCTCCAAGCAGGGAGGGACCCATTCGAGGAACCTGTACGAGATAGCAAGGGACCTCCTCATTTGGTCAAGAAGTCTAAACCTCACTCTAGTAACGATTTTCATTCAGGGCAGCATGAACGTCTCAGCAGATCGCCTAAGCAGAAAAGATCAAGTCATCCCCACGGAATGGATCCTTCACAAGAGCGTGTGCAACAGACTTTGGACCTTGTGGGGTCAACCTACGATAGATCTGTTTGCCACCTCCATGACCAAGAGGCTTCCTTTGTACTGTTCCCCAGTTCCAGACCCAGCAGCAGTTCATGTGGATGCTTTTCTGCTGAATTGGTCCCATCTCGACCTTTACGCATTCCCTCCGTTCAAGATCATCAACAGGGTCATTCAGAAGTTCGTCTCGCACGAAGGGACACGGCTGACGCTGGTTGCTCCCCTTTGGCCTGCAAGAGAATGGTTCACAGAGGTACTTCTATGGCTGGTCGACGTTCCCAGGACTCTCCCTCTAAGAGTGGACCTTCTACGTCAACCTCATGTAGACAAGGTACACCCAAACCTCCACTCTCTTCGTCTGACTGCCTTCAGACTGTCGAAAGATTCGCTAGAGCTAGAGGCTTTTCGAAGGAGGCAGCCAGAGCGATTGCCAGAGCAAGGAGGGTATCCACTCGTAGAGTCTACCAATCCAAGTGGGAAGTCTTCCGAAGCTGGTGTAGAGCCAATGCAGTTTCCTCTACCAATACCTCTGTAACCCAAATAGCTGACTTCCTATTACATCTAAGGAATGAGAGATCCCTTTCGGCTCCTACGATTAAAGGGTACAGAAGTATGTTGGCCTCAGTTCTCCGCCACAGAGGTTTGGACCTTTCTTCCAACAAGGACCTTCAAGACATTCTCAAGTCTTTCGAGACTTCTAAGGAACGTCGGTTATCCACTCCAGGCTGGAATCTAGACGTAGTCTTAAGGTTCCTTATGTCTCCTAGGTTCGAACCTCTCCAGTCAGCTTCCTTCAAGGACCTTACCCTCAAGACTCTTTTCCTCGTCTGCCTTGCAACAGCTAAAAGAGTTAGTGAGGTTCACGCCTTCAGCAAGAACATTGGGTTCACATCCGAATCTGCAACATGTTCTTTACAGCTCGGATTTTTAGCTAAGAATGAACTTCCTTCACGTCCTTGGCCTAGATCGTTTGAAATCCCTAGCCTTTCCAACATGGTGGGTAACGAGCTAGAAAGAGTTCTTTGCCCTGTCAGAGCTCTGAAATATTATCTTAATAGGTCAAAACCTATACGAGGACAGTCAGAAGCCTTATGGTGTGCAATCAAGAAACCTTCGATGCCCATGTCCAAAAACGGAGTTTCGTATTACTTAAGGCTTCTGATTAGAGAAGCCCATTCTCTCATGAAGGATGAAGACCTTGCTTTGCTGAAGGTAAGGACCCACGAAGTGAGAGCCGTAGCCACTTCGATGGCCTTTAATAAGAACCGTTCTCTGCAGAGCATTATGGATGCAACTTATTGGAGGAGCAAGTCAGTGTTTGCATCGTTTTATCTTAAAGATGTCCAGTCTCTTTACGAGAACTGCTACACCCTGGGACCATTCGTAGCAGCGAGTGCAGTAGTAGGTGAGGGCTCAGCCACTACATTCCCTTAATCCCATAACCTTTTTAACCTTTCTCTTGAATATTTTTATTGTTGTTTTTGGGTTGTTACGGTAGGCTAAGAAGCCTTCCGCATCCTTTTTGATTTGGCGGGTGGTCAATTTGTTCTTGAGAAGCGCCTAGGTTAAAGGTTGTGTAGAGGTCCTTTAGTATGGGTTGCAGCCCTGTATACTTTAGCACCTTTGAGTTGATTCAGCCTTCCAAGAGGAACGCTGCGCTCAGTAAGGAAGACGATCTTATTAAAGGCAGAGTAACGGTTCAAGTCGACTTCCTTACCAGGTACTTATTATTTCATTGTTATTGTGGATAACTGATTATATGAAATATGGGATACTTAGCTATCCTTTAGTCTTGTACACTGGTTTTTCACCCACCCCCCTGGGTGTGAATCAGCTACATGATTATCGGGTAAGTTTAATATTGAAAAATGTTATTTTCATTAGTAAAATAAATTTTTGAATATACTTACCCGATAATCATGATTTAATTGACCCACCCTTCCTCCCCATAGAGAACCAGTGGACCGAGGAAAAAGTGAGGTGGTGTCAACAACAAGTACTGCAGTACCTGGCCACAGGTGGCGCTGTTGAGTACACCCCCTTCTAGTATAGTGATAGCTGGCGTATCCCTCCCGTAGAATTCTGTCGGGCAACGGAGTTGACAGCTACATGATTATCGGGTAAGTATATTCAAAAATTTATTTTACTAATGAAAATAACATTTTTCAATACTATTATCTTGTTCCTAACCTATACATGTTTGAATAAAATGTCCCGAGATTAATTTTGTAATCTAGGTTTGGAAATTGATAGAACTCATTTTTTCTGTCTAATATTTAAAAAAAGTCCGGTGCTAAAGACAAAATTGGGAAAACTATATAAAATATGCTTTGGTTAAATAATCAAAGTCTAATGTGAATTTGTAAAGTATACCATGAAATTATTTCTGTTTTCTTTAAAGCTTGAGTTGTAAGAGTATAGCATAAAATTATTTCCGTTTTCTTTGAAGCTTGAGTTTGTAAGAGTATAGCATGAAATTATTTCCGTTTTCTTTAAAGTGTGACACAAAATAAATAACGCACACGCTATCATATTAATATATAGATTAGGTGAGCAAACTACAACCAGATGGCATTATTGACTTGCATTGGAAATTTATGTATCTAGAGACATTGTTTTGTTGGTCAGTATGCTTCAGATTTTAATGTAACCTAAGTGGATGACTGAACTTGAATGAGTTTTGCTGGCATGTTTATTTGACAGTAGTGAATGAAGTTTTATCTGTATCTTTGATAAGATTAACTTGCTTCTTTATCATAATCTTGTTAGCATAATCAACACATTGATTCATGGTAATAATTTTGTCTATACATATTTTCGGAAATGATTAGGGCAGTTTCATCTTCCTACTGGTAAGGTACGCTTCCTTCTGGGTGCCTCTTATGTACAGTAGATAGTTGCCACAGCATTCCTGGTCTTTTCCTAAGATTCAGTATCCAGTTTCACACTTAGCTAATCCTTTCTTACTTGACTAAGCACTAAAAAGATTGGTTTTTGTAGAAGAACATTTTTCAATAACTATATATGTATTATTGAAAAAATTGTATTTTAAATATTTAACGTAGCCGGTGAATATATAATAGCTGCAACTCTGTTGCTCAACAGACAAAAAACAGTAAAAACTCGCCAGCGATCGCTATACAGGTTGCGGGTGTGCCCACCAGCGCCAACTGTCGGCCAGATACCACTCTCTCGATGTAAACAAAGACTCAATTTCTTCTCTGTCGACGTGTCGATCGTACTTTACTCGCTGTTGAACCTGGAGTTTTTTCACATCATATTTGGTGAAGTACTGTACTTTAATTTGGTTTGAGCTTTCGCAGTACAGGTGTTTTTCTTCAAATAAATCCTTGAACTCTTTTTTTTGGATCGGATTAATTGTTGATGACTTAGATCGTTTTTTGGAATTTTCCCTTGACTAATTCAAAATGGCTGACCTTTCACAAGTTCCCAAGTTCAGAAAATGTAATGCTAGGGACTGTCATAGGCGTCTTCCAAAGGCTTCTCTCGACCCTCACACTGTTTGTTCCAATTGTCGGGGTAAAACCTGTCAATTGGAAGATCGGTGTGAGGAATGCGTGGGCCTTTCGGAATTCGATTTTATCGAATTTGAGAAATATACACGCAGACTAGAGAGAGAGAGGGTAAGGAGAAGTTCTTCTAGGTCGGTAGATTTTTCCTCTCCACATGCCCCTGAACCTAATCCTTCCCCTGTAGTGGTTGTTCCTAACCCCCCTCCTAGCACTCAGGAACCGTCGATGGCAGACATGATGCGTGCTATTCATGCCTTGGGGGAGAGAGTTGAGGCCCTAGCAAGTGACCGGAATCAACTCATGGCGGACGTAAAGGAACTAAAGTGCCAAAGTGCCGTGGCGGAAAGTGTTAAAGTGCCTAGTGTTTCTCAAAGTGTTGTGAACAGTGTTGCGCTTGAGGGTTCGTCTGTTCGTGCCTGTCGTCCTCCTAGTCCGGGACCTCTTGCAAGCTCCCAAGCCCAGGGGAGAAGCAATGTCGTACGACTCATGGGTTCGAGAGGCCTTGATCAGCGAACAGACGTTCCCTCTATGGTATCAGGCGTATCTCCCCAAGATCGCCCCTACCAACGTAAGACGAGAGAGCCCATTTTTACCTCGTCGTCCGAAGGTGTTTCTCGTAGGAAACCTTGGACCAAGGTCTCCAGACCTTTGAAACGTAAGTCGGTCCCTTCAGGACAAGTCCAACGTCCCGGTTGTAGCCACTGGGACAGTTCGGACCCGTTGCCGTCATCGGATGACTGCTCGCCGCCTAAGAGAGGCAAAGTTGTGCCGCCTCAGTCGCTCACCCCGTCTGTTGCCGCACCTGCTTCCGTAGACCCTAAATGGGTGTTGCTGCAGGACATGCAGTCCAAGCTTGCGTCCTTGATGGAGGACTTCAATGCGGAGAAGGTTGCCGCTGAACCTTCTGACTAACAACCATCCAAGCGGTCTGTTGTGTGTCCGGTTGACGTTGAGGTAGCTTTCTCGTGTCAACCAGTTGGGGTAGTACCTCCACCGATGCGACCCAGTGTGGGTTTCCAGCCGCACGTTGACGTTAGGCAACGCACGGAGGTGGTTGTTGACGTTCAGGACGTTCATCAACCATTAGAGGTGACTTGTTTTGACGCGGTGCGTCAACCTCCGCAACCCGGTATGGTGTTGACTGCACAACCCAGACGGTCTAAACAGTCTCGGGTGGACGCTGTGCGTCCTCGCGCACCTATGGTTGTTGACAGTTCCCAGACTGTTCAGCAGTTCCATGACGCTGCGTCCGGCTCCGTCACGCATGCACCAGTGCGACCGGACTCGGCGAGTCAAACGTTGCCCACTCCTTTGCCGTTTTCTCATCAGTTATCGGATGAGGAACTGTCAGATGAGGACGTTGCTGAACCACAAGAGGATCAACCTTCAGAACTTGATGAGCCTAAGGCAGCTCAACCATCCTTAGACTTTAGAAAAGTCATGGCTGTGTTTAAGGAGTTGTTCCCTGACCACTTTGTTTCTGTGGCTCCTCGTTTGCCGCCGTCAGAGTTTGTATTAGGCGTTCCTGCTTCCGTGCCTGCCTTTACTAAACTCGTTCTCTCTCGCTCATCCAAGAGAGCTTTGCGGCTGTTGGGCGACTGGTTAGAGACCAAGAAGAGTTTAGGGAAGACAGCATTTGCCTTCCCCCCATCTAAACTCTCGTCTAGATCGAGCGTCTGGTATGCCACGGGAGAAGTTCTCGGCTTGGGAGTTCTTGCCTCTGCCCAGGGCGACTTCTCAAGTCTTGTAGACTCTCCCCGCCGCCTTGCCATGAGACGCTCGAAGATTTGTTGGTCACCATCGGACCTGGACCACCTTCTTAAAGGTATATTTAGGGCTTTCGAAGTCTTTAACTTCCTAGACTGGTGTTTAGGAGCCCTGAGTAGGAAAATCTCTTCTGCGGACAAGGATGTTTCCTTACTTATTATGTCCTGCATGGACAAGGCCGTCCGTGATGGGCCCAACGAACTTGCCGCTTCATTCACGTCCGGAGTCCTGAAGAAACCAGAGTCTCTATGTTCTTTCCTGTCTGCTGGAGTGACGCCATGCCAAAGATCTGAGCTACTCTTTGCGCCCTTGTCCAAGTGCCTATTTCCTGAAGTCTTGATTAAGGAAATTGCCTTGTCTTTAGTACAGAAGGACACCCACGATCTAGTTGCGTCCTCGGCTCGCAAAGCTCCCCCTTTGCCTACATTGTCTGCTAGACCGAGGATAGACACTCCAGCGTCTCGATTTATCCCGCCCTTTCGTGGCAGAGCCTCCAGCAGGGGAGGTGCTCGTGCCGAAGGGAAGCGAGGGAAGAGGAAAGGATCCAAGTCCTCTAAGGGCAGAGTCTGACTGCCCGTAACTTCAGACAGCAGTAGGAGCCAGACTCAAGAACTTCTGGCAAGCCTGGGAGAAGAGAGGCGCAGATCAACAATCTGTGAGGTTGCTCAGAGAGGGGTACAAAATCCCTTTTGTACGCAAACCCCCTCTAGCGACGTTCCCCATCGATCTCTCTCCCAGGTACAGAGAGGAAGAAAAGAGACAAGCCCTGAAACTGGAAGCATCTCTTTTGCTAGAGAAGGGAGCGGTGGTCAAAGTCTCGGACCTTCAATCACCGGGGTTTTACAACCGTCTCTTCCTAGTATCAAAGAAGACAGGAGGTTGGAGACCGGTGCTAGACGTCAGTGCTCTGAATGTCTTAGTCACAAAGACGAAGTTTTCCATGGAGACCACAAAGTCAGTCTTAGCAGCGGTCAGAAGGGAAGACTGGATGGTCTCTCTAGACCTAAGGGACGCCTACTTCCACATCCCCATTCACTCAGACTCCCAACCCTTTCTGAGATTCGTCTTCGAAGATGTGGTTTACCAGTTTCGGGCCCTGTGCTTTGGCCTAAGCACAGCTCCTCTCGTGTTTACGAGGCTGATGAGGAATGTGGCGAAATTCCTCCACTTATCGGACATCCGAGCCTCCCTTTATTTGGACGACTGGCTTCTCAGAGCCTCTTCCAGTCGTCGCTGTCTGAAGGATCTCAATTGGACTCTAGATCTGACCAAGGAATTGGGACTCCTAGTCAATTTGGAAAAGTCGCAGCTGGTCCCATCCCAAACTATTCTGTATTTAGGGATGGAGATTCACAGTCAAGCTTTTCGGGCTTTTCCGTCGGCCCCCAGAATAGATCAAGCCCTGCTCTCCATCCAGAAGATGCTGAAGAAAGAACGCTGCTCAGTCAGGCTGTGGATGAGTCTGGTAGGGACGCTGTCATCCCTGGAGCAATTTGTATCACTAGGAAGACTACACCTCCGTCCTCTTCAATTCCATCTGGCTTTTCACTGGAAAAAGGACAAGACGCTAGAGGCGGTCTCGATCCCGATTTCCGAAAAGATAAAGTCTTGTCTGACTTGGTGGAAGGACAATATCAGTCTAAGAGAGGGTCTTCCCCTGGCAGTTCAGATACCCAACCACGTTCTCTTCTCGGACGCATCGGACTTGGGCTGGGGCGCGACGCTGGACGGTCGGGAATGCTCAGGTCTGTGGAACTCGAGTCAGAGGAGCATGCATATCAACTGCAAGGAGCTTTTGGCGGTTCATCTGGCCTTGAGAAGCTTCGAGTATCTCCTTCGAGGCAAAGTGGTGGAAGTAAACTCGGACAACACCACGGCCTTGGTGTACATCTCCAAACAGGGAGGTACCCACTCACTGACGTTGTACGAGATCGCAAGGGACCTGCTCATCTGGTCAAAAGATCGAGGCATCTCCCTAGTAACGAGGTTCATCCAGGGCGACTTGAACGTCCTAGCAGATTGTCTCAGTCGGAAAGGTCAGGTAATTCCAACCAAATGGACCCTCCACAAGGATGTGTGCAAGAGACTTTGGGCGCCTTGGGGTCAACCCACCATAGATCTCTTTGCAACCTCGCTGACCAAGAGCCTTCCAATCTATTGCTCTCCAGTCCCGGACCCAGCAGCAATACATATAGATGCCTTCCTCCTAGATTGGTCACATCTGGATCTTTACGCATTCCCACCATTCAAGATTGTCAACAAGGTACTGCAGAAGTTCGCCTCTCACGAAGGGACAAGGTTGACGTTAGTTGCTCCCCTCTGGCCCGCGAGAGAATGGTTCACCGAGGTACTTCGATGGTTAGTAGACGTTCCCAGAAGTCTTCCTCTAAGAGTAGACCTTCTACGTCAGCCACACGTAAAGAAGGTACTCCAAAGCCTCCACGCTCTTCGTCTGACTGCCTTCAGACTATCGAAAGACTCTCGAGAGCTAGAGGCTTTTCGAAGGAGGCAGCCAGTGCGATTGCTAGAGCAGGGAGAGCGTCTACCATTAGCGTCTACCAATCGAAGTGGGAAGTCTTCCGAGACTGGTGCAAGTCAGTTTCTGTATCCTCGACCAGTACCTCTGTAGCCCAAATAGCTGATTTTCTCTTATACCTGAGAAAAGGACGATCCCTTTCAGCTCCCACTATCAAGGGCTACAGAAGCATGTTGGCATCGGTCTTCCGGCATAGAGGCTTAGATCTTTCCAACAATAAAGATCTGCAAGACCTCCTTAAGTCTTTTGAGACCACTAAGGAGCGTCGTTTGGCTACTCCTGGGTGGAATTTAGACGTGGTCCTAAGATTCCTCATGTCAGACAGGTTTGAGCCTTTACAGTCAGCCTCCCTGAAAGATCTCACTCTTAAGACTCTTTTCCTGGTATGCTTAGCCTCGGCTAAAAGAGTCAGTGAGATTCATGCCTTCAGCAAGAACATCGGATTTTCGTCAGAAAAAGCTACTTGTTCTCTGCAACTTGGTTTTCTAGCCAAAAATGAGCTACCTTCTCGTCCTTGGCCTAAATCTTTCGATATTCCCAGCTTATCGGAGATCGTAGGCAATGAACTAGAAAGAGTCTTATGCCCTGTTAGAGCTCTTAAGTTCTACTTAGCTCGTACTAAACCTTTACGAGGCCAATCTGAAGCTTTATGGTGTTCGGTTAAGAAACCATCTTTGCCTATGTCAAAGAATGCTTTATCCTATTTTATCAGATTGTTAATACGAGAAGCTCATTCACACCTGAGTGAGGAAGACCGAGCTTTGCTTAAGGTTAAGACGCACGAGGTTAGAGCTGTAGCAACTTCCGTGGCCTTTAAGCAAAATAGATCTCTGCAAAGTATAATGGACGCAACCTATTGGAGAAGCAAGTCAGTGTTCGCGTCATTTTACTTGAAAGATGTCCAGTCTCTTTACGAGAACTGCTACACACTGGGACCATTCGTAGCAGCGAGTGCAGTAATGGGTGAGGGCTCAACCACTACAATTCCCTAATTCCATATCCTTTTAATCTGTCTCTTGAAATGTTTTAATGTTGTTTTTATGGGTTGTCCGGAAGGCTAAGAAGCCTTTCGCATCCTGGTTGATTTGGCGGGTGGTCAAAGTCATTTCTTGAGAGCGCCCAGATTAGGGGTTTGATGAGGTCCTGTTGTATGGGTTGCAGCCCTTGATACTTCAGCTCCTGGGGGTCTGTCAGCATCCTAAGAGGATCGCGGGGCTCCGTAAGGAAGACGTACTTACAAGGTACTTACAAGGCAGAGTAATCGTCTAAGTCGACTTCCTTACCAGGTACCTATTTATTTTGGTTTTGTTATATTGATAACTGTCAAAATGAAATAAAAAACTCTTAGCTTATACGATGTAAACATATTTAACTGGTCTCTACCCACCTCCCTGGGTGTGAATCAGCTATTATATATTCACCGGCTAAGTTATATATTTAAAAATGATATTTTAATTATAAAATAAATTTTTTAATATACTTACCCGGTGAATATATAAATTAAACGACCCTCCCTTCCTCCCCAATAGAGACGCAGTGGGATGAGAAGAAATTGAGTCTTTGTTTACATCGAGAGAGTGGTATCTGGCCGACAGTTGGCGCTGGTGGGCACACCCGCAACCTGTATAGCGATCGCTGGCGAGTTTTTACTGTTTTTTGTCTGTCGAGCAACAGAGTTGCAGCTATTATATATTCACCGGGTAAGTATATTCAAAAATTTATTTTATAATTAAAATATCATTTTGAAAAATATCTATTGTAAAATACGAATTGTGTTCAGCTCTGCTAAATAAAATAAATTTTTAGTACAACAGTGGAGTTAATTCCACATAGTCAGAAATAAAGGTCAATACATTTTTTAAATTTGAGTCATTAACTTTAACAAGGTTATTCATTTTGGTTTGGCTGTGGTATTTAATTTCCACAAAAGATTTATTTCAATGCTATTGTTCTTCACTGGGCTATTTTCCCTGTTGGAGCCCTTAGGCTTATAGCATCCTGCTTTTCCAATTAGGGTTGTAGCTTTGCAAGTAATAATAATAATAATAATGAAAATAAAATGTTTGTATAGAGATGTGTTAAATATTTCATGTTATACTTTTAAAGATATTGCTTCAAAGTAAAGTCAATTTTTTTTTTAACAAATTAGAAATTGATATAATTGTCATAAACTTGAAATAGCATACTTTGTTTGAATGAAAATTATTTACTCTTATGATAAATTAAGAATAATTACATTCTCGCAACTTTAACTGAGAGAGAGAGAGAGAGAGAGAGAGAGAGAGAGAGAGAGAGAGAGAGAGAGAGAGAGAGAGAGAGAGTACTGAACTGAATTATGATTTAGAGACTTGATGATTTTTATTTGTAATATCTTTTTGGTATGGGTAATATATGAATTGAGCACTAAACTGTTTAGCTGATGTAGGTGATAAACTTATTGTGTGTTTCTTTCATTACACCTTCATTATTTTCTTCACTATATATATGTATATATATATATATATATATATATATATATATATATATATATATATATATATATATATATATATATATATATATATATATATATATATATATATAAATATATACATATAAATATATACATATAAATATATACATATATATATATATATATATATATATATATATATATATATATATATATATATATATATATAATATATATATTTATATATATATATATGTATATATATTTATATACATATATATATATATATATATATATATATATATATATATATATATATATATATATATATATATATATATATATATATATTTATATACACGCATATATATATATGTATATATATATACACACACACAAATATATATATATATATATATATATATATATATATATATATATATATATATATATATATATATATATATATATATATATATATATATGAGTGTATGTATGTGTGTGTAGCTTTTAAGAAATAATAATCTCCTTTTGAGTTTCCATATTGTATCCTGCATGCTTAAAGCTGGTTGGGAAATGATAAAAACTATGGTCATTACCCATAGACATCCTAGATTGAAAAACTGATAAAAAGGGAAATAAATCATATATTATTTTCAGAAGAAATGTATGTAAGTGTACAAATCTCTCTCTCTCTCTCTCTCTCTCTCTCTCTCTCTCTCTCTCTCTCTCTCTCTCTCTCTCTTATATAACATTACCGCAAGGTGTGACCAAAGTATGCTAATTGTAGGGTACTTATTAGAATTTCAGATGAGGTTGTTTGAAGGACGATATTTTTTTTTCTTTTTTTTTACTCGAAGCTTGTTACTACGCATGTAGTATAAACATTAGTTAGTCTTCTTAACATTATATTATAACTTTTTATCACCAAATTGTTTACAAAGATATGATTTTCTTTTAATATAGCATCCTTATTTTCATTTAGAGCTACATGTACCATATGTTTTTACAAATATCATAGTACAATTGCATAGCCTGTGCTTTTTTATCTTAAAATTATTGCTAGATAATTAGAAAACTGGTTAGTTAATGCTTTATTAATGTTTATTAGATTTTTTCTACAATTTGTTTTTTGGCACAAGCTCATCGAAAAATTTGACTATGAAAACACACACACACACACTCTCTCTCTCTCTCTCTCTCTCCTCTCTCTCTCTCTCTCTCTCTCTCTCTCTCTCTCTCTCTCTCTCTCTCTCTCTCTCTCATAATAACTATTACTTTTTCAGTCATATCTTTGCAACACTTTGTGTTCTTAAATCACATCAAGTTCACTCTCTCTCTCTCTCTCTCTCTCTCTCTCTCTCTCTCTCTCTCTCTCTCTCTCTCTCTCTCTCTCTCTCTCCTGATGGTGTTCCTTTGCTGTTTTTTTCAACTGAAATCATGATAAATATTACTTTTTCTGTCATATCTCTTTGCAACACTTTGTGTTCTGAACTCACATCAAGTTCTCTCTCTCTCTCTCTCTCTCTCTCTCTCTCTCTCTCTCTCCTCTCTCTCTCTCTCTCTCTCTCTCATATATATATGTCATCATCACCATCCATTACTAGTCCACTGCAGAAAACTCCTGACATGACCTTTTACACCCGTCGGTTTATGGTCCTCCTTTGCCAGTCCACTCCTGCAAAGTTGAGTTCATCAATCCATCGTCTTCTATTCCTAGCCCTGTGTCGTTTTCAATCTCTAGGGACCCATTCGTTAATCTTAATATGCATCAATAGTCTATCATTCTCATTATATGTCCTGCTCATGCCCATTTTTTTTTTTTTCATGTTAAAATATCCTATATTTTAGTTGTTTCTCGTACCCATGTTGCGCTTTTTCTGTCTCATAGTATTATTCCCATCATTATTTTTTCCTTAGTTCTTTGAGTTGAAACTAGCGTATATTCTAAGGCCTTAGTGAGGCTCCAAGTTTCTGATGCATAAGTTAATATTGGTAAGACCATCTGATTAATTACTTTATTTTTTAGAGTGTCATTTTACCATACATAATCTCATTTTGTTTATCAAAATCTTTCCATTCCATACTTATCCTTCTTTTAATTTTGGTCTCATGTCCTGGGGAAACACTGTCTGTCCTAAGTATGTATATTCATTAACAACCTCTAGAGTCTCATCCATAACTTTTATTTTTTATCTGCGTGAACATTTTGTTAGTTTTACTCATATTAATTTTCAGTCTACATTTCTGCATACTTTATTCAAATCTTCTATAATCTTTTGTAATTCCTTATATGATTCACTAAACACAACTACGTCGTCTGCAAATCTTAAGTTGTTAAGGTATTCCCCATTAATGTTAATTTCTACATTTTCCCAATCTAAATTCCTAAAAACTTCTAGGCATGCTGTGAATGATTTAATAGATGTTTGGGTCTTCCTGTCTAACTCCTTTCTCAATAGAATTTTTTCACCACCTTTTTGTAGTGTTGGGATTGCTGTACTTCCTGTATGGATATCTTCAAGTGTTGTGACATAAGATTAATCTATTCCTTGTTTTTGAAGTGCTTTCATTGCTGCTGATGTTTTGCCAGATTCAAAAGGTTTTGCATTGTCTCTAAATGCCCTACATATTGGTTTGTCATACTCTGGTAATTTTTCCATTAGCTGGTTAATTACATAGATATGGTCAGTTGTTGAATACCTGCCTCTAAAGCCTGCCTGCTCTGTTGGTTGATTAAAGTCTAGCTGTCTTTCTATTCTGCCTATGATAATCTTTGCAAATATTTTATTTTTTATTGAGCATAAACTTCTTGAGAAGTGATTTTGAAACTTATTCATGTTGTGAATAATGTAGAAGAAATTTGATTTCCCTGTGTAACTCTTATCTCAATTGGAATTCTCTCCCTGTCTTTATGCAGTACTTCCTGTATAGATATTCTTCAAGTGTTCTTGCATAAGATTCGTCTACTTGTCCTTGAAGGGATTTCATTACTGTTGAAGTTTTGAAAGAATCAAAACCTTCCTCATAGTCATGTCATACATAGCTAAATTCCATTAGCTGGTTAATTACATATATATGGTCAGTTGTTGAATACAGTACCCACTTCTATAGCGAGCCTGTTCCCTTGGTTGATTGAAGTCTAGTTGTCTTGCTATTAGGCTTAATATGATCTGAGTATATTTGAGAGTAAACTTATCGGGCGGTAATTTTTCATGTATATATATAATTTGTTATTCATGCATAGTTTTAGATTATTATATAGCAGGAAGTACTGGCTAATCTGATATTTATTTTCACAGACTCGACGACGTATCAACTTCCAAAAAGCCAAAGCCATTTATAATGAAGATATGGATAGAAAAATTCAGTTCGTATTGAAGAAGAATCGCCTTGACCCATGGGTAGGATGCTCTTGAGAAAAATCTGGAATAAATTACTGCTGCCGTGTTTGCAATATAGATATGTAGAATATTAATATGCTGTATTTTACAATAAAGATACAGACTAGTAAGTACATTTTCTTATCAGTATTACCCTGTATTTTATATCAATAATACAGTTATTTTGCATAAGCCTTTGACGGTTAATACTTTATGGGGTATGAAAAGCCAATTTACAGTAATCAAATTATATGGTAGTTATAGTCAGGTATATGGGCTAAAGAAATACTGTACTGTATCTGGCATTTGCTCTAAAGTTCTTCCTCTTTTTAGATCATCACCTTTCATAATTCCCTCCATCCCTCATATTATTTTAAGCACCCTTCATAGTTTTTGTCTTATGTTTCTATTATAATTCAAAGGGAGATGAACCCGTTTGCTCAAGGACAACATGAATGCTTATGTAAATGCATGGTGAAGAACTTCATCACTATATAAGTTTTGCAGAAATGAAGACTACAAAAAATATTATCAAAAACTTCATATTAATGACAGAAAATTTCCTGCCCACTCCTCTACTTTATTATTGATGTAGGACTGTGTGGGCCAACATTAAACCAGGTAAAGTATTTTTCTAATCATTTTGAAATTTCATTTTTATGTCTCCTACCATATACATACTTGGCCATTTCTATTAATTTTCATTAAGAGCTCAAGAGGTACTCCATACTGAAAAAATTAATGGAATAGAGCTTAAGACCAGATCAATAAATCCAAGTTCTGTATCCTCTATTCAAAAGGGTTCCTTTGGAATGACAATACTGTAGTATCATTACTTTGCTGTTGTCGAACAAGCAATACCAATTTTTAGGCTTTATAGAAGCGAAGGTTTTTTATATTTCTTTGTTTTACAAGCCATCATTTTTTTTATTATTATTATTATTATTATTATTATTATTATTATTATTATTATTATTATTATTATTCTAGAGGTTGATACCATTTCACTCATATATTGGTTGTATTTGTTGACATGAGATTTTTTGAATAGTGACTACAATAACAGATGGTGAGGGATGTCATCAACAATGAACTTAAGTAGTTGATTTATGTCTGCAAAAAGATGAAGCTTCTTGTCAGTAGTGACCCTCTTAACGAGAGAATGCCTTGATGAAGTTATTGTGCTTCAATTGGGAATATTGTTTCCATGTTGAAGCATTGTGACGGGCAAGAGGGCTCTCGAACTAAGGGAAACTGCTCCTCAAGTTCCAATCTAAATTTCTTTACCTATTCTGTTTCTATTTCTCAACATTACTTTAACCTCCTAATTTTAATAACTTTCTTTAGCTTTCTGTCTTTAATCTATGAGTAATATATCCCTAAAATATATATATACTGTATATATATATATATATATATATATATATATATATATATATATATATATATATATATCTACAGTATATATATATATATATATATATATATATATATATATATATATATATATATATATATATATATATATATATACTGTATATATATATAAATATATATATATATAAATATATATATATATATATATATATATATATATATATATATATATATATATATATATATATATATGTATATTTAGATAGATAGATAGATAGATAGATAGATATATGTATATATATATTGTATATATGTATGTATATATATATATATATATATATATATAGGTATAATTTTTTTTTATTTATGTATTTATATATGTATATATTTTTTCCTTAAATGGTATGGATACTTCAAACATTCGTTATTACTGCCTATTTAGATCACAGTAGGGAGGTATTTGCATTCAGAGCAGTATGTGCGAGTACTGTATTAGATAATCTTAGCCAACGGGTGCAACTATTCTCAAGGGATGGGTCATCGGAACCTTGGGGATCCAATCCTTGAGGTAGAATTCTTGCCTTTTGTCTGGAAGCCCCTATTATTACAGTACAGATATGGGGAAGATGATTCCATATTTTCTTGGTCTCAGTTCTGACTGGTGGGTTTAGCTTACACCTGTGCCTCTAATCTGTTTTGGTGCTATCTGATATTTTGCACAAGTTAGCAAGAAGAGGAGCTTTTAGCACTTGTTGGAGACTTGTTAATGTTACTCCATAACTCCCATATTATCTAAAGTTTTTGAACGTCTCCTGGCAAAACGTCTTAATAGGTTTGCTGAAGGTAATCATCTATTCCCCAGTCTGCAATTTGGTTTTCGTAAAGGCCTTGGAACATGTGATGCTCTTCTTACAATCTCCAATGCTGTACAGAAATCCCTTGATTGTGGTCAGGAAGTTTTTATGATTGGCCTTAATTTTAGTGCTTCCTTTGACTGTGTTAATCATGAGGCCCTTGTTTTCAAACTCAAACAGTTGGGAGTGGGTGGGTCGTTTCTTAGCATTATTTTTGTTTTTTTTTAAGTAATATCTCAAAGAGGAGTTGTTGATGGGTACCATAGTGAGTATAGGAATGTGATATCTGGAGTTAAACAGGGTAGTGTTCTTGGCCCATTACTTTTCATACTATATACACATGACATATGGTTTGGCCTAGAAAACAAGCTTGTTGCATATGCAGATGATGCTACTCTCTTTGCATCAATTCCATCCCCTGAATGTAGATCTGGGGTTGCTGAATCCCTTAATAGAGATCTAGCTGAAATTAGTGCCTGATGCAAATTATGTGGTTTGAAGTTGAATCTTAACAAAACTCAAAGTATGATTGTAAGTAGGTCAAGGACAGTGGCTCCTCAACATCTGGATCTCAGTATTGATAATGTTTCTTTAACTTTGCATGAGTTTTAAAATTTTAGGTGTGATTCTCAACAGCAAATTTACTTTTGAGAAACACATTAGGTCTGTGTCTTCTTCAATTGCACAAAAAATTGGCTTATTGAGAAAGTCTTTCAAGATTTTCGGTGATCAATCTATTCTGAAGAGGTGTTTTAATTCTTTCATTCTACCATGTTTTGAATATTGTTCTCCTGTCTGGTCTTCAGCTGCTGATTCTCATCTTAATTTGTTGGACAGAAACTTACGGTCTATTAAATTTCTTATTCCTGATCTAGATATTAATCTCTGGCACCGTCGTTCAATTAGTTCATTATGCATGTTGCATAAGATTTTTCCTAATTCTGACCATCCTTTACATTCAAATCTTCTTGGACAATTCCATCCTGTTCGTAATACTAGGCAGGTAGTTGATTCTAATAGCCTGGCCTTCTCCATCATGAGGCTCAATACTACACAATATTCTAGAAGTTTTATTCCAGCTGTGACCAAGTTGTGGAATGATCTTCCTATTATCCTAATCGGGTAGTTGAATCGGTAGAACTTCAAAAGTTCAAAGTTGCAGCATATGTTTTTATGTTGAAGAGGCTGACATAAGTCTTTTTATATCTGGTTTGATGTTGTTACTGTTTGTAGAATGATTTATTGTTAATTTGTTCTCAGCATTTATTTATTTCCTTATTTCCTTTCCACACTGGGCTATTTTTCCCTGTTGGAGCCCTTGGGCTTATAGCATCTTTCTTTTCCAACTAGGGTTGTAGCTTGGCTAATAATAATAAACAATAATAATAATATCCCACACGTAGGGTATGAAGTGGACCATCTGGGAGTTATACTCTCATTGTGCCGATAGTGGAGAATGCAATTTTCCTTTCCAACGTATGATACTTTCTTAATATTCTCAAGCAGGTAGATCAAGCAAACAACTAACCAACAAACAAAAATCTTTCCTGGCACTGTTGATGACTTCTGACAATTCTATTAAAGAAAATTCTGTGGACGACTTAGGAACTAAAAAGGACCATACTTCTAATATTGGCAAATCAAGTAATTTTGGCAACACAGGGAATCTGAGAATCCTGCATGTTACCAAAATTCCATTAGAGACTGATTATGATTTGCTTTATAAAGCATTTGAATGTTATGGTTTAATCAAAAAAATTATAATGAGACTTGAAAATGACAAATGGGATTCTTTGATAATCGTAATGAAGCATTTAATGGAATCTTTAATGTTATGAATATCAAAATTAATAATTTTTGAACATCATGGATGCTCTGTGTGATGGGGTACCAAAGGATTTAGATGTGTTCAAACCTGCAAACTGGACTGATATAGATATAGTTATGCTTTGCCAGAGGCAGCCAAACCACCATTGTGGCTTATTGCTCAATCTAAAGAGGGACATGAAATTATTTTAAGATCTATAAATTTCTTAAGAAGAAAGTAGGAACCTATCACACCTGACGGTATATATCTCGGTGTGGTAGGAAAAGTTACCTTATAAATGGCAAATCATACACACAATTATGCAATTTAAAGACAAATGTTGATGATATAAAACTTAAGCTATGTAAGGGAGTACTTTTCAAAGAGATATATGAATTTACAGAAAAGGAGATACTGGCCATGTGTCCTTTGATTATATGGAAAGAGTATAAAATCCATGGAACATCAATGATTATCCTTCTTTCCAGGATACTAATGTGCCTTTCCGCATTGACATGGAAAATTAAAGGACTAAAGTTTGACATTTTAACCAGAAGCCACTGTATTGTTTTCATTGCCTTAGATTTGGGCATCCTTCTAAAGTTTGTGAAAAATTTAAAAATATGTAGCACTTCCCCCAATCTTTACCATGGAGAATGTACACTTGATGAACATGAAAGCGTGGGGCATGCCAAGAGACTACACTACAATATGGAGTAAATCAACAAGCTATGCAAAGACGTTGAAATCAGGAGGAAAAACGCCACAGGAGACATCCAGTCCACTAATTACTGTCGTTAGTTCTCAAAAAAGAAATACATCATCTTCTGATAAAATGCTGCATAATGAGGCAAGAATATCACCTAAGGTTTTGTCGCTGTGTATTAATAGTAAGGCAATGCCCACCTCTATTCAATCTTTGTCCCCCATTACAAACCATAATATTAACCTCTCTCAGGCTGTATCCTTGCCTGGTTTGATGGAGGTTTCACTTAAAAAAAAAAAGTTATCAGGTGCACCTGTAGTGGGGAAGATGCTAAAACCTGATTACTCTCCACCTCTTGATTGGAAAAGAAAGACCTCCATTTCTCTCACCCCCTTCCATAAAGAACACTAAAGGTATGACATCAAATAGGTTTCATGTTTTGTCAGTTGATATTTCAGATCAATAAGAAAACAACTTAAATTAATAAAAAATTTAGGTTCAGGTCCACCATCCCCTCAACAAGTAGGTCAAAAGGACGTTGAGAAAAAGATAAATGCAGAACCTAATTTATCAATGCCCTCTCTAAAGAAGCCTACAGGAAATATTTGATCAATAATTGCCAATGGGAAGACCTCATCCAAGATGTCTTCCAGAAAATAAACCATAATTTTTTCCTCCATTGTTCAATGGAATAGTTGGGGACTAAAGGCCAAATATGAAGGACTTTAGTTCCTCATTCATGAGCAGTCCTCCATATTTGTATGTTTACAGGCGAGTAAGCTGTATGTCTACAAGAGAGTAAGTTTGATGATAATACTTCCGGTCCTTGTGAATATATTAACTATAGGGCACCATATGATTAAGCAAGGAGTCATGGCGGAAGCCTTATATACATTTATCAAGATGATCCCTAAATATCTTTATCTATTTATACATCTCCACATGCAGTGGTTGTCCAAATCGATATAGGAAGAAAATACACCATTTGTTCTCTTTACTTGCCACCAAATAGCATCTTGTATGATAATTTAATAGAGATGATTCAACAATTCCTTCAACCTTTTCCCTTACTAGGAGATTTGAATGGTAGACATCTTTATGGGTGATGTTTTAGTAAACACAAGGGGCATCGTTATATCATCAATTGTAGAAAATGAGATGTGGGACTCCTTAATACTGGAGAGCCCACCCACTTTCGTGTTCAGACAGGTACCTTGTCATACATTGGCCTTTCAATTGTAAGCTCTGACTGCCTTCTTGATTTTGATTGGAAAATGCTAGATGATTGGCATACTAGTGATAAATCTCCAATTATTATAAACACCAACAATAATCCATCCTTACAGAGATCACTCTGATGGAACCATTACAAGGCAGACTGCAATAGATTTCTGGAGAAAAGCAAAATTAAAAAGAATTCAGAAGAGTTTGAAAGTGTAAATGATGCCATAGACTTACTGAATGGAACTCTTCATACAGTAGGAGTTAATTCAATTCCCAAAACCATAGGTTTATTCAAATGGCAACCAGTCTTTGGTGGTCTTTAGAACTAACTGTTGTGCAAATAGCCTCAAGAAAATCTTTCGAGTCACTGTACAGAGGAGAGTTTAATTATATACAAGAAATGTAAAGCACAATTCTGCCACGAGATAAAAGAAGCTAGGCGCCAGTCTTAGATGTCTTTTATTTTCCTTAGTTAATAGTAGAATAGTAGAACACCAACTCTATGTAAGGAGGAAATTATAAAAGATAGCTGGCATATTTACCCCCAACTCACCACCAGTGTTGAAGGTGATTGGTCAGTATGTGACTGGTGCAACTGAAGTTAGCAATGATTTGTTCGATCATTTCTCCAATGTATCGTGCAAGTGTGAAGCAGCTCCTGACCACCAGTATAGAAACATTGAAGATAAGTTTTACAACAAGAAAAGAGTTCTCTTACAATGCTCCTTTTACTGAAAAGGAATTTGATTCCTCATGTGCTACTTGCAATGATACAGCCCTTAGACCCAATGGAATTCCATATGCAATGATTAGATATTTACCTGTTGACACTAAGTTATTTATTTTAAGCATTATTAATAGAATATGGCATAATCACAGTTATCCAAGTGTTTGGGAACTAGCCTTTATTATAGCATTTTTAAAACACAGTAAGGATAAGTTTTTAGCAACAAACTATTGACCAATTGCGTTGACATCTTGTTTTTGTAAGGTCATAGAAAAGATGGTCAATGCATGACTGGTGTGCTACCTGGAGAAGAAAGTTATTTTATCATCCATCCAGTGTGGTCTTAGAAAAATGCACTCAACGACTGATGTGTTGGTATTACTTGAGTCTTCCATTTGTTAAGCCTTTGCCTCCAAACAGCACCATGTAACAGTCTATTTTCAATATTAAACTTAGCCGGTGATTATATAAGCTGCAACTCTGTTGCTCGACAGAAAACTCTACGTTAAAAATCCGCCAGCGATCGCAATGCAGGTAGGGGGTGTACTTCAACAGCGCCATCTGTCGTGCAGGTACTCAGTACTCAATGTAAACACAGAACTCAATTTTCTCTCTGTCGGGCTACCGGCAAGACCTACTAATTTGCTGTTACTAACTGGATTTGTTTTCACAACTTTTTGGTGAAGTACACTATTCTAGTTTTGAGCTTTCGCTATGCAGGTGTTTTATCTTCATCTCAAAACTTGAACTTGTTTTGGATAGATTTAATTATGGTGACAAAGAGAGTATGGACTCTCTTTCACTTTTAAATGGCCGACCCTTCCCTTAGACGGAAGTGTGTTTAGGTTTTTAGTAATTTTGCTTAACACGTTATAGATCTATATTTTTTATATCTCTCCGCCTTTATTAGGCCTCTTCGATTAACTTTCCATTTATTATAAACATATAAAAATAAATTTTTATGTTTTGTTTATATGCGACCTTTCCTGATAGTAGGCGGTCCTAACTTGGAACCGAAGTTAATCAACGTTGAGCCCGTTATATCGTATTTAGCCTTTAAAGAATTTAAAACTTTTTAAATGTAATGTTTTATGAAAGAATTTCTTTGATAGTCTTCGTACTGTTTTCAAAGATGAACTAACGTTTAGTTTTTTAGACTACGCAGTTGTTGACGTTCAGGACGTTCAACATGCGCTCTATCGTTACGATAGAGAGAGAGTGTATCACGGTTTCACTTTGCAGTAAGAGTAAATCGATTCTGACGTTTTGTTCATTCTTTCTTAGCTTAAATGTTTTAAATTCTAAATTAAAGGAACTTTTTATTTGGAAAACCTTTCAGTTTTTTCCTTTAGTCAAATAACATGTTTTTTTGACGATATATAATTGGGCTCTTCTCTTAGGTGCGAAATCAAGAGAGAAAGAGAGAGAGAGATAGAGACGGAGGGAGAGAGAGGAGAGAAAACGTTCCGTTCAAGCGGGTAACGTTGTTCTCGTGTTACTCTCGTCCCTAGTCTCTGCACGGGGAGGAAGGTAAAACGTTTCTAGGTTTTTATTCTTGTCCCCAGGCTATGTGCGGTGAGAGATTGCAAACGTAGTTTATATGAACTAGTGTTTAGTCTCTTTCCCAGCCACTGAATTTTTTATCTTAATATATGTTTTCTGTTTTTTGCTAGTATTAATGAGCTGCATTATACGACTGATTTCGCAATTACTACCTTTTAATGAAGGGTAGAATTGCGTGTTTCAGGTAGAAATCAGTAAAAGTTTCGATTTCAGTGAAATAAGTGCAAAACAGAAAATCAATAAGTGATATGCGCAAAGTGTTACAGTGTTGCGTCCGAGGGTTCGTCTGTTCGTGCCTGTCGTTCACCTAGTCCGGGACCTCTTGCAAGCTCCCAAGCCCAGGGGAGAAGTAATGTCGAACGACTTATGGGTTCGAGAGGCCTTGATCAACGAACAGACGTTTTCCCTCTGTGGTTTCGGGCGTATCTCCCCAAGATCGCCCCACCCACACAAAGACGAGAGAGCCCATTTATTTCTCGTCTGCGGAAGAGGTTTCTCGTAAGAAACCATGGACCAAGGTCTCGCAGCTTATTAAGCGCAAGTCGGTCCCTTCCGCGCAAGTCCAACGGCCCAGTTGTAGCCACTGGGTCAGTTCGGACTCGCTGCAGTCTTCCGACGACTGCTCACCTCCTAAGAGAGGCAAAGCGGTACCGCATCAGGCAGTCACACCGTCTGTTGCCGCACCTGCTCCTGTAGACCCTAAGTGGTCTTTGCTGCAGACCATGCAGTCTCAGTTAACGTCATTGATGCAGGACTTTCGTGCGGAGAAGGTTGACACTGCACCAACCTCTAGCCTACAACCAACCACGGTTGTGCGTCCTGTGGACGCTGAGGCGACCTTCTGCCGCACTCCAGCTGAGAGAGTCCCGCCACCCATGCGTTCCAGTGTACACTGCCAGCCGCATGTTGACGTTCAGCGACGCACGGAACCTTCCGTTGACGTTCGCGAGGTACAACAACAGTCTAAGTTGTTTTGTTTTGACGCGGTGCGTCAACCTCCGCATTCTAGAGTTGTTTTGACTGCTCAGTCTAGACAGTCAAAGCAGTCTCGAGTGGACACTGTACGTCCTCCCGCACCTGTTGTGGTTGACAGTTCAGTTGTTGACAGTTCACAGACTGTCAAGCAGTTACATGACGTTGCCTTCTGGTCTGCTACTAATGCACCAGTGAGAGACTCACTGAGGTAACCTAGCTTTTATCGGACAAGGTTCCTGTAGATGAGGAAGTTGCTGTTCTCCCTCCTACTGATATTCCCTTGAGGGCTCTGTCAGATGGAGAGGAGCCTTAAGCTGCTTAGCCTCCTATGGACTTTAATTAAATCATGATGATTTTTTTAAGGATCTTCGTCCGGATCTTGTAACTGCTGCTCCTCGTTCGCCTAAACGTCAGAACTTACACTAGGCCTAGCTACTTCGAAGCCGTTGTTTTTAAGCTAGTGCTCTCTCGCTCTCCTAGAGAGCGTTACGTTGGCTAGGCGACTGGTTTTTGCACCAGGAGGAGTTTTAGGGATACAGCCTTTGATTTCCCTTCTTTTAAACTGGCTTATAGAGCGAGAGTCTGATAGGACACGAGAGAAGTTCTCGGCTTGGGAGTTCATGCCTCTGCCCAGATAGACTTCTCAATTCTGGTAGACTCGCCCTGGTGCCTAGCCAGGAGACGCTCCAAGTTGTTTACAGGTCAACTTCTCAGCTTTTGTCGAGCCTTTGAAGTTTTGCTGTACTATTATGTCACACATAACAAGGCTTTCAGGGATGGTAAACGGTTCCGCCTCAGTCGCTAACCCCGTCTGTTGCCACACCTGCTCCCGTAGACCCTAATGGGCTTTGCTGCAAGACATGCAGTCCAAGCTTGCGTCCTTGATAGAGGACTTAAATGCGGAGAAGAACCTTCTGGCCAACAACCTTCCAACCGGTCGGTTGTGCGCCCTGTTGACGCTGAGGTAACCTACTCGCGTCTGCCAGTTGAGGTGGTTCCTCCTTCTGGCCAACAACCTTCCAACCGGTCGGTTGTGCGCCCTGTTGACGCTGAGGTAACCTACTCGCGTCTGCCAGTTGAGGTGGTTCCTCCACCGATGCGACCCAGTGTGGGTTGCCAGCCGCACGTTGACGTTAAGCGACGCTCGGAGGTGGTTGTTGACGTTCAGGACGTTCAACAACCAGCAGAGGTGACTTGTTGTGACGCAGTGCGTCAACCTCAGCAACCCGGTAGGGTGTTTGACTGCACAACCCAGACGGTCTAGACAGTTTCGGGTTGACGCTGTACTTCCTCGCGCACCCATGGTTGTTGACAGTTCACAGACTGTGCAGCAGTTCCATGATATTGCGTCCGGCTCCGTCACGCATCCACCAGTGCGACCGGTTTCAGCGAGTCAGACGTTGCCCACTCCGTTGCCGTTTCCTCATCAGTTTCGGATGAGAAACCCTCTGATGAGGACGTTGCTGAACAAGACGATCAGCCCCCAGCCCTGCTATCCATCCAGAAGATGCTGAAGAAGGAACGCTGCTCAGTCAGGCTGTGGATGAGTCTGGTAAGGACACTGTCATCCGTGGATCAATTTGTGTCACTAGGAAGACTACACCTCCGTCCTCTTCTATACCATCTAGCTTTTCACTGGAAAAAGGACAAGACGCTAGAAGCGGTCTCGATCCCGGTTTCCGGAAAGATAAAGTCTTGTCTGACTTGGTGAAAGGACTATATCAACCTAAGAGAGGGTCTTCCCCTGACTGTTCAGACTCCCAACCACGTTCTCTTCTCGGACGCATCGGACGTAGGCTGGGGTGCGACTTTAGACGGTAGGGAATGCTCGGGATTATGGAACTCGAGTCAAAGGACAATGCATTTCAACTGCAAGGAGCTACTGGCAATACGTCTGGCCTGGAAAAGCTTCAGGTCTCTCCTTCAAGGCAAAGTGGTGGAGGTGAACTCGGACAACACCACGGCTTTGGAGTACATCTCCAAGCAAGGAGGGACCTACTCTCTGACGTTGTACGAGATCGCAAGGGACCTCCTCACCTGGTCAAAAGGTCTAGACATATCACTAGTAACGAGGTTCATCCAAGGCAACTTGAATGTCATGGTAGATTGTCTCAGTCGGAAGGGACAAATAATTCCAACAGAATGGACCCTCCACAAGGATGTATGCAAGAGACTTTGGGCCACCTGGGGCCAGCCAACCATAGATCTCTTCGCAACCTCGATGACCAAGAGGCTCCCAATATTTTGCTCACCAATCCCGGACCCAGCAGCAGTTCATATAGATGCCTTTCTCCTAGATTGGTCACATCTAGATCTATATGCATTCCCTCCGTTTAAGATTGTCAACAAGGTACTGCAGAAGTTCGCCTCTCACGAAGGGACAAGGTTGACGCTAGTTGCTTCCCTCTGACCCGCGAGAGAATGGTTCACCGAGGTACTTCGATGGCTAGTAGACGTTCCCAGAACACTTCCCCTAAGGGTGGACCTTCTACGTCAGCCACGCGTAAAGAAGGTACACCAAGGCCTCCACGCTCTTCGTCTGACTGCCTTCAGACTATCGAAAGACTCTCGAGAGCTAGAGGCTTTTCGAAGGAGGCAGCCAGAGCGATTGCTAGAGCAAGGAGAACATCCACCCTTAGAGTCTACCAATCGAAATGGGAAATCTTCCGAAACTGGTGCAAGTCAGTATCCGTATCCTCGACCAGTACCTCTGTAACTCAAATAGCTGACTTCCTCTTATATCTGAGGAAAGAACGATCTCTTTCAGCTCCCACTATCAAGGGTTACAGAAGCATGTTGGCATCAGTCTTCCGTCACAGAGGCTTAGATCTTTCCAACAATAAAGATCTACAGGACCTCCTTAAGTCTTTTGAGACCACGAAGGAGCGTCGTTTGGTTACACCTGGTTGGAATTTAGACGTGGTACTAAGATTCCTTATGTCAGACAGGTTCGAACCGCTACAATCAGCCTCCCTGAAAGATCTCACCTTAAAGACTCTTTTCCTGGTATGCTTAGCGACAGCTAAAAGAGTCAGTGAGATTCATGCCTTCAGCAAGAACATCGGATTCTCATCCGAAACGGCTACATGTTCTACAACTTGGTTTTCTAGCCAAAAACGAGCTGCCTTCTCGGCCTTGGCCAATATCGTTCGATATTCCAAACTTATCGTATGGTTGGAAATGAACTAGAAAGAGTCTTATACCCTGTAAGAGCTCTTAAGTTCTATTTAAAACGAACTAAACCTTTACGAGGCCCGTCTGAAGCTTTATGGTGTTCAGTTAAGAAACCATCTTTGCCTATGTCAAAGAATGCTTTATCCTATTTTATCAGACTGTTAATACGAGAAGCTCATTCCCATCTGAATGAGGAAGACCAAGCTTTGCTGAAGGTAAGGACACACGAAGTTAGAGCTGTCGCAACTTCCGTGGCCTTTAAACAAAATAGATCTCTGCAAAGTATAATCGACGCAACCTATTGGAAAAGCAAGTCAGTGTTCGCGTCTTTTTATCTTAAGAATGTCCAGTCTCTTTACGAGAACTGCTACACTCTGGGACCATTCGTAGCAACGAGTGCAGTAGTGGGTGAGGGCTCAACCACTACAATTCCCTAATTCCATAACCTTTTTAATCTTTCTCTTGAAATGTTTTATTATTGTTTTTGGGTTGTCCGGAAGGCTAAGAAGCCTTTCGCATCCTACTTGATTTGGCGGGTGGTCAAAGTCATTTCTTGAGAAGCGCCTAGATTAGAGGTTTTGATGAGGTCCTGTTGTATGGGTTGCAACCCTTCATACTTCAGCTCCTAGGGGTCGCTCAGCATCCTAAGAGGATCGCGAGGCTCCGTAAGGAAGACGTACTTAAAAAGGCAGAGTAATTGTTCAAGTCGACTTCCTTACCAGGTACTTATTTATTTTATGTTTGTTATTTTGAATAACTGCTAAAATGAAATAAAAAATCCTTAGCTCATAATAATGTAAACAATTATTGCTGGTCTCTACCCACCCCCCTGGGTGTGAATCAGCTTATATAATCACCGGCTAAGTTTGATATTGAAAAATGTTATTTTTATAATAAAATAAATTTTTGAATATACTTACCCGGTGATTATATATTAAAGGACCCTCCCTTCCTCCCCAATAGAGACCCAGTGGACCGAGGAGAAAATTGAGTTCTGTGTTTACATTGAGTACTGAGTACCTGCACGACAGATGGCGCTGTTGAAGTACACCCCCTACCTGCATTGCGATCGCTGGCGGATTTTTAACGTAGAGTTTTCTGTCGAGCAACAGAGTTGCAGCTTATATAATCACCGGGTAAGTATATTCAAAAATTTATTTTATTATAAAAATAACATTTTTCGCCTTTAAAGGACATATGGTACTGCATGAAGATATGGTAAGCTAAACCATTCATAATTCTGAATTAAGAGGAGAGCTACCATTGTTCATTCAAGCATTCATATCACACAGATTTTTTTTCAAGTCAGAGTAGGTTTAACTCTGTCAAAGAGGAAATGTTAGAAAGAAGGAGTTCCGTAAGGTAGTGTGCTGAGTGTAACCCTATTTGCATTAGCTGTAAATGGAATATCCTTTGTCATTCCCCAAGTTATTCTCTCAAGCTGTTTGTAGATGATCTCTCCATATCATTTGCTGGAGCTAGAATGGCAGTGGTTGAGAGAAAACTAGAACTCTCAATTGACAAAATTATTCACAGGGAAGATATGAATAGATTTAAATTTTCAACAAGCAAAACTATTTTTGTCCACTTTTTTCGTATTCAGGGAGTACATCCTGACCCTGAAAAGTACATCAAATTGTCGTGTTCAGGGAGTACATCCTGACCCTGGTATGTACATCAAAAACCAACCGATCCCATACATATATGAAGCTACATATTTATGATTGCTATTCGATTGCAAGCTGACATAGGTTCCTCAATTGAAAGTCTTAAAAGTAAGATGTCTTCAGGCTCTGAATCTTTTAAGAGTTCTGTCCAGACCGCAAAACTATTTAAAAGTTGTATAAGGCCTTAATTTTTTCAAAAATTAGTGATTGGTGTTAAATATGCTCCTCAACCACCACAAGCTGATTAAAGATTTTGGATTCTATACACCATACTGTTATCAGATTGGCCACAAGAGCTTTTAGAACTTCACCTATCCAAAGCCTCCTTGTTGACGCTGAAAATTACCTTGAGACCTTTACCGAAAGTCTTCTGTTGTTCGTTATTGGTTTAGGTGGCAAAGACTTCTTGATTCTTTAGCTTTCAGACAGCAAACCTTGTAAGGCATCAGACATAGTTTGAATTGTACTGAAAATCTCCTCAACCTTTTGAGTTTCGGGTAAAACAATTGATAAATAGTCTTGATATCGCTAAAAATAAAGTGCTTTCATTTAGCACTCCATAGAAATTACCAGAGATATCTTTCTGTAAATATTTTACTGGTGTAAAAAAGAACATGGCTGACTTAAAGCCCTGTCTTTTTAAGTGGCACGTTGAAGAACATATGGAATCAACCTTTATCTTTACTGGTGGATCCAAATCTGATACTGGTGTTGGATTTGGAGTATTTGGCAATCCTTTAATTGTAAAGGTACACTTTCCCTAGTGTAATCTATTTTTACTGCCAAACTGCATGGCATATTAATTGCTTTGAAAATAGTGTTAAAAGAAAAGTGCAATTTTACAATTTTTGCTGATGTAAGAAGTGTCTTACAAACTTTAGAAGTTTTTAATTCCAGTAACCCTTTAGTTTTAAAGATTTTAGAATGGCTCTTTATTTTTGGGCTGAGAGGTATAACAGTTCAATTTTGCTGGGTTCTGGCAAACGTAGATGTGTCTGGAAATAAGGAGGCAGATTTACTGCCAAAGAATGCTGCAGCCAAGTTGCTACCAAGAAGATATTCCATCCTCTGTAATGATGTTTTACTGTGTATTAAGAATTTGTTTTATCATTGGGAACAGCATTAGGTAAGTTTTGGAAATAAGATGAGAGAAATAACGAATATTTTATCTCCTTGGAGGTTTAACAAGTTGTCCCAAAAGTGGCAGACTACTCTTTGTTGTCTCCGCATTGGTTACACTCGGTTGACGCACAAGTTTCTGATGACTGGCCAGCACCAGCCATATTGCGCAAACTGTTTGGTACCCCTGACAGTGTGGCATTTGTTGACAGAAGGTCCCACTTTTAGCACCTTATGAAATAGATACCTTTTTGAGGCTCGAGTTGAGGATAGCAGGTTCATCCTTGCTAAGATTCTTGAGCAGGATGTGTTGTACTATGCTAGCCGTATTTTTAGATTTATTCCAGAAGCAGCTTTATGGATTTTAATTGAATATCTTTTTATTCTTTATTTATAACAAATGGTATTGGCATCAATGACCTTTGATGTCAGGATGCCAGAAAACTCGAAATCAATTAATCAATCATTAGTACTGAGAAATAAAAGTGGTTTACCCCAAGGTGTGAAATATTAGTTTCTTACTCATAATGTGGTTTTCTTAAAATATCATCTACCGACACCGTATAAGGGTGAGCGAGCTGGGTATATTCCTGGCATTCCATGCCACTTTTTTCTCTGGTATATTTAGCAGTATTTATACCTTAGAAATGGTGCTATTAGGAGCATTTCACTGGGCGACAGGTTGAGCCCAGAAAAATTATTATAGCTTTTTCAGGATGCATTGAAGGTTATATTATAATATAACTATAGTTTTGTGTTTGCTGTCAAATAATGTTTCAAAACACATGAAGTGCTATATTTGGTTATTTTGCCAGATATTGATGGCTCAAAATGAGACTAAACTGTAGAAAGCACTTGTTGACAGAAGTAGGTTGAGTTGAGCAGTAACCATATTTGTCAATACTTCACAGTCTACTTCATTAACTACAAATTTCATTTAAATGTCAGGGCAATGAATCAAGTTAATAAGATTTTGGGGGTATTTATTAGTTATAATAATATTTACCAGAGTAATATACCTCACAGAGGTAAATTATGACTTCCCTGAAAATGAAAGAATATGTAAAAGGCTGAAATAAATATAATTTTTTTTTTACTCTAATATTAGTTATTTGATTATTATATAACCAGGTTTAAGGAAATTCTTGGGAACAATTACATTACCTTTTTTTTTGCATTAAAATATATAATAGACTCCCAGAGGATTATTTTTTTTCACATTTTTTTCGTAGAATTTCTTAAACTGCAGAATGTCACTTTGTTTTGATTAACACTGATATGCATGTACTGTACTGTTAAGTATGGCACATAAAAGTGACATATATTATGTTGATTATATACATTTCACCATTAACATTATCTGGTGTAGCATTTGGGAGCCCAAATAAACAAAAGTTCACAAAGAAGTAAGTTTGTCCAAATTAAGTTTCTGTGAATACACTCAATTAGAAATACTGTATGGAAAAGGCTATATTATTTTGTGAGAATATGAGTTTACATCAGTACTTTCAAGTTTTCCCATCACTTTTAAAAGTAAATGTGTGAAAAGTAATGACAATTATTCTAGCAAACTGCGAATAACAAAATAAATGTTGAACTAACAAATATTGGTAATCACATGTATACTGTACCTAAATTATACACATGGAACTTGAAGCTCGTAAACATACTACTTTGGATGAAACATGAGCCACTATTCATGGCAAAGGAATCAAGTATATAGTCCTATTCTAAGCGTTGGAGAGTGCCATCTTTATTACCACCGTGGTCTTCATCAGTAATGCTAGGTACACCTGAGAACTAGGAGAAAAGCATACAATCTAATTTAGGATCTATCCAGCTCATCATATTCAAAGAATAAAATATTAATGGAAGCAGTTGCTTTATCCCAGACAACAACTGAAGTGCTACTCACAAATATTCTACATACAGTACCCTGTACTTGTGATTTTCATTTTTTTATTTTATTATGCAAGAGGGGAATGTATTACTATAGTACATTATTGTCATTATTATTATTACCAGCTAAGCTACAATATTAGTTAGAAAAGCAGGATGATATCTATATTTATTTTTGCTACTAATGATAATTTATACATATCCCCCCAAAACAGCCACAAATGGCTCAATGTTTGGCCTGTTTCTGGATCAGTTTTCTGATGAACAGTCTTTGATGGGGTTTTATGCTATTGATTTTATGTGAAAGCTCTTGATTATCATTTAATATAGCCATAGTACATCAGTAACAATGTACAGTACATCGTAAAGTTAAGAATACAATATAGTTATACCCTTAGACAGACAGACATTTTTTTTAATTTCCCTTTTTAATAAATTACTTTAATTTTGTTTTCTAACAATTATCAATAATTATGGTACAATTGGATTAATTGTTCTTTATTTCTCTAAATATCGTAATGGTGGGAAACTTAGAAGAATTGAAAATTTGCCATTCTGAAGCATCACAACAAAATTTTCACCAAATATGTGTAGGTAGTGATGTCTAATTTTCCCAATACTGTATTTTGGGTACAAAGAAATTCGTATAATTAAAATTTTAAATTTTTCTCTTTGCATTTACTGTGTTGCAAGGTTTCATTTTAAAATTGTGTGTTATCACTGAATTTAAGAATGAAGATCACAAATTTCAAGGGACTCTATACTGTACTGCATTGCATTGAAATTTCTGGAATATCATTTGTGAGGGGTATATTGCACCTAGTATTTTCTCTTCATTTGATATATTACATGAAAGCAGTAATAACCTATAATGCTGATTTACCAGTTACACCTATGTAGAATCATTAGATACAGTGATGACTAAATGATGAGCTTATTACGAAGCTTATGCTGTAACAAACACCATTATATTACTAAGGAAGCCAGTTTTAATCAATCTAGGACTCCACCTATTGGTCCAGACTTTTAGCCTAATCCTACTTATTTATTGGAAGACAATTTACATCTAATGTCTAGTATTAGCAACATTTTTCTTAAACAGTTTCTGAAAGAAGCAATGACTACCGTAGCACACAAGTAAACTTTAACAATACTGTAATCAAGTGAAGAGGGAGGTCACAATAACCTGATCTGTGGCGATGATATAGTAGTCCTTATATGAAAGGCATTAACTAATTAACATAGAATCCTACTATATGTATGCATACAGTGTTGTTTTATCAATTTAAAAAAAAAGTACCGTATGAACTTATTATTGGTATGCATATTTCTCTTAATGCTGATTAAACCTCAGTGAAAGTATTGTGTTGTAAGAAAGTTAAAATGCTAAGTTTTATTTCAAGCCGTGCATTTGTCTAAAAATGTGTGATGTTAATTTTAATTACTGGTACTAAAAATGAGATGTATTATTAGATTTATTTGATTACCGGGTAGTTTAAACAAATAATTGTTTTTTATTTGAAAACCAAAATAAGTACAGTACACAGTTTTGCTTAGTGCTGTAGTTGTTTATACATTAAGCACTTCCATTTATGAAATCAAAGATGCATTGCTTCTTTCTCTTTGCTTAGTGTGGTAAATTTTTATTTTTCAATATTAAACTTAGCCGGTGATTATATAAGCTGCAACTCTGTTACTCGACAGAAAACTCTACGTTCAAAATACGCCAGCGATCGCTATGCAGGTAGGGGGTGTACATCAACAGCGCCATCTGTCTAGCAGGTACTCAGTACTCAATGTAAACACAGAACCAATTTTCTCTCTGTCGGGCTACCGGCAAGACCTACTAATACGCTGTTACTAACTGGATTTGTTTTCACAACTATTTGGTGAAGTACACTATTCTAGTTTTGAGCTTTCGCTATGCAGGTGTTTTATCTTCATCTCAAAACTTGAACTCGTTTTGGATAGATTTAATTAGGGTGACAAAGAGAGTATGGACTCTCTTTCACTTTTAAATGGCCGACCCTTCCCTTAGACGGAAGTGTGTTTAGGTTTTTAGTAATTTTGCTTAACACGTTATAGATCTACAGTATATATTTTATATCTCTCCGCCTTTATTAGGCCTCTTCGATTAACTTTCCATTTATTATAAACATATAAAGATAATTTTTGTTTTGTTTATATGCGACCTTTCCTAACTTGGAACCGAAGTTAATCAACGTTGAGCCCGTTATATCGTATTTAGCCTTTAAAGAATTTAAAACTTTTTAAATTTAATGTTTTATGAAAGAATTTCTTTGATAGTCTTCGTACTGTTTTCAAAGATGAACTAACGTTTAGTTTTTTAGACTACGCAGTTGTTGACGTTCAGGATGTTCAACATGCGCTCTATCGTTACGATAGAGAGAGAGTGTATCACGGTTTCACTTTGCAGTAAGAGTAAATCGATTCTGACGTTTTGTTCATTCTTTCTTAGCTTTAATGTTTTAAATTCTAAATTAAAGGAACTTTTTATTGGAAAACCTTTCAGTTTTTTTCCTTTAGTCAAATAACATGTTTTTTTGACGATATTATAATTGGGCTCTTCTCTTAGGTGCGAAATCAAGAGAGAAAGAGAGAGAGAGATAGAGACGGAGGGAGAGAGAGGAGAGAAAACGTTCCGTTCAAGCGGGTAACGTTGTTCTCGTGTTACTCTCGTCCCTAGTCGCGGTACGGGGAAGAAGGTAAAACGTTTCTAGGGTTTTATTCTTGTCCCCAAGCTATGTGCGGTGAGAGATTGTAAACGTAGTTTTTTTTTAACTAGTGTTTAGTCTCTTTCCCAGCCACTGATTTTTTTTATCTTTATATATGTTTTCTGTTTTTTGCTAGTATTAATGAGCTGCATTATACGACTGATTTCGCAATTACTACCTTTTAATGAGGGTAGAATTGCGTGTTTCTGGTATAAATCAGTAAAAGTTTCGATTTCAGTGAAATAAGTGCAAAACAGAAAATCAAAGTGATAAAGTGATATGCGCTAAGTGTTACAGTGTTGCGTCCGAGGGTTCGTCTGTTCGTGCCTGTCGTTCACCTAGTCCGGGACCTCTTGCAAGCTCCCAAGCCCAGGGGAGAAGTAATGTCGAACGACTTATGGGTTCGTCAGGCCTTGATCAACGAACAGACGTTTCCCTCCGTGGTTTCGGGCGTATCTACCCAAGATCGCCCCACCCACACAAAGACGAGAGAGCCCATTTATTTCTCGTCTGCGGAAGAGGTTTCTCGTAAGAAACCGTGGACCAAGGTCTCGCAGCTTATTAAGCGCAAGTCGGTCCCTTCCGCGCAAGTCCAACGGCCCAGTTGTAGCCACTGGGTCAGTTCGGACTCGCTGCAGTCTTCCGACGACTGCTCACCTCCTAAGAGAGGCAAACCGGTACCGTATCAGGCAGTCACACCGTCTGTTGCCGCACCTGCTCCTGTAGACCCTAAGTGGTCTTTGCTGCAGACCATGCAGTCTCAGTTAACGTCATTGATGCGGGACTTTCGTGCGGAGAAGGTTGACACTGCACCAACCTTTAGCCTACAACCAACCACGGTTGTGCGTCCTGTGGACGCTGAGGCGACCTTCTGCCGCACTCCAGCTGAGAGAGTCCCGCCACCCATGCGTTCCAGTGTACCCTGCCAGCCGCATGTTGACGTTCAGTAACGCACGGAACCTTCCGTTGACGTTCGCGAGGTACAACAACAGTCCAAGTTGTTTTGTTTTGACGCGATGCGTCAACCTCCGCATTCTAGAGTTGTTTTGACTGCTCAGTATAGACAGTCAAAGCAGTCTCGAGTGAACACTGTATGTCCTCACGCACCTGTTGTGGTTGACAGTTCACAGACTGTTAAGCAGTTACATGACGTTGCCTTCTGGTCTGCTACTAATGCACCAGTGAGAGACTCACTGAGGTAACCTAGCTTTTATCGGACAAGGTTCCTGTAGATGAGAAAGTGTTGTTCTCCCTCCTACTGATATTCCCTTGAGGACTCTGTCATTTGGAGAGGAGCCTTAAGCTGCTTAGCCTCCTATGGACTTTAATTAAATCATGATGATTTTTTAAGGATCTTCGTCCGGATCTTGTAACTGCTGCTCCTCGTTCGCCTAAATGTCAGAACTTACACTAGGCCTAGCTACTTCGAAGCCGTTGTTTTTAAGCTAGTGCTCTCTCGCTTTCTTAGAGAGCGTTACGTTGGCTAGGCGACTGGTTTTTGCACCAGGAGGAGTTTTAGGGATACAGCCTTTGATTTCCCTTCTTTTAAACTGGCTTATAGAGCGAGAGTCTGATAGGACACGAGAGAAGTTCTCGGCTTGGGAGTTCATGCCTCTGCCCAGATAGACTTCTCAATTCTGGTAGACTCGCCCTGGCGCCTAGCCAGGAGACGCTCCAAGTTGTTTACAGGTCAACTTCTCAACTTTTGTCGAGCCTTTGAAGTTTTGCTGTACTATTATGTCACACATAACAAGGCTTTCAGGGATGGTAAATGGTTCCGCCTCAGTCGCTAACCCCGTCTGTTGCCACACCTGCTCCCGTAGACCCTAAATGGGCTTTGCTGCAAGACATGCAGTCCAAGCTTGCGTCCTTGATAGAGGACTTAAATGCGGAGAAGAACCTTCTGGCCAACAACCTTCTAACCGGTTGGTTGTGCGCCCTGTTGACGCCGAGGTAACCTACTCGCGTCTGCCAGTTGAGGTGGTTCCTCCTTCTGGCCAACAACCTTCCAACCGGTCGGTTGTGCGCCCTGTTGACGCTGAGGTAACCTACTCGCGTCTGCCAGTTGAGGTGGTTCCTCCACCGATGCGACCCAGTGTGGGTTGCCAGTCGCACGTTGACGTTAAGCGACGCTCGGAGGTGGTTGTTGACGTTCAGGACGTTCAACAACCAGCAGAGGTGACTTGTTCTGACGCAGTGCGTCAACCTCAGCAACCCGGTAGGGTGTTGACTGCACAACCCAGACAGTCTAGTCAGTTTCGGGTTGACGCTGTACTTCCTCGTGCACCCATGGTTGTTGACAGTTCACAGACTGTGCAGCAGTTCCATGATATTGCGTCCGGCTCCGTCACGCATCCACCAGTGCGACCGGATTCAGCGAGTCAGACGTTGCCCACTCCGTTGCCGTTTCCTCATCAGTTTCGGATGAGGAACCCTCTGATGAGGACGTTGCTGAACAAGACGATCAGCCCCCAGCCCTGCTATCCATCCAGAAGATGCTGAAGAAGGAACGCTGCCCAGTCAGGCTGTGGATGAGTCTGGTAGGGACACTGTCCTCCGTGGATCAATTTGTGTCACTAGGAAGACTACACCTCCGTCCTCTTCTATACCATCTAGCTTTTCACTGGAAAAAGGACAAGACGCTAGAAGCGGTCTCGATTCCGGTTTCCGGAAAGATAAAGTCTTGTCTGACTTGGTGAAAGGACTATATCAACTTTAGAGAGGGTCTTCCCCTGACTGTTCAGACTCCCAACCACGTTCTCTTCTCGGACGCATCGGACATAGGCTGGGGTGCGACATTAGACGGTCGGGAATGCTCGGGATTATGGAACTCGAGTCAAAAGACAATGCATTTCAACTGCAAGGAGCTACTGGCAGTAAGTCTGACCTGGAAAAGCTTCAGGTCTCTCCTTCAAGGCAAAGTGGTGGAGGTGAACTCGGACAACACCACGGCTTTGGCGTACATCTCCAAGCAAGGAGGGACCTACTCTCTGACACTGTACGAGATCGCAAGGGACCTCCTCACCTGGTCAAAAGGTCTAGACATATCACTAGTAACGAGGTTCATCCAAGGCAACTTGAATGTCATGGCAGATTGTCTCAGTCGGAAGGGACAATAATTCCAACAGAATGGACCCTCCACAAGGATGTATGCAAGAGACTTTGGGCCACCTGGGGCCAGCCAACCATAGATCTCTTCGCAACCTCGATGACCAAGAGGCTCCCAATATTTTGCTCACCAATCCCGGACCCAGCAGCAGTTCATATAGATGCCTTTCTACTAGATTGGTCACATCTAGATATGCATTCCCTCCGTTCAAGATTGTCAACAAGGTACTGCAGAAGTTCACCTCTCACGAAGGGACAAGGTTGACGCTAGTTGCTTCCCTCTGGCCCGCGAGAGAATGGTTCACCGAGGTACTTCGATGGCTAGTAGACGTTCCCAGATCACTTCCCCTAAGGGTGGACCTTCTACGTCAGCCACACGTAAAGAAGGTACACCAAGGCCTCCACGCTCTTCGTCTGACTGCCTTCAGACTATCGAAAGACTCTCGAGAGCTAGAGGCTTTTCGAAGGAGGCAACCAGAGCGATTGCTAGAGCAAGGAGAACATCCACCCTTAGAGTCTACCAATCGAAGTGGGAAATCTTCCGAAACTGGTGCAAGTCAGTATCCGTATCCTCGACCAGTACCTCTGTAACTCAAATAGCTGACTTCCTCTTATATCTGAGGAAAGAATGATCTCTTTCAGCTCCCACTATCAAGGGTTACAGAAGCATGTTGGCATCAGTCTTCCGTCACAGAGGCTTAGATCTTTCCAACAATAAAGATCTACAGGACCTCCTTAAGTCTTTTGAGACCACGAAGGAGCGTCGTTTGGTTACACCTGGTTGGAATTTAGACGTGGTACTAAGATTCCTTATTTCAGACAGGTTCGAACCGCTACAATCAGCCTCCCTGAAAGATCTCACCTTAAAGACTCTTTTCCTGGTATGCTTAGCCACAGCTAAAAGAGTCAGTGAGATTCATGCCTTCAGCAAGAACATCGGATTCTCATCCGAAACGGCTACATGTTCTACAACTTGGTTTTCTAGCCAAAAACGAGCTGCCTTCTCGGCCTTGGCCAATATCGTTCGATATTCCAAACTTATCGTATGGTTGGAAATGAACTAGAAAGAGTCTTATGTCCTGTAAGAGCTCTTAAGTTCTATTTAAAAACCTTACGAGGCCCGTCTGAAGCTTTATGGTGTTCAGTTAAGAAACCATCTTTGCCTATGTCAAAGAATGCTTTATCCTATTTTATCAGACTGTTAATACGAGAAGCTCATTCCCATCTGAATGAGGAAGACCAAGCTTTGCTGAAGGTAAGGACACACGAAGTTAGAGCTGTCGCAACTTCCGTGGCCTTTAAACAAAATAGATCTCTGCAAAGTATAATCGACGCAACCTATTGGAAAAGCAAGTCAGTGTTCGCGTCTTTTTATCTTAAGAATGTCCAGTCTCTTTACGAGAACTGCTACACTCTGGGACCATTCGTAGCAACGAGTGCAGTAGTGGGTGAGGGCTCAACCACCACAATTCCCTAATTCCATAACCTTTTTAATCTTTCTCTTGAAATGTTTTATTATTGTTTTTGGGTTGTCCGGAAGGCTAAGAAGCCTTTCGCATCCTACTTGATTTGGCGGGTGGTCAAGTCATTTCTTGAGAAGCGCCTAGATTAGAGGTTTTGATGAGGTCCTGTTGTATGGGTTGCAACCCTTGATACTTCAGATCCTAGGGGTCGCTCAGCATCCTAAGAGGATCGTGAGGCTCCGTAAGGAAGACGTACTTAAAAAGGCAGAGTAATTGTTCAAGTCGACTTCCTTACCAGGTACTTATTTATTTTATGTTTGTTATTTTGAATAACTGCTAAAATGAAATACAAAATACTTAGCTCATTATAATGTAAACAAGTAATGCTGGTCTCTACCCACCCCCCTGGGTGTGAATCAGCTTATATAATCACCGGCTAAGTTTAATGTTGAAAAATGTTTTTATTAATAAAATAAATTTTTTAATATACTTACCCGGTGATTATATATTAAAGGACCCTCCCTTCCTCCCCAATAGAGACCCAGTGGACCGAGGAGAAAATTGGTTCTGTGTTTACATTGAGTACTGAGTACCTGCTAGACAGATGGCGCTGTTGATGTACACCCTCTACCTGCATAGCGATCGCTGGCGTATTTTGAACGTAGAGTTTTCTGTCGAGCAACAGAGTTGCAGCTTATATAATCACCGGGTAAGTATATTCAAAAATTTATTTTATTAATAAGAATAATATATTGATAAGAAAATATAAGGACAACATTTTGTAATAAGGAACAGTTCAAATTTTATTACACAAAAATTCTTATTCTTAAATAATTCATGAAATATATTTCTGGTTTCTATTTCCCTGATCCATATTATTCATTAAATGCATAATAAAGTACCGTAAACTTTGAAAAAATTGCAAATGATTATTAAATCCTTATTTTACTGTTATATTTAGTTTTTCTTATAAACTCCAACCTTCTCTGACCATGATAAAATATCTCACCATACAAGGAACATTGCAATAAAAATAACTTAAAATAGTAGGCTGTTATAATGTAAGTAAAAGCTGACAGATTACATAATTGAATACAATTTTATTTTCCCTAACTTACATATCCTTTCAATCTTGAAGTAACCATATCAGTGTCATCTTTCAATATTTGTTTGATGATTACTGATTAATAATGAAAAACCTCATTTGTAAAGCTGTTTAACTTATAACACCAATTACAGTAATCCTGTTAGGTAAAGTTTTAAATAGTTTATACTTTTTTCAACCCCCCCTCTACTTCAAGAGAAGGAGCTTTCCATACCTCTGGTGGAAGTACCGTATTTTATTATGAAGCATAGAATATTGTCATGGAGATTTCCCAATAGTACAGCGGCATAGCAAAAAAATTCATAAGAATTGTGCATTTGGTGATGGAAGCACCAAACATGGAGGAATGATAGAATATATTGGGAACATTTTCAGATATGGAACCACTTTTGTAGTGACCCCAAAGTGGCCGCCATATTGGATTTCAAAATGGCGGCTTACAAATCTTTAGTTACAGATAATTCTGGTTATATACCAGCTAGAGACTTGGTTTTAGCGTCTAGATATACACATTTGAGGTCAAGGAATTGAATGGTTCTAGTTAGAAGTTGATTTGGTGACGCCATATTGGATTTCAAGATGGTAGGCTAAAAAAAAGAGAAATTTATGACTCATATATTTGGTTATGTGCCAGCTATATACTTGATTCTGGTATCTAGATGTACAAATGTGAAGCCAAGGAGTTAAATAGTTGTAATGAAACATGTTTTAATTCACATTATCAACTGATAATCCCATAATTATTATGTACATTTATATGCATGTAATTGTACACACGATAAGCAAGAGAACTTGCGTATCAATCAATTCAATAACACGTAAGTTCTGCACAGTTCCAAATCAGTCTGAGCAATCACCATCACAGCCACATAGTGCTGTGCATTTCAGAGCTGCTTTCTTACACTTGCATCTCCCACTGCAACCTTTTTTGCACCCACAAGAGATCAGTTCATAGCAGGATTTGGCAGCTTCTGGTAGTGTTGTCCACAAAGGATCAAACTGTCCGTCATTTTCCACCCACCCCCAGTCACATGGTGATGGTAGAGTGCAGTGTGGGACAAGAGACTGCCCCCAACAATATCCACCCTGGTACGTTGCCCTCTTCACATGCTGTTCTAGGGCTGCCTGTGTTGGAGGTATTGCTTCAATAGATCGCGCTATCTTTGCACAGAGTTTCTTCCTTGCCAGATTCACCTCTGAACATGTACATGTTCGGTCGTACAGGAGTACTATGTATCTCTCCAGGGTTGCCAATGTGTCCTCAGAAATCTCACTTGGTGCAGATGCCAAGGTCAGAAATGCATTTGTCACTTCTGGGAAAATGTCCCATACTGCCCATGCAGTTATCTTGCCACTACCTGCAAAGCACGAGACTGTATCACACCCTGTGATTGCATGGAAGACTGGCAGTGCCTTGGATTTGTCTGGCCCCAGTGAAGCAGCCAGCTTGTGTGCTGCTATGTAGAAGAAGCTCTTGCCAGTACCAATTGCTAGCCATAGTTCATCGAATGCCTCCTGTAGCTCCTGGGCCATCCACACAGCAAGAACCACCACATCTGTGTCCACGGTATGGATGAGTATTCTGCGGTGTCCAGATTTAACAGCATCTGCTGCATGAACCATCATGCGTGTGTCCGCTTCCTCGTGATTGCATGGGGCCAAAGCTGCTGTGTCTTCAAAGGGTGGTACAGCAATGACCTGTTGATATAAGCATAAAAATGTCATATAATTGGTGAAGGCGGTCAACTGATCATCAAAAAAATCTATATGAAATTAAAATTAATTTTTATATTACAGATCCATGACAATGTGGGTACATGTATTGACATATATAAACAGGGGGATTCAGATTACCTGTTCACCATCAGTAGCAATCAGCTGTTTCTCTGGCACATTGATGGACTCCATGATCTGCTTAGACAGGAAGTGGAAGAGTTCTTCCTTGTTCTCGTCGACACGGAGGAATGTGTGCCAGTTCCCTGGTAACAGGGCAGTGCCAGTAACATGTCTGCAGATTCCCTTGCCTCTGTTAGCCCGTGCAGTTGCCTTCAAGCTGCCTGAGTTTGCATAGCGGTCCCACACTAGATCCAGACGAGAATGATTTTGAAGCTGTGACAGAATGTATGGAACGAATACGTCTGTGGCATAGTCAAGAAATGTTTAGCTGTGGCCAGGGTTCAGCATTTGAACCACTGCAGCCCCATCGAGGATCACAGAAGAGACTTGTGGTGGGTGAGACGTTGGTTCAACAAGGTGTTCCAAAGGCCTCAGCAAGTCAGATTTGGAACCAAAGCGGATCCGTCCATTTTGTGATAGTGCAGGCGGGTGTGCACTGTTCTCATGTTTGAAGAACTGCTCGAGATCGCCATCTCTGGTTTGGCATGCGATGTATAGTCTGGAGAAAAGCTCTGAATCACTCCTTGCAGAGGCGAGTTGTTGCTTGCTCTTATTGGCACTTTTCACCTTGATGGATAAAAAGAATGGAAGTTTGTTACGTTTGATGACATCATTGAGTGGTTTGGATCTGTCTGCCAGATGTTCCTTCACAAATAAATGGAACTGATCTCGCCCCATCTGCACAGCTGTACGCACACTCTCTACTGCAGCTGGGCCCAGGATCTCCTGTGTGTCTAGGACCAGCAAATCTGTGCTTTCTTCTTCAAAGGGGTTGCCCATCTCCTCGATGACTGCTGTCAGTGCACGGACATCTTGGACAAATTTCTTCTGTACACTGTTGGTTTGCTCATGGTGGTGGGTGTGCTCTCCTCTTTGGTGCAGTTGTTGTGAGGTCTCAAATTCTGTGATGACCCGAGCAACTAAAGGGCCAGCCACCATCCACCGTCGAAGGGCACTAGGATTTTCAGTGAGACCCACTGCCCCGCCATCACCTTTGACCATGGTATTGTTTTGCTCATGTGCCTGGTCTAAGGCAATGGCGGAAAAAGCATGCCTGGTCTTCTTGGATGTGAAGTGGCCCATATGGAACTTGGCAGCAACATCTGGATGTTTCTCTGCAAGGCAAACCATGTCCCTGATGTGCACTGGAAACCAGCGAGCATAGTGGACATGAACCAATGCAGCTAGCTCTGGTAGGGTGTCCATGTACAGTGTGAAGTTCGACTCTCTAAGTGAACGTATGAAGAGGAGTATAGAGAGCTCTAGGTGAAGTACAGTGGCCCGGTACTGAAACTGGGGACATGCTACTGCTCACATGTCACACCATGCCTCAAACTGCAATAGTTCCTCATCTCTTGCTGTCGCTCTTTCTTTGTATCTAGTATATGCATGGTGCTGAAGTATGTGCAGGGCAGCAGCAGTTACCTGGTGGGCGCGTCTTGTACGGCTGACATGAGCTGCATGCAGGAAGGAGTCTGCTGTGCCTGTTGTTGCTATCTCTGCCTGTACCAATGCCTCTGTCCAACCACTGTCTTGCAGCCAGTTTCCTGCTGTCTTCCAAGCTGCCATCTCTGTGTGTAGAGCGCCTAGCATTACTACAAATAGATCTTCACCAAATGTGTCTGGCCAGTTCCATTGCACCTCCTTGGTGATTGCATACAGTGGTTGGTCCAGTGTGATGACGGGTATCTGTCCAGGATTTAGCTCATTGACCGCTGCTTTCACTACATCCATGGCATGACGGATCATTGCCACTGAGTGGGCTTGGTCATGGAAGAGGGGTAGCAAGGCAGTGGGTGTGACTGTGATATTAGTATGCTGGGCTGCTTGGCTCTCTGCATGATATGCAGCCCACGAAATGTTTTCTGGATTCTGCATATCGCCACTGTCACATGCATCCTTCACAGCCTGGAGCCACTTCTTCTCTTTATCAGCTTGTGCAGGATTCCTCTGCAGTGACGCTTGGGTTCCAGCTGGTACATGGTTTTTTTGGGCAGGTGAAGTAACTGGCTGTACATCTGTATAATACCGTGGAAGGTCACCCACAGCCTTGACATTGGAGATACCCCCGATGATGATAATACCTCGATCTGTGCCTTGATTGTCATAGTCTGGATGTTGTATTAAGTAAATACCAGTTCCATGGAATGAGTCATGTGCTGTCGTGGAGCTGGGATCGTGGTCTATATTATCCACAGCTGCTGTGGTGAACACTCTACTGCGGAGCTTTGGGGGGCAAACCACCTTTTCCATCTGAAAGCGCTGACATGTCCCGTTGCCCAGCTCTGCGAGAGATCTGTAGCACTCTATCATATGCAATGCTGATCCCTAGTCCAGATAGTGTGTCAACTAATTCCCTCTTTCTCGTATGGGCATGAAGCATCAAGCCAAGATATATTGGCAAGGGAGTCTCTTGACTGATGCTGTGTCGCACGTCTGTGCCTGCACCTCTTCTCTCATGTTTCACACTGTTGTATTTGATTAGTTGAGCTATGGTCAAAGATGCTGAGGACGATGATTGACGTGCCTGGTTTTTGATGCCTGCACCCTCTAGCATCATGGAGACCATTGTCAGCAGCAGTTGTGGCACAGACTCTTCTTGGCATTTGTCTGAGAAGGAACCATTGAAAGGCTGAGATGACTGGAACATATCCTTCCTTATAATGCGGGCAGCTCGTGCCAGGTGCACAGCATCACTGTCAGTGTCATGTTGACATGCTTTGGCTAGTGCACTGCAAATGTCTTCCTTATACTCCAGCAGGATATCTCGTCCCTTTCTGTGCTCCTGCAGATCAGGCAAACATGCCAGGATTCGCTCTTTAAGTCTGGTTGTATGGACTCGTGTTTCCAGCACAATGCCGAGCTGTTCCATTCTCGTTGTGTACAGCTTAGTGAGGTCTGCCATCTTGAACACAGGAGCAGTGTCCTTTTCTTTTGCAGTTTCCTCTATGTATGTTACCAGTTCAGACAGGACTATTGCTGAAATGACATCTACTTTGCTCTGGCTTTCCTCAGCAAGCGTTTTTGCTGCCCTCACGCGGTTGTATAGGGATGTCAAACATTTCTTGTGGTACTTGGCCTCTCTTGCCACCATATCCCCAGCACAAAGTTGTGCTAACAGAGTGGTATCCTCAAGAAACTCGGCAGCGTTGCGAACGTATTTATCTAGTTCCAGTGTCGCTACTTGATGAAACTCTGAACCAAGCTGTTGGTGGCAGAAGAAGCATAGATGATTGCGTATGTTTTCGACACAAGCTGCCTTAGATCTAGTTCGCTTGTACTCATCTGTGCTTGTACTGGCGGCAGGGCTTCCTTCAGAATGACCTCTTTTCTGTGCCCGTTGTAGCGTGGTAGTGTTGTATTTCACCCTGCATGACTTGTGCCACTTGGCTTGGTGGGCAGCCAGAGTGGCAACTATCCTTTGGCCTTCATCTAGTTGTTGTAAGTCCATATCTTGTGGCAGCTCACCTAGTTCACTGAATGCTAACATATTGTCCTCAAATGTCTTGTATCCAGCACCTGAATCTTTTCTTTTAGTTGCAGCAGGACACTGTAGGGACTCTTCTTTATCAGCTTGACACAGAACACAGAGTTCCCAGTCCAGTTTTGGTGTGGGAGTTAGAGGCTTGGAAACATCAACTACCTTGAACCGTTTCGACATGGTTGAAATCTAGAATAGAAAGAAAAATACCAGAATTAAGTATCTAGCTGACACAGAACCAAATATATCAGTCATAAATTTCTCTTTTTTTTTTAGCCTACCATCTTGAAATCCAATATGGCATCACCAAATCAACTTCTAACTAGAACCATTCAATTCCTTGACCTCAAATATGTATATCTAGACACTAAAACCAAGTCTCTAGCTGGTATATAACCAGAATTATCTGTAATTAAAGATTTTTAAGCCGCCATTTTGAAATCCAATATGGCGGCGACTTTGGGATTACAGTACTACAAAAGTGGTTCCATACCTGAAAATGTTCCCCATATAATATTTGATCATTCCTCCATGTTTGGTGCTTCCATCACAAAATGCACAATTGGTTTGCTATGCCGCTGCACTATACAAGCCTCGTAATTATTCGTTCATTCATATACCCATACATGTGAAGAACCCTGCTGATTATTAGAGAATTTTTACTATGTTCTGTATAAAAGTAGAATATTGTAGTTCATCCACTACAGCACATCACTGATCTAGACTGTTTGGCTATGAACAAAGAGCTCTTTAGACTACTTTGTCAACTTCTCCATTTATTTTCTTTTGAATTTCACTAAAACAGTCATTTTATCAAACCAGTATCTGTATGATATGATTCATATATCTTAGAAGCTAAAAGCACATTATAAATATATAGTATTTATTGTCAGTGGCAGTGTATTATTACTGAAGAGACAGAATCATAGCAAGATATTACATATAATACATATATAAAGTAAAAAAAAAAATTCATAATGGATATTGTCTTTTAAAGGGAAGGGATTTAATTTTGGGGCAAGTTTTAATTTTGATTACTAATGTCCTCCATGACTATATCTTGGTGAATAACATCCCCTAACCATAGTACTGTAGCGTAATCAAAACATAATTTTTTATCATATTTAATAACTAACTTGGAAGTATCGTACATGTTTTGAGTTTTATAGACTGTATTGATTCTCTGTAATCTGAAGTATTATATCAAGAGCATCTAGTATCATCTAGCAATACAAAAATTTATATTGGAAATCAGTATTCAAGATCTTTTCATTACTTAAAATTAGTTCTTTATATCATGGTATTTAATCAAATGAATTATAAGTTTAATTACTGTACTAATATCAAAAGCATGAAATTCTTCATGATAGCATACAATTAAAAAGCACCATTGCTTCTCCTTGGCATATAAAGGCTGTACAGTATATGAAAATTGAGTCAAACACAGAGAGCCAATATTGTACTGCACTTATAAGTTATATTTCCCTCAGCATTAAGTTGTAAATGAATGTTATATTTACTTATTTTTTGCAACTTTAAAAAAAGATTATGCTTCCTTGTGGTTTGGGTAACTGAAACAGTAAACTTTTGAAACAATGGTTCGATTTTGCCATTGTGTTCTATTACATTGAACAATTTTAGCAAGTTCAAGTCCATTTTTATTTACTTGGTCTTTAACTTTGCTTAGTGATATGAATAAGTGAAAGTCTCATCTGATCCTGTTAACAGTACAAGTGTACTGTGTGAAATATTGCTCTTACATTATTTCACAATTTGTTTTCCATAAGCAATCATGTACTTAATTATTCTAGAATATTGATGACTCTTGGTGTTATCTTCAACAGTAATAGACTTTTTATCAACACTTATAAAATATGTAACAGGTAATTAGGACTTGTTTTGTAACTAGGGGAGAAGATCATACTATCTTGGAATTGTAATCCTAAAGAAGACTCTCTAGAACAAGCCAATTCAACATCCCTATGCTAATCCCAAAGATTTGCCTCCCTTCTTGCACCTCCTCAGTGAATGATCAACACTACAGGTGTAAGAGGCAAATTCTTCACATTCACCTAGCTGCAGTATTGTTTGTATGCTGGTGGTAAAATATTTAGTAAATTATCCATCATTTGGTTGGAAGTTGTTTACGTATCTTACAAAACAATCCCCTACTGCCTTCCATTATGGACTCTTAGTCAGTTCTTGAGAAATTTCTGGTTCATACTAACTATTGAGAAATATATTAAAGCTCTTCAAGTTGTCCTTTTCAGTGGTTTCTATACATTTTTAGAATCCTTACTAAGGGAAATATTCTCTTGCAACTTTAGTTTCCCCTTTTACTTACTAATGAATTAGGTCTGTGTTTCTGGATCTCAAACTCTTTAAGTGATTACAGTAACTGAATACTGTAGTTTATATCGTTCAGGGAGTTTTTGGTTATTATTTTTCCTTCATGGCCTTGCATTTACACTTAGCAGAAGAATGCACAGTATACTTTAAACATTAAATGGTACACAGAGTCTTTCTTGGTTTGATGATGCCCGATGTCAACCCCACTGATCATTATTTTTCTTACAGGTGCCTCGAGTATGCCGTGCTAAATGGATTCATAATCAAGAGAGTCACAGTATTGTAATAATTAAACAGATTTCCACTTTAAGTTCCAGGCAGTTGATAAGAAGAGTTGATTCTTGTGTCGATCATTTTACTAAAAGATGGAGAAGATTTAACTGCTCCCCATCCTTCCTGTGAAGAATCTGTATACAGAGAGGGGTAGAATCCTCACTTCTATGATAACCAACAAGGATCGTCCAATCAACTTATCAATTATGGTGAGTTCCTCATCAGTGAAACTGAAATTGTTTCTGGATCAAGTAACCTATTCCAATTACAATTGGAATAGTGTCCCATCAGAACAAACTTCTCAAAAAAAAAAAAAAGCCATCCACATCTGAAATGACATAGATCTCATTCCTTTTGAACTTTACCAAAATAAATGACTGAGTCACTTCTTTCGACAGAGAAATACAAAAAGGAACTGATGCTATCATTTCAAAATATTGAATCCGCTGAGTTAGAATCAGAAGAGAATTTTCCAAATTGACCAGTATCCCAACCTTTCCAGCAATCTGAATAACTCCATATATTTACCCCAAATGCTTTCCTATGAAACATTCAGAAATAGCCATTCAACCAGGTATAAAAGAACCGTGATTCGTAAAAACCTTATCCATTTGAAAATGGAGACCCTTATTTTAAGTGAAAATTTATGGAGCTATCCTGATATCAAAACAGGCATTTGAATTGATAAACCTTTGAGATGTTTACACACAGAAGGAATTTCCTCAATTGAATAGGAATGTGAAACAGTTTAACAGCATAAGGATCTAAAGTAACTGAAAAATGAAAAATTCTAGGCACTTTGAAAGGCTTTAGAATCTATACTGTACAGCACAGTGAGTTCCAGAACCCTTACATAAGTAACACCATTAACACTAGACTGAACTTGGGAAGTGAGGTTAAGTTTGGCAACCAGGCATTTATGATCATTATCAATGCTCATGAGAGAGGATTTACTGGATTTCTGATTTTAACAAATGAAGCGAGTGATATTAGGAGCTTTGAAGCTATTCACTATTGAATTTGGCCAATTATATGAATTTTCTAAAAGTGGAGATGTAATTACAGTATTGTGGTCATCCTCACAATAATCAACTAGCCTAAACTTCCCTGTCTTTTCCCCTGCTAAAGGCAAGTTCTTTTTAGTCCTTTTAACTTAACCTTTATTAGCAACCATTGAAACATACTTCACAACAGTTATTTAAATTAGTGTTGCCCTCAACACAATACACAGAAACAATTTCCTTAAACATCCCAAGCAGCAATTACTACCAAATCCAGGGGAAGAGTCTTAATGCACCATACAGTAATAGGTAAATTATCTGGTGAAAATCTGTACTACTGTATACCATGTTAGCAAAGAAACTGAGGAAAGGACAAAGTGAAACTGACATATCAATTCAGGACATCTTATCACTTACCACTAGATGTCCCATTCCTATACAGTCAACCCTCAGTCTATGTGGATTCAGTCATTGGCGATGCAGATAACCGTATAACCTATTAAATAAAAAACGTATTCATGATTTCATGATAAGTACTCTAGTGGTCTAAGGATTTCAAACTGACCCTCCTCCTTTGCACTTGGCATACTTTGTGGTATTTCTCTCTCCACACAGCACAATACCCCATCTCTCGCTGGCTCGGCATCAGTCTCGCATCATCTCTCTCGCATGTGCATATTCAGCTTTAGCCCTTTTTCTGGAGAATCACGTGATGTAGAAAAGCAATGTGTTTTTTGGCGATAATAGTGTAAAATGTGATACATACATTACACTCAAGAGTTGCATCATGCTTCAGACTTACTGCGTAGAACTTTGTACATAAAAGGTTAGTGGTGTTGTGCGAATACGTTTTATTTAATTTTTATTGATTTAGCGTATTCATTGTGTATTAATGTTATTGTTTTATTAACTACAGTACAGCACTGTACTGTATACAAAATACTGTACTTTACAGTAGTAATGTAGATATAGGCTACATGTACTGTGAGTTTCAACGGGGAAAGTCGACCTGCTAAAAATAGCAATCACTTACGAGTATTACCTTACTTAATTAGGCTGTACTGTGGTGATAGAACTGTACATATATTACAATACTATAAAGTGTTTTGTTGTTACTGTATGTATTACAAGTGTGGTTATGATTCCTGTTGTGTGTACAGTAGTCCTACTGAAATGTGTTTGCTCATTAAGACAATACTGTACTTATACAGTACTGTGAAAGAAACCAAATAAAAACAATATTAGGCAGTAACAGTGGGCTTTCTAGTGCATTTGTCAATCTTGTATAGGCATTGGGAGGTGAGGTGGTAGGTTTGGAGTTAACCCACGCTAGGGCAGCAAGTATTCACCGATTCTCACCTTTTTGCGCCTTTGTCTACTACCTAACTAAAGCAAATAAGGAGGGCAAACTGTATTAAAGCTATGTATCTGTTGAAGTGAAGGAAATTGGGAAAATTAAAAAAAAAGTTTATTTTAAGAGTAAATGTCTATTAAATTGAGCTTCTGGAGAAAAAGCAATATGAATATCAGGAGAGATTCATATAAATAATGACGCGTATGGAAATTATTTTTAAAACTTCTTTTTTTCACATTTGAAATAAGACTAAAATTAATACTTATTAATAACTTCCATCATCCAATTAATATGAAAAATAAAAATGGAAATTTGTAAGCTAAAATTGCTGTTATACTGTCATATGTTTACTTAATCAATATATGTTACGTATAAAGGCTGGACTAACTCGGTAGGAGAGAGAGTGGAAGAGGACAGTGTTATTTTTATGAATCTCCCATAATGTTCATATCGCTTCTTCTTCAGAGGCCTGGTTTAATCTACAATAATCTGTAAAATTTAAACTTTTTAAAATTTTATCCATTTTCTTTTGCTTCAGCTAAAACATGTCCCTAACAAAAGAAGAGTTTCTAGAAAGTAAGTGGTAGGAAGGCCAGATCGTTGCATTAGGAAACAGTTTTCAGTTTTACTTCGTAGACCTGAAATGATTGGACACACTCTCAGATTGTGTACACATTGCATTTTAAAATGTTTTCTATGGTTTAGTTGGCAATTATTGCCTGGAATGTGCATGAGAATTATTTCTGGGAGATCATGTTCTGCATTCCCTTATACCGTGTTGGGGCAATTCTGATTTTTAAATACCGTAGTCGTTGTGAAGTGTGCATTATATTCTCGGTACCACTAACAGGAAAGTATGTTTCAGTGATTGATGATCAAGTTAACAGTTTTAGGGAGCTGGGAAAGACTAGGGTAATTGATTGTAGTAGAATGATGACCACTCTACCTTCAGACAGGACAGGACACAAGTTCTAATATTTTTCAATAGTGATGCGCTTCATAAGCTCATGACATCACCTTATCACTTTGTTCAAACTTTATTAGTCCTGTGAATTCTCCCTTAGTCCTGGAAATTCTGGTCCTTAATTCATTGTCAAACCTAACCCAGCTCCTAATATTGATTGCCAAATCTAACCCAACCACAAATAGTTATTCTAAATTACAGTAATGTTTCATACAGAAGTTATAAATGTACACTGCATTCCACAGTTTCAAAAGCCCTACACAGAGCCTCAATGTCTTAACATACTTAGTTTCCTTCTGCTGCTAAACTTTTGCAATCCACAATTCTAGTTGCCCTATATGGCCTAACTAAATTTTAAGCAAAAGACCACCAAATGGGTCATCTTGATCCTATATCCTGCCATTCGTTCAAGTGAGAACTTATCATCAGTCTCATCAAAGTATGCAGAGACCGCTGTTTAATAACTGTACAGCATATACCTCTCTATTCCTTAATTTTGTGATGATTAAGACTAATAACTTCATTTTAGGTAGCTCAGAAATCAACTTTGTTCTAGATTCAGAGTAATATTTCAGGCCTAAACTACCCAGTTTACCCCTGAATTGAATGCTCAAGTGGTAACTAGGGGGTCATTTACACCATTCAGTAAAGGCTAGCATTCTGTTGGCTTTTAAGTCGGCTAAGCGCACAAGAGAAATACTGTACAAGCGTTGTCAATCAAGGTAGACTTTTGGGACTTTTATGTTCCTACTGGTCCAAAATGTTACGACTAAAGAACCTTCTATTCCTTGTTAAATTTCAATCTCAGAAGCACACAGCAAGGAATTAGACCCCAAAATCATCAGTGCTCGAGGGTAAAGGTGTATGGTTATTTGTAGAAATCCTTCTTTGAAAAGTTTTTAGCAGCACCTCAAGGGCATATCAAGCACTATATGTTTACAAAGCATTATCATAGAAAGCCAATCTACAGTACGGTACTGTACTGTACTGCATTTTTAATTAGTTCAGCAAACTATCTGAAATCCGGTACAGTAATACTTTGAGATACGAATACACTAAGATACGATTTTTTTGAAATACGACGATACATTGTACATTTACGCACCAAGATACGGTGATATTTTAGAGATACGATTTCAAAAATTGCGCAACGCCATAGGTAGGTGGCGGAGTGTTCGTTCGGCTTTCCTTGTCGATCCGAACGCTCGCTCGGCATCCGAGGTTCCTCGAACTTCTCTCTCCCAGTGTGTTCGTTTTCGTATAGAAAACGTGTTGTTGTGTGCTTACAATTCTTGTGCGTTTTCCTTTATTTTATTAACATTGTGTGAATCATGGGTCCTAAGTCTAAGGATAAGGATGGAGATAAGAAAAAAACCAAGAATACAAAACGCAAAGCAAGAAATAAAGTGTGATTGTGTGTGTGTGTATCGTAGGCTAGGCTCTCTCCCAGCCTCCTCCTCTTCCTAGCTTGCCTCCGTTAGCCGCTCATCCCTGTCTCCATGGTAAGTTGGTTATAATTTTATTCTTCTTTTTTTTTTTTTATTCATCCTTTCTGTTACATGGACTTGAATATTAAGCATTTAGTAAGTTCATTCAACATTTTTAATTTTGTATAATCTTGCCGCTTTCCACAGCTACCATATTGTGTGTGTGTGTGTGTGCTGGTAGCCTTGCTTCTCTCCCTCCCTCCTCCTGGCATGCATCCCGTACGCTGCTTGTGCTCGCCTAGCCAGTGAGTACGACTTATTCTTTTTTTATTGTATTTTACTCTTTATTCTTAAAAAATGAAAGCCTTCAATATTAAGCATTCAGTATGCTCATACGATTTAATTGTGTTTATCTTGCTGCTTTCTACAGCTACCATATCGTGTGTGTGTGCGCGTGGTAGCCTTGCTTCTCTCCTTCCCTCCTACTTGCATGCCTCCCATACGCTAGCAATCGTCTAGGCGGTGAGTTCAACTCTTATTTTTTTATTGTTTTTATTAATATTCATTATTATATATCAATTTCCGTGTCATCACTGTTGTATTTATCTTTCTTTAGTAATTATCGTGTAATTTGAGCATTATTTTGAGCTTGTTTTGGGTAAATTTCTTACCTTTGGAACGGATTAAATTTGTTTCTTATTCAAATAGGAATAATTATTTTGAGATACAATTTTTTTTAGCTACGTCGGCAGTCATGGAACGAATTAAATTCTTATCTCAAGGTATTACTGTATTTGAAACGATTTACCTCGTTGTATTGCTTGTACTAAAACTTAAAACTTCTCTTTCTTTCAACTGCGCCTCATCTCCAACAGTGCGTAGGGGTCGGCAATATGAACATCATGGGAGATTCACAGAAATGATTAAGAATTTAATATAAATAAAAATTTTTATTTCTATACTCGCCTGATGTTCATATACATGCCCACTTTCCTCCCCACTAACTCATAGTATCAAGAGGAGGGATAATGTTGACTTCAACACTGAAAACTATATTTCCTAATGCAAGAACCTTGACATCCTACCACTTACCGCTTGAGAGCTCTATTCTTTTAAGGGCATGTATTGGTTGAAGCAAAAGAAAATAGGAAAACTTTACAAGTAAGTGTCGATCAAACCAAGTTTCTGGAGAAAAAAAGATATGAACATCGAGTGAGTATAGAAATGGGAAGTTTTATTTTATTAAAATTCCTATTTTTATGATCAAATACTGTAGGCTGCTTTGGTTAAAAGTTTAAATTCACGTGGAACACAAGTCCAAAAATACACATACTACATTAATTTTTAAAGGTTTTCTAATGATAATTACTATAGAGTATTTTCAAATATAATTTTGACAATACTCTGTATGACAAATTCGTAGATAATTTGTATTTTACCTAACTATACAAACCTTAGCTATTTAATAGGGGTATTACTTTCGGCGTATCTGAAATGACGAGCCATTAATTTTTAGCAAGGGTTAACTACCCACACCGCTAGTTAGCAGGGGGTAGGGAGGGTAGCTTGCTACCGCTCCCCATCACACACCTGTGATTGAGCTCACTTTGCATGTATGTAGGACTTCAAGGGGGATAGGGCTGGCGGGTAAGTTTGCTTAAATAGCTAAGGTTTGTATAGTTAGGAAAAATACAAATTTTCTACAAATTTGTCATTTGTTCCGTAACTGGAATACAAACCACGCTATTTAATAGGGGGGACTCACCCATTAGAAAGGACGTCCCAGCCCATCTGGGTTTTGGCTTTGCCCGGGGGCTCCTTGTCTGAGAGTGTCAGCACTCAAGGAATAAGGAGTCCCTGCACCTCACTAAAACCTTGCTACGCAAGGTTTGCGGTCTATGCAAGCTGTGTGTGAAGGTATGTAGAAGTGTGACTGTCCTGGTAAAGTTATTCTGAGTTCTTTAGATGAAAAAACTGTGCACCAGGACTTTCCCAATACAACCTCGTCAGGGTATGGGGACACAACAGTATTAATCTTAAAACTAGGTACACAAGGGAGCATGGTTTACCTGCAGTGGTTTGAGGTCAGCTATGCAGAGAACCCAGGATGCTGCTTTCCCCAAGAGAAGGGAGAATTAGAAAAGAATAAGGGCCAGTCAAACCTTTTCATTCATGCAGACTAAAACCGGGTAACAATGCTACTTGTACAATAAGGAGCTTGAGGTTTTAAACCAGCTGTTGTGTAGCCACCACAGGACCGAATCTCCTGTGGGTCACGTCTTGCAGGTAGTGGGATGTGAACGTGGTCTGATGCTTCCACACCCCAGCTTGAAGAACCTGTGTCACTGAATAGTTTCTCTTGAATGCCAGGGACGTAGCTATGCCCCTGACATCATGAGCTTTGGGCGACGTGATGAAGGAGGGTCTGGATTCAGTGCATGGTCAATGACCCTGCGAATCTATGCTGAGATGGTGTTCTCGGTGACCCTCCTCTTGGTCCTTCCTGTGCTGACGAATAGTGCAGGCATATGAGGACGAGCTGCAGCTGTTCTCTTAAGATACAGTCTCAAACTCCTCACTGGGCATAGTAAGAGATGGTCTGGGTCATCTGTTACAGTACGGAGACTAAAAATCCGTAAGGAGTCGAATCGAGGATCTGCTACTACTCTCAGGTTCTGAGTCTTAGCAACAAACTCAGGGACGAAGCTGAACGTTACCTTTCCCCATCCCCTTGAATGGGCGATGTCGTATGAGAGACCATGAAGTTCACTGACTCGTTTGGCCGAAGCCAAAGCTAGCAGAAACCCCATCTTCCAAGTCAGGTGGCGATCGGTTGTCTGGCGTAATGGTTCATTGGGAGGTCTCTTAAGAGACCTGAGAACTCGAATCACGTTCCATGGGGGAGGTCTCACTTCTGACTGGGGGTAGGTAAGTTCATAACTCCGTGTGAGTAAAGAAAGTTCTAGCAATGAAGAAATGTCCATTCCTTTCAGTCTGAAGGCGAGGCTTAAGGCTGAGCGATAGCCTTTCACTGCAGAGACTGATAGGCGCATTTCTTCATGCAAATACATGAGGAACTCCGCTATTGCTGGAATAGTGGCATCGAGTGGAGAGATACCCCTTCCACGACACCAACCACAGAAGACTTTCCACTTTGCCTGGTAGACTGCTGCTGATGACTTATGCAGGTATCCAGACATCCTGATTGCAACTTGTAGCAAATATCCTCTCTGAGAGAGGAGATGCTGGATAGTCTTCAGGCGTGAAGTCGTAGCGAAGCTATGGCTTTGTGGAATATGTTGGCATGTGGCTGTTTAAGTAGATTGTGCCGTGGAGGGAGTTCTCTTGGAGGCTACGTTAGGAGTTGCAGAAGGTCCGGAAACCATTCTGCGTGATGCCATAGCGGAGCTATGAGGGTCATTGAAAGATTGACCGATGTTCTGGTCTTGTTGAGTACCTTCTTCATCAGACAGAATGGGGAAAAGGCGTAAACATCGATGTTGTCCCACCGTTGTTGGAAAGCATCTTGCCAGAGAGCCTTGGGGTCTGGGACTGGGGAACAATACAGCGGGAGCCTGAAGTTCAGGGCTGTTGCGAAGAGGTCCACTGTCAGATAACCCCACAAAGTCAGGACTTTGTTGGCTACTAGATGATTCAAAGACCACTCGGTACTTAATATCTGAGATGCTCTGCTCAGGATGTCGGCGAGCACATTCCTTTTGCCTGGAATGAAACGTGCCGATAGTGTTATCGAGTGGATTTCGGCCCATCTCAGTATATCTACTGCTAGATGAGATAGTTGCTGCAAAAAAGTACCTCCTTGCTTGTTGATGTAGGCCACTACTGTGGTGTTGTCGCTCATCACCACCACTGAGTGGCCTGCCAGGAACTGTTGGAACTGTTGAAGGGCCAGAAAGACGGCTTTCATCTCTAGGAGATTTATGTGGAGGTACTTTCTGACTCTGACCAGAGGCCTCAGGTCGTGTGGTGCTGCACATGGGCCCCCCCCCCCCACCCTTTTTTTTGAAGTGCCTGAGAACAGCATCAAATCCGGGGGGACGACGAGAAGGTCCACTCCCTTTCGTAGATTCTCGTCTGTCACCCACCACTGGAGGTCTGCCAGTTCCGCAGGTCCCATGGGAATCTGGATGTCCGAGGAGTCGTGAGCTTGATTCCACCGGGACTTGAGTCGCCGCTGGAGGGATCTCATCCTGAGGCGACCATTGGGAACTAAACGGGCCAGCGATGAAAGGTGACCGAGGAGACGTAACCACGATTGGCTGGAATTTCTTCTTGTCTGAGAAAAGGTCTTGCGACCTTTCTCAGCCTTGTTATCCTATCGTCTGATGGGAAGGCTTTGTGGAGATTGGTCTCTATGATCAAGCCTAAGTATACTAGTCTCTGAGTAGGAAGCAGAGAAGACTTCTTGAGATTTATCATGATCCCCAGATCCTAGCAAAGTCTCAGAAGTTTGTCTCGGTGTTGAAGAAGGGTTGACACCGAGCCTGCTAGGATTAGCCAGTCGTCCAGATAACGGAGGAGACCGATGCTAATCCTGCGTGCCCAAGATGACACTAGGGTAAACACTCTGGTGAAAACTTGTGGTGCTGTGGAAAGTCTGAGACTGAAGCACAGCACCTTGAACTGGTACTTTCTGTTGTGTAGGCTGAATCTTAAGTGCTTCCTTGACGACGGATGGACTGGGATCTGGAAGTACGCGTCCTTTAGGTCCAGTGTACACATGAAGTCTTGTGGTCTTACTGCTAGTCTGACCGTGTCTGCCGTCTACATGCTGAACGGAGTTTGTTTGACAAACTTGTTCAGGGCTGAGAGGTCGATGACTGGTCTCCAGCCTCCAGACGCCTTTCTTACAAGAAAGAGTCGACTGAAGAAGCCTGGGGATCCATCCAGGACCTCTTGGAGAGTGCCCTTCTTCAACAGGGTCTGGACTTCTGCCCGAAGGGCTTGCCCCCTTGCCGATCCCATGGCAAGGGAGTCTAATATCACTGGATTCCTGGTCAGGGGAGGTAGAGATGTTATGAACGGTACGCGATATCCCAGACTGATCACGGAGATTGTCCAGGAATCGGCCCCGAGTCGCTTCCACCTGTCTGAGCAACTTTGTGGGCGTCCCCCCACTGGTGGAAACGCAGGGGCAATGCCTATCCTAGCGTTTGCGGCCTTGGCTGCTTCCTCTAGGATTCTTTCCTCCCCTGGATAACTTTTTGTCTTTCCTGTCCTTGACAAGAAAGGGCTTAGACACCACTGTCTTAGCTGCTGTTTTCGTCGTTGTTGCAGTCTTGGTTGGACGGGACTGCTGGGGTGCTGGAGTTTTATAGGGCTTAGATGCTAAAGCCCTATGGAGGAGGGAGTCTTGATGAGACTTCCTCCACCTCTCAGCAGCAAGTTCCACATCCTTAGGCTCAAACAGATTGGACCCCTCTAGGGAGGAATGTCTGAGCCTGTTTATCTCGACGCTAGGGACCTTCTGGTGGTACCTCTCAGACAGTGCATTTCGACGTTTCAAGATGGTGTTTGCCCACAAGTTCGAGACTTGGTGGGCAAGAAACTCGATCGTGCGAGTGCCTTAGATTAGGAAGGTTTCCATACCTTTCCTGGTACGTTCCTTGGAAAAATCCCCGGATCGTATCAGGATACCTAAGGTCCCTAACCAGATGTCTAGCCACGAAGTAGCTTGCATAGCATACTTGGTGACCTTTTCCTGATTAAGGATCTCGGTTGCCGAGAACGAGATCTGCCGGTTGGAGAGTCTCTCAAGAGGGACTCCCCTGGTTAGCTCTTCCAGAGTGTGGTGAAGAGGAAGAGCTGAACTGGGTTCCTCCATTATCTCAAAGTACCTCTAAGCTTGTTCTTTGCACCGGCACAATTGAAGGAGGCAAACTCAGAGAGCTGTTGGGATATCTTGTCCCTGGTACTCTTCACCCCTTGAGACCAGGGCAGTCTTTGAGGGTTTCTGAGTACCAAAGACGCAGTTTAAGACCATGTCTTTGCCCTCTCGAGGAGGGATCTCTGGGTCGGAAAACCCATTGAGAACCCTCATTAGAGTCAGAACCTGCCAGAATGCATGCTCTGACTCTTGTTGGTCTCCTCCCGCTGTAGGACTTGCAGCGAAGTCTCCTTCTATCCCCTAAGGCTCTTCTTAGGGTGAGTCGCGGACTTTCCCTGAGTGGCTGGCTGTCTCTTTTGTAGCCCTAGTGGAGGACTTTGGCAGTGTTTTGGAGTCTTTGGATTTCTTCCGAGGAAGGATGTAAGACTCCAACATCGATGACCTGTGTGGCATGTCCCTCTTGGTCTCAGATTGCGGGGAACTCTCCGCATGAAGAGAGGTTTCCTCCATTGGTGCGATGGAAGTCTCTCTCTCCTCGCGCGGTTCCCTTGGTGATGGGAGGTCTTCATCCGACAGGGATGGAGTCTCTCTCTGAGAAACAGGAGGAACTTGTCTCGATGGTCTGCATGGAGTCAGCTTCGCCCTCGGGGAAGTGACCGCATCAAAAACTCCTCTTTTCCTCTTCAAAGGGGTACAGGAAGTCATGGTTCCGTGCCTTAGGTCTAGAGCTATAGGTCGCTCTGATGAGCGATCAGACAGGACAGGCTTGAAAGCCTGTGTTACGGCTCTGACTAAGGCACTGAACCAGGGCTGCTGGCTGACGGATGCACTGTCAGACAGATCCCCTGAAGGGGAAGGGACCGAAGGTTCCCTACGAGGAGTCACTGTAGTAGGTGGGTCCGCCTTAGAAGGCAGTTTAGGAATCCTGAACCCCTCTGCTTGATTGTGTTTCCCTTCTCCCGCAGTGGGCGCTGGTATGCGTTTGCGGGGAGGGGAATGAGGTGATGGCAACCTTGCCGGATAACACATCTGTGCTCGTGCCTGTTGGTGCGCGAGGGAGAATATTGGTGCTTGCACGTGGGAGAATATTGGTGCTTGCACGTGGGAGAATATTGGTGCTCGCGCGTGGGAGAATATTGGCGCCCACGCCCGGGAGAATGCTGGCGAGCGCGCGCGGGAGAATGCTGGTGAGCAAGCGCACAGGAGAATATTGGCGCGGGCGCGCAGGAGAATCTTGGTGTGGGCGCGCAGGAGAATCTTGGCGCACACGTGGGAGATTGTTGGCGCGCGTCCGTAGGAGAGAGTTGACGCGCGCATCTCTGTGTGCGCGCGGGAGATAATTGGCGTGCAGATGAGCGCTGGTGAAAGTTGGCGCGTAGGTGAGGGCGGCAACATGGTTTCCGTCTCACCTACAGACTTGTGCGCTGGAGAATGATGGAGCGCAGGTATTTGTGAGGGCGCACATGTTGGCGCGCAGGAGGGCGCTGGCGCGTAGGAGAGTATTGGCGCGCAGGTGAGCGTTGGCGCGTAGGAGAGTGCTGGCGCGTAGGCGAGCATTGACCCGCAGGTGAGCGCTGGCACGTAGATCATGGGCACAGGAGAGCGCAAGCGCGCAGGTGATCATGGGTGCATGACGCGTAGGAGAGCGCTGACATGTAGGCGAACGTTGGCGCGTGAGGCTGCTGCCGTCTGTGAGGGCGAGCAGGTTGAGGGGCGCGCCGAAGCGCTGTAGAGTGATGAGTTGCTGGTGAGCGCTGAAGGTCTAGGCGCGTGGCGCGCAGGGCGAGTGTGATGGCACGCAGCTGCGCACTTTGGTGGAGCTACAGTGGGCTCTCCCGGTAACCGGAATGGTGATGGAAGGTCGGCAGGTCTGGAAGATGGATGGTCGGTGTGTCCTTTGTAAGGACGACCATCCACCGAAGGAGATTGCGAACGATCTGCAGAGAGGTCCAGGACTGAAGTCACAAGACTGGTTGCAGGTGCAGTGATGGTTGATGTCTGAAGGTTTAACAGAGGAGGCCCCTGTGCGGGGGACTGCAGTGATGACGTTGAACCAAAGAGGCGCCTCTTCACCGCTGGTGAAGGGAGACCTCTAAGGCGAAGAGGAAGGCGAGTCTTCTGACGGATGCGCCCTCTGGGGGCTGTTGGATCAGCAGGCCGACCGTCAGCAGTCCTCCGAAGAGGAGTCTATAAGTGAACATCCCTGAGGGGAAGAAACACTTGCAGGAGAGACTGACGGTGAACTTAGTTTCCCCCTTGGAGGATGGTCAGGAACGGGGGAAACTAAGTCGGCAGCTACATCTGTAGAGTCTGGAGTGGCAGAGGAGATGGATGACGCTGCATGAGACACCTCTGACACAACAACGTCGACAAGAGTCAGGGGATCTACCTCTGACAGCGACGATGATTGCTTAACAGGAGCACCCATACGGATGAACTGCAGCTGGGCTTCCTTGGAGGGCGGACCCGTGAGCCACAAGGAAGACCATATCTGAAAAAGGGAAGATAGTGACAAGGCCTCACCCTGGGGAGAGGTGGGGCTGCTTCGCTAGGGGAAGCAACATCATCTCTCGAGACCCGGGGTTGGTCGATAATAACTTGGTCTACGCTACTACTCGACGGTCTCTCGTAAGAGATCGAAAGAGTAGGAGCTTCGGAGGAGGGTTGGGCGACGGAAGAAGCCTTGGGTTTTTTTCCTTCAAAGCAAACCTCTCCCTGGGGAGGAAGACCACTCCCTGCACTCAATACACTTGTTAACACTATCACACCGTTGACCTCTACAGGAAGGACAAAGGGCTTGAGGATCAGTCTCGACTGCCAGCATGTGTGTTCCACAAGGGCGGCCGGAGAGTCCAGGCCATAAGCGCATGGTCGCAGAAGTCAATTTCACACACGCAGTACTAAGAGAAAAAGAGAAAACAAAATGGCGTTAATGGCTGCCAATATTCGGCGAGGATGAACAGCGGCAACGTCCGTTCACCATCCGAGCCGAGAGCAAAGTGAGCTCAATCACAGGTGTGTGAGGGGGAGCAGTAGCAAGCTACCCTCCCTACCCCCCGCTGACTAACGGTGTGGGTAGTAAACCCGTTAAAAATTAATGGCTCGTCATTTCAGCTACGCTGAAAGTAATACCTCTATTAAATAGCGTGGTTTGTATTCCAGTTACGGAACAAATTAGAAATTATTTCAAATAAATAATTACCAAAAAAAATATTGACAAATTAACTCGCACTTTACCTTTGAGGAGTAGGAGGAGGTTACTGTGTTAATGCTTTGAGGGAGAATATGTCTTGATGAGAATGTTATCATGAATTCTCAATCTTGAACAACATTCATTATCACTAACTGCATCAATTAATATACGCATTCTGGACACTTGGTTGGCTTTTTCTTACATTTCCAATTTTGACAAGGAGCCTATCTAGAGATGACTGATTTTCTTATTTCTTTGAAATGCCATCGAAATGAGACATTGCATTGTTGGTAAATAATTTCACTATTATCTAGTCTGAAGCCTAATCTGGATAATGTGTTTCTACAACATTTAGCAGGGTTTCCCACATTAACGTCTCTCTAATTTCACTTCGCGCAAGAAATTTGTCACTCGGTCCTTTCTCTTTCTCAGTTGAAATCTACACATTCTCTCGATGGTACACCTTCTGCCCATTGTGTGCAGGTCTTGTTAGTTACTACTTGTCCCCTAAAAATGCCCAAACTATGCAGATTTTTTATTGCTGACCAATGAGATGCTCGTAAACCAATTCCAGTTTGTATGCTCATCCCAAGGTTCTACTATATCATGATTTAGTCATTTACAATATGAATAATTTTCATAAAATTCTGTAATGTGAAAAAAGAAAATACTGAAGAATAAAACAAATGGCTTTGAATATAAACACAAAAGGGTTTAGAAAATAAACAATAAAGGAACTAAATAAAATGTAAAAATATAAAATAACTTTATTATAAAATACCATAAAATTTTCCTTATATTTTAAACATAAATAAGATTAAAAAAATACCAATAAATATAGTGATGTTTACGAACCTATGATACAAAAAAAATTTCTTAATCTCAATGAATGTATATCCATTACCTCGAGAGCCTTCTCATTCCTTTCAGAGAGCCTACACCATTTTGTGATATGACAGCTGTACATGGTACAGTATGTAACACACCAATACCTGCTAGTATGGCAATGCTAAGACATGGAAGCCCTTATGAAAACTATTAACATAGCAGTAAAATGTCAGTCATGATGTTTACCTATCTCTTGTATGAGGGACATTTAAATTTCCTGGGTCTTTACACGCTGGTAGGTTAATTATTGGGTTACATTCATTCTTATTGGCTTCACTACCTGTTTTTATATCAGAAACTGAAGAAGGTGACGAACCACCACTTGCTATGTTTTCTAAAGAAGCAGAAACACTACAAGTCTGTGGAAGTGTTTCAGAAGGTAATGGAGATGCAGGAGATGATGCCGTGGCTAAAAGAGCTGGAGCAGAGTTGGAAGGAGATACAGTAGTGGCGGAAGATGTAACAGGAGCAGTGGCAGTTGCTTCAGTAGTTGGGGCCTTGGCTCTATTGTGTGTCATGTGGCTTTTCACAAGATGTCCAGCAGCCAAAGCTGACATAAGAGAAAGTTCACCAGCCAAAACAGTTCCTGCCACAATCTTTGCAAATTGACGTGCATTTTCTCCAGGAGTTTCTCGATGTGCACCTGATGAAAGCAATAATTTTTATATATTTATGAGTAACATCACTGTAAATGAAAAAACCTGGGTTTCAAAAACTGTGGGGTAAAATTTTTAATTCGGTCAATGCTCACCCAGAAGTTGCCTAGTCTAAACAATTTATACCATCAGCAATCTATTTCTTGCCTACTGTTTTGAATAATAAATATTGGCTTTACATAGCATTCAACTTTAAAGGATCAGTTACATGATATTAATCATAAATTAGTGAGCAATCACAAATAGGAAATGATTGTAAAGTGTTCTCGTCCCATTATGGCTTGACAAATTTAATTACTGTACAGTATTACAAAAAAATTGTCTTTCAAAATGTACACGAAATTGCAAAATGTCCCAATTTCATAGAATAAACAAACTCAGAATGTCAATGACCAATTCATAACAGGAGTAAGAGTGCTAACAAGAAATGAAATAATTATGTGTTAATACACAACTCTTAACAAAAACAATTTCTTTGTAATACGTAAAACAGCTACGCAATTAAAAATTACTTTGTCTGCATCTATCATCATCATCATCATCTCCTATGCCTATCGATGCAAAGGGCCTCGGATAGATTTTGCCAATCGTCTCTATCTTGAGCTTTTAAATCAATACTTCTCTAAGTAGGATATGATGAAAACCTTATTTGTTCCGTAACTGACATACAAACCACACTATTTAATAGGTGTTATTACTTTCGGCGTAGCTAAAATGACGAGCCATTAAAATTTTAACGAGGGTTTACTACCCCACCGCTAGTTAGCGGGGGTAGGGGATAGCCTGCTAACCCCCCCCCCCCTCACACACACCTGTGCTTGAGCTCACTTTACTTTACTTTTGGCTCGGAGCGAGAACGGTTGTTGCCTCTCTCTCTCCTCGCCTATTTTGGACTGCCATTAATTTTTGTCTTTTTACTTACTTTTTCTTATACTTGTAATATATATATAAACATTCTTTATGTTTATGTATATATTTGTGTATAGAAAAGTAGTAAGTTTTCTTTTCAGTGTTGTGCTGTGTGTATGATGTACGACAACGACACTTGCGTAGTAAGGTCACCACAGTTTCTCTTTGTGGGGAACGACCTCTCCCTCTCGGGTCCATCAGTCTTCCCGTCAGCATATTTCCGTTATATCTGCCGCCGCAGGGAATCGTCTTCGCCTGGACCCTCTTCATTCATCTATTATCTTCGCTTTCCTCTTTTCCTACGGGAAACTTGGATTCTCAGCGAAGGGAATGTGGCATTTTTTAGATTGCCTACAGACTCTCTCTACTCGAGGTCGTTCACCTTTACTACAACTACGTACTATTACGGTAGCTCCTTTCCCGTTGTGGGTTAGGTTGCTATTCCATTTGTTTGTTTCAATTATATTTAGTGAAATCTAATTGTATTCTAACTTTTCAGCTTTTTCCGTGGGGAACACTTCCCCTCGGGGTTTCAGTGGTTCTCACTATTATATTCTTAGATGATTAGATAGTTATAATTCTGTTTTAATTACAGTTACTCCCCCCCCCCTTCTCCCGCGGATGTCATCTGGGGAGATGGGCGCACACTTAATTCTTATTTTATGTTTTTTCCCCTCGGGGTTCCTCCTCGGAGCTTCTCCCTAGGGAATTTCTGTTAAAATAATTATTTAATTTTATTTTCCCAGGTAACTATGCAGTTTTTCTTCGTTCGACTAAAGTGCCAACGAAGCAGAGCTGTCCTGTTCATGCCTGGGGATTCTGCTGTCGCTGCCGTCGCTCAGAGGACGTCGTCATGGGTGTTATCCCTACTCTTAGAAGTTCTCCCGTGACAACATGCAAGCACTTCAGATCATCTTAGAATGCTAATGGAGGTTCGCTTCCAGGGGTTGGACAACTTCCCTTCTGAGGGAGGTTTCCTCCCCAGGTGTGAGGTTTTCTCCCTTCAGAGGGAGAACTCCCCATACCTTAATAAATTCATCGCCTTCGACTACTGTTGCTGCCCTGCGGCCAGACTTTCCTCCCCCCTTGCTGAGTTTCTCTTCCTTCAGGGGTGGAGCACAGTCTTGACAAGTCTCTTCTACGAAGTGTCACCTCTCTCGTTCGCGAGAGAGACCACTCATAGAGACTTCTCTTCAGAGGATCGCAACTGATAAGGTCAGCTTGCTGATCCAACGGCCCTAAGGGGCGTCACCACGAGTGTCTTCAGGTCTCTTCTACGAAGTGTCACCTCTCTCGTTTGCGAGAGAGACCACTCATAGAGACTCCTCTTCGGAGGATCGCTACTGATAAGATCAGCTTGCTGATCCAATGGCCCTAAGGGGCGTCACTACGAGTGTCTTCAGGTCTCCTCTACGAAGTGTCACCTCTCTCGTTCGTGAGAGAGACCACTCATAGAGACTCCTCTTCAGAGGATCGCTACTGATAAAGTCAGCTTGCTGATCCAACGGCCCTAAGGGGCGTCACCACGAGTGTCTTCAAGTCTTCTACGAAGGGCACCTCTCTCGTTCGCGGGAGAGGTCTCTCATAGAGACTTCGCCTCGGAGGATCAAGCAGAACTTCCAGTGTCCTCTACCTTGTGCTGCAACGTGGTCCTTTTGACTTCGGTCCAGGACTCTAATACGGACCTTTCACGGTCCCATTGGTGGATGCTGGCCCTTCCAAAGCGCACATCCCAGTTCCTGATCGTCCTGCCAGCTGACCTACCGATCTACCAGCAAGGTAGGACTTCGGTCCTGGACTCTAAAGCAGATCTGCTTGCGGTCCTCATCGGGGGATGCCCGCCTTTTTTTAAGGACACATCCCAGTTCCTGATCGTCCTGCCAGCTGACCCTTCAACCTACTAGCTCTCCGATCTTTATACGTGCGCAAGCGCCGATGATCTTCTTACGCGCAAGTGCCGACGATCTTCCTACGCGCGTAAGCGCCGACGATCGTCCGCGCGCGGATATCGATGGTTTCCCGCGCGCACCGCTACCTTCGCGCACCCAAGTGTGCTCGCCGATCTTCTTACGCGCGCAAGCGCCGACGATCTTTTCAGCGCGCGGGTAGCGATGGTCTCCCGCGCTCGCGCGCACGCCAAGAAACTCTACACGCGTGCCGATAGCCAACATCCTGCACGGGCTCTTCATTCTGATCCTGCACGGGCTCTTCATTCTGATCCTGCACGGGCTCTTCATTCTGATCCTGCACGGGCTCTTCATTCTGATCCTGCACGGGCTCTTCATTCTGATCCTGCACGGGCTCTTCATTCTGATCCTGCACGTCAATCTGATTCCTGTGCACTCTATGAAGTCGCGCCCGCGCACGAGCCCCAGGTATTCCCCATCCCGCGAGCGCCAGCGCGCTCCCCAGTGCAATCGCCAATACCCTCCCACGCGCGAGGCAGCAGGACAACGCGCGGTAAGGGCGCCATCACCGCATTTCCCCCCAGCAAGCGCAGAACAGCGCACTTGTCGGTAGGGGGGAAGGTTCCAGAAAGGTCCAGGGACATTTCTTCCTTATCTTCTTTCTTCTTACAGGCGACTCCCTCTCCAGAGGGAGTGTCTGACAGCGCAGCCGTCAGCCGGCAGCCCTGGTTTGGGCTCTAATCAGAGCGGTAGCACAGGCTTTCAAGCCTGTTCTCTCTGAGTTGGGCCACAAATCCTTGGCTGCATCTACTCCCCTGAAGAGGAAAAGAGGAGTTTCGGACGCAATAACTTCTCCGAGGACGAAGCCGTCTCCTCGTAATTCTTCGAGGCAGGCACCCTCCCCCCTCAGACTTTTCTCCCTCCCCTTCGGACGAGGATTTCCCGTCCTCAGGAGAGTCACGCGAGGTGAGACGTTCCCCCATCACACCATTGAGGGAAACCCCACCTCGCGCGGTAAAATCTTCTCGAATAAGGGTGGAGAAGAGCCTGCCTCCGTCGTTGTTGGAGTCCTGCATCCCTTTCAGAATCGGCATCCATCTCCTCCGTTAACTGGATGACTGACTGATCCTAGCAGACTCGGAGTCATCCCTTCTTCGACACCGAGACAAACTTCTAGGACTTTGCAGGATCTGGGGATCATGGTAAATCTCGAGAAGTCCTCTCTGCTTCCCACTCAAAGACTGGTTTACCTAGGCATGATTATAGACACCAATCTCCACAAAGCCTTCCCATCAGACGACAGGATAGCAAGGCTGAGAGGGGTCGCAAGCCCTTTCCTCAGTCGAGAAGAGCTTCCAACCCTATCGTGGTTACGTCTCCTTGGTCACCTTTCATCCTTGGCTCGTCTAGTACCCAACGATCGCCTCAGGATGAGATCTCTCCAGTAGCGGCTCAAGTCCCGGTGGAATCAAGATTGCGATTCCCTGGACGTCATGATCCCTATGGGTCCTGTGGAACGGACAGACGAGAACCTACGAAGAGGAGTGGATCTTCTCGTCCTTCCCCCGGATTTAATGCTGTTTTCGGACGCTTCAAAGAAAGGGCGGGGGGGCCCACACGTTCTGTACCACAGGACCTCAGGCCTGTGGTCAGAATCAGAAAAGTGCCTCCATATAAATCATCTAGAGATGAAGGCTGGTTTGTTGGCCCTTCAGCAGTTCCAACAATACCTGGCGGGTCACTCTGTGGTGGTGATAAGCGACAACACCACAGTAGTGGCTTACTTCAACAAGCAAGGAGGTACCTTTTCGAAGCAGCTATCCCATCTTGCAGTAGAGATACTGAGATGGACCGAAGTCCGCTCGATTCTACTATCGGCGTGTTTCATACCAGACAAGAGGAATGTGCTCGCCGACAATCTGAGTAGAGCGCTCAGATAGTGAGTATCGAGTGGCCTTCGTGTCATCTAGTAGCCAACAAAGTCCTAACTTTGTGAGGTTCCCCGACTGTGGATCTGTTCGCGACAGCACTGATCTTCGAGATTCTACTGTACTTCCGCCAGTCCCGGATCCCAAGGCGCTCTGGCAAGATGCCTCCCATCAACGGTGGGACAACATCAACGTGTACGCCTTTCCCCCATTCTGTCTAATGAGGAGGGTGCTCAACAAGACCAGAATATTGGTCAATTTTTCAACTCATAGCTCCGCTATGGCATCACGCGGAATGGTTTCCGGACCTTCTGCAATTCCTAACGGAACTTCCGAGATAATTCCTTCCACGACACGATCTACTCAGACAACCACACGCCAGCATCTTCCACAAAGCCGTAGCTTCGCTACGACTTCACGCCTGATGACTATTCAGCATCTCCTCGCTGAGAGAGGATTTTTCGCAGCAAGTTGCGATTAGGATGTCTGGACATCTGCAAAAATCATCTGCATCTGTCTACCAGGCAAAGTGGAAAGTCTTCCGTGGTTGGTGTCGTGGAAGGGATATCTCTCCAATCGATGCCACTATTCTAGCAATAGCGGAGTTCCTCGTGTATTTGTGGGAAGAAAATGCGCCTTTCAGTCTCGGGGGTGAAAGGCTATCGCTCAGCCTTAAGTCTAGCCTTCAGGCTCAAAAAAATGATCTTTTCTTCCTCGCTGGAACTTTCCCTACACATATGAGGTTATGAACTTATCTGCCCTCAGTCGGATGTGAGACCTCCTCCATGGAACGTGGTTCGAGTTCTCAGGTCTCTTAAGAGACCTCACTATGAACCAGTACGCCAGGCTTCAGTTCTCCACCTAACTTGGAAGACGGTGTTCTTACTAGCTTTGGCTTCAGCCAAGCAAGTCAATGAACTTCATGGTCTCTCATATGACATCACCCATGCAAGGGTATGGGGGGGAGGTAACGTTCAAATTCGTCCCCGAGTTTGGCGCTGAGATTCAAAATCAGGGGGTGACGGACACTCAGTTCGACTCCTTCCGGATTCCAGTCTCCGTTCTGTAACAGATGTCCCAGACCTTCTCCTACTGTGCCCAGTAAGGAGTCTGAGGCTGTATCTCAGAAGAACGGCTGCAGTCCGTCCCAAGGTGCAAGCATTGTTAGCACTGGGAGGATTAAGAGAAGTGTCACCAAGAACATCATCTCGGCATGGATTCGTAGGGTGATCCATCTGTCCCTGAATCCAGACCCTCCTCTGTCACGTCGCCCTAGAGCACATGATGTCAGGGGCGTAGCTACGTCCCTGGCCTTCAAGAGAAATTTCTCAGAGATGCAGGTCCTTCAAGCTAGGGTGTGGAAACGTCAGATGACCTTCACAGCCCACTACCTGCAGGACGTGACCCACAGGAGGCTCGATACGTTTTCTATCAGCCCTGTGGTGGCTGCACAACAGCTGGTTTAAAACCTCAGGCTCCTTAGTGGACAAGTAGCAGAAGGTTGAGGGCATTGTTACCCGGTCTTAGTCTGCATCTTCATCCTTCCCTCTCTTGGGGAAAGCAGCATCCTGGGTTCTCTGCACAGCTGACTTCAAACCAATGCAGGTAAACCATGTTTCCTTGTGTTCCGAGTATTAAGATAATACTGTCATGTCCCCATACCCTCACGAGGTGGTATTGGGAGAGTCCTAGCCTAAAGTTTCCTTCTCAGGGACTACAGGTCAACTTCCTAGGATGAGTCACACTTTATTTTACCTTCACACACAGCTTGCGTAGGCCGCTGTCCTTGCGTAGCAAGGTTCTAACGAGGTGCAGGGACTCCTTATTGCTGAGTGCGAACACACTCAAATATTGAGTCCCCAGGCAAAGCCAAAAGCCAGTACTGGCAGGGACTTTCCACCCTTCCTAATGGGTGAGTCACCCCCTATTAAATAGCGTGGTTTGTATGTCAGTTACAGAACAAATGTCAAATTCGTAGGTAATTTGTATTTTTCCTAACTATACAAACCTTAGCTATTTAATCAAACCTGCCTGCCAGCCCTATCCCCTTGAAGCCCTACCTCCAAGCAAAGTGAGCTCAAGCACAGGTGTGTGTGAGGGAGTGGGTGGGTAGCAGGCTACCCCCCCCCCCCCCCCGCTAACTAGCGGTGGGGCAGTAAACCCCCGTTAAAATTTTAATGGCTCGTCATTTCAGCTACGCCGAAAGTAATAACCCCTATTAAATAGCTAAGGTTTGTATAGTTAGGAAAAATACAAATTACCTATGAATTTGTCATATTACAGATAAGAATTATTTTTATAGCAATATTTTCCTAAAAATACAACTTTCACATTAATTTGAATTATATTATCACTGTGTGAGGGACTAACTGAATTACTTTCATGTCATTTGAATTGGATTTATGAATTTAGGCAAGAAGGCCTGGAAGGCCATTCAGCACCCATGAGCAACTCTGGGGACGGCCTACAGTTGTAGTATGAAATTATGGTTAAGAGGCTGCACTGCAAGACAAGATGCAAAAGGAGAAGTATAGTAAGACTAAAAAGTTAACCCAGCTTGTTGCTGAAAGGATGTAGCAGAGCTTTAAGTAATCCCTACAGTGCACTGATGGCATTACCACCTTAGGGGGTTTTATGTCGTTTGTGAAATTGTTCACATCACCAAATTTCACAGACATTTGTCATTACAAAGCAGGATTGGTGTATTCATCATTATTTTCACATCTAGTTCATTATAGAGGGAATGAAAATGAAGCGACTCCAGCCTTTGACTTTGCTGAAGTTATAATGACTTTACTTTTCATAGCTTATTAAGAATTTAACATAATTAGCTTCTTTTGTGGAAGCTCAGATGATCATAATGTTTTCCGGCTTAATCTGCTATTTCAAATTTTAGCCCAACTTCCAAAATGGTAGCTAGTGGTTCTGGTACGCCATTCAGTAAGGGTTCTGATGATACACAACATATCCCAGATTCAAGATCCTCTCGCAGAGCCTCAAATTCTTTATTTACTTTAGATTTAACTGGGAATTGCTCAAAACCTATGTGTGGGGGGGAAATATTTTCTTTAGGCAAATATTTCATATACCAAATAAAACATTAAAACTATTCTTAGCATAAAATAAAATAAGGACAAAAAGATTGAAACTTTAAAATGATGGACTTCTAACACTAAAATACCACAGCGCTCGTAAGTCTATCATTTTATTTCAAAATGCACTCCTATCTGCCTATCATGACTACAAAAGGGGCTAAACCAAAAAGCTAACTTTATTAAAAAAGGTAAACCGCTATGAAAAGTACCAAACAATGGAGCTGCCACAAAAATGTTCACATCCTACTGTAGCCAATGAAGTAATGATATGTCTGAAATATTGAGGGGCTCCTAATTATTATTATTAATATTGTTATTATTATTACTAACTAAGGTACAACCCTAGTTGGAAAAGCAGGCTGCTATAAGCCACAAATGAGAGCAGAATGTAAATGCCTTTCCCCCCAAAAATTCTATTCTTTGTCAACACTAATCTATACAGGACAATATAAACTGTGAAAGACAAAATTTTAATAATAAAATTTGTTATTTCTATACTCACCTGATGTTCATATTGCTTGTTCAAAAGTTCAGTTTATTAACATTGGCTCCCAAAATTTATTAAAAAAAATTCAATTTTCTTTCCTTCTAAAAGATACATGCCCCTAATAATAAAACAAGCTAGCAATTAATGGTAAATAACACTAGCGGTTCCATGTTATTGAAGTTAAAAGTATTCCCTATTCTTTGAAATCACAAGTCAGTGGAGAGGAGATTGGGCATGTATATAAACATCAGGGGAGTACTGAAATTACAAATTTTATCATTAAGATTTCTGATATTTCTATGAACCTCCTTTGATCTTCATATTGGTAACTCCCATCCTGTTGGAGGTGGGATGCCAGTGGAGGAAAGAGGTAGGTCAAAAAGAAAATTAACATTTATAATATAATTAAAATTTCGAGATACTCAATCGGTCTAGATTTAATGGAAACCATCTCAAAATACAGTTTGACATTTGGAACTCCAAATTGTTTGTATAACGATATGTGAAATATAAAAAAAAGAAGCCTATGAATTAACTGAATGCAAAAAATTGAAAAGTCCACATAACTAGCAGCCACTATAGGGCATGAGAGCCTAATATAGGGAATGAGAGCCTAATAATCTTGATAAGAAAGTCAAGATTTTTAAAGATGATATCCACTGAGCACAAAACTGATACTTTATTGAAGTGCCACTAGAATTCTTTCCAAAGAAACATTTATGCAAAAATTGAAGATGAAGGTTTACTCCTAATATTAAGAGCCTTATTCTTAAAGGTTTCTACAAGATTTTACTCCTAATATCAAGAGCCTTATTCTTAAAGGTTTCTACAAGATTTTAGATACTTCAGTCCAATAGGCACTTAGACTTGAAAACTACTTTGCCTGAGAACAGAAGCGAAATATGGTTCTCCTCACAACGTTATTCAAAACAGGGTACTATTGCTGTGCAGAAATGCTCGCAAATACAGCAAGAAAACAACTTAAAGCTCTATAAATACTTATCCCAATTTTGAAGAAGGTCAAGTCTACATATCACCGATGCGATAGAAATAAACTGAATAACATAGAACTGATGGTGCTCCTTATCATTAACCACTAGATTATTTCATTACTAGGGCATGTATCTTTTGCAGGGAAAGAAAATAGGAAAATTTTAAATAAATTTTATCAGTAAACTAATCTTTTGGAGAAGTAATATTGAAATATTAAGAGATGCTTAAACTGTATGAACATACATAATCTTAACTTAGGTAATATCATGCTAAATAATCACCAACATACCTTTAACACCAGGTAATATCGAGCAAAATAATCACCAACATACCTTTAACACCTAACATACTGAGACACGCTGACTGTGGATGCAAGCCTGTTCCTCCCCCAACTGTACCAACCTCAAGGGAAGGCATAGTAACAGTCATGTGCAAATCTTCCTTGTTATCACCCCAAGCTTCCATAAGGGTCATACAGTTGCTACTGCCAACTACTTGTGCAGGGTCCTTCAAATTAAGAAGTAATTCAATTAAATACAGTATCCCTCAGAGCAATGTATGTAAAATACTACTTAAAATATTAATGTTATCTTACTTTCATATGGAGCATTACATTTTAACAAAGGACAAAAGAAAATATTTATAATGTTTGGTATCATATTCCTTGCATGGCAGAACTAATACTTTGACACATTATTCCTATTAAAGTCATTATAGTCATTATAATCTATTTCAATTCTGAAAGGAATACCCATTCCATTCAAGGGGTCCCATTCCATTCAAGGGGTACAGTACTACTCTGGCCCAACATAAATAATTAATTTTTTGTAACGATGCTGTCAAGAACTACATCTCCCAGCATAGTGAAAGCTGGAGAATGTGTTTCCTATATTTAAAGAGAGAAAGAGATACTATAATTGAGAGAAACTTGGAAAAATTCTAACTAACCACTCAGAACAATGAATTATCCATGAGTAGTATAGACTCCTAATAAATTTTTTCTCAAAGTCTCAAGTAGATGCTGTGTTTTCTTTATTATTATTATTATTATTATTATTACTATCCAAGCTACAACCCTAGTTGGAAAAGCAAGATGCTATAAGCCCAGGGGCTCCAACAGGGAAAAATAGCTCAGTGAGGAAAGGAAATAAGGAAATAAATAAATGAAGAGAACATATTAACAATAAATCATTCTAAAATAAGAAACAACGTCAAAACAGACATGTCATATAATAAACTATCAACAACATAAAAAACAAATATGACATAAATAAACTATAAAAAGACTCATGTCCGCCTGGTCAACAAAAAAGCATTTGCTCCAACTTTGAACTTTTGAAGTAGTACTGATTCAACCACCCGATTAGGAAGATCATTCCACAACTTGGTCACAGCTGGAATAAAACTTCTAGAGTACTGCGTAGTATTGAGCCTCGTGATGGAGAAGGCCTGGCTATTAGAATTAACTGCCTGCCTAGTATTACGAACAGGATAGAAATGTCCAGGGAGATCTGAATGTAAAGGATGGTCAGAGTTGTGAAAAATCTTATGCAACATACATAATGAACTAATTGAACGACGGTGCCAGAGATTAATATCTAGATCAGGAATAAGAAATTTAATAGACCGTAAGTTTCTGTCCAACAAATTAAGATGAGAATCAGCAGCTGAAGACCAGACAGGAGAACAATACTCAAAACAAGGTAGAATGAAAGAATTAAAACACTTCTTCAGAATAGATTGATCACCAAAAATCTTGAAAGACTTTCTCAATAAGCCTATTTTTTGTGAAATTGAAGAAGACACAGACCTTATATGTTTCTCAAAAGTAAATTTACTGTCGAGAATCACACCTAAAATTTTGAAAGAGTCATACATATTTAAAGAAACATTATCAATACTGAGATCCGGATGTTGAGGAACCACCGTCCTTGACCTACTTACAATCATACTTTGAGTTTTGTTAGGATTCAACTTCATACCCCATAATTTGCACCATGCACTAATTCTAGCTAAATCTCTATTAAGGGATTCACCAACCCTAGATCTACATTCAGGGGATGGAATTGACGCAAAGAGAGTAGCATCATCTGCATATGCAACAAGCTTGTTTTCTAGGCCAAACCACATGTCATGTGTATATAGTATGAAAAGTAATGGGCCAAGAACACTACCCTGTGGAACACCAGATATCACATTCCTATAATCACTATGGTGCCCATCAACAACAACTCTTTGAGATCTATTACTTAAAAAATCAATAATAATGCTAAGAAACGACCCACCCACTCCCAACTGTTTCAGTTTGAAAACAAGGGCCTCATGATTAACTCGGTCAAAGGCAGCACTAAAATCAAGGCCAATCATACGAACTTCCCGACCAAAATCAAGGGATTTCTGTACAGCATTGGAGATTGTAAGAAGGGCATCACATGCTCCAAGGCCTTTACGAAAACCAAATTGCAAACTAGGGAGTAGATGATTACCTTCAGCAAACCTATTAAGACGTTTTGCCAGAAGACGTTCAAAAACTTTAGATAATATGGGAGTTATGGAAATTGGGCGGTAATCAGTGGGACTTGAGCTACCACAAACACATTTACATAGAGGAGTAACATTACCAATTCTCCAACTAGTGCTAAAAGCTCCTCTTCTTGCTAACTTTATTACAATATTTGACTGAATTGCCTTAAAATGCAAAACGTTTTTACTTTAGGTAACTAAAATCAAGCAAATGCCCTAAATACACTATATTACAACATGTTAGCTCTGTTACTTACTTGACCACAAGCAATATAAACAGCTGCAACAATATTAGCAGCATGTGCATTATTTCCCCCAATAGACCCAGCTAGAGAAGAGCCTACAAGGTTCTTTGTCACATTAGCATCGACCAATGCTGCAACAGATGTTTTCAGGATAGATGTTACCACTTTTCCTGGAATTACAGCTTCACATACAACCGACTTTCCCCGCCCTTCAATCCTGTAAAGATGGTAAAATAGCAAATAATGACATAATAGTAAATCAATTCTACTGCAATGTATGTACATACTACATACTTTCACGATATAATTGTTGTGAAAGCATTCTCAAATTTAAAAATTATTGTTTAGAAGCAGAGCTCGCCTAATTTACTGTAGTTAGACTAAATCCTAAATCCTCATTTGCATACATCAATATACAACATCAAATGTAAATATTAAGTTACGTATAAAATATAATGATAATTAAGAAACTATTCATGCAAGATTCTGTGCTTATACTTAGTGCATTGGTCATCTGATATGTTACAATGCTATAAAACAAATAAATATTAATATTATAGGAATCTTACATTGGTAGTGAAAGTTAAAATAAGATTATATTACTTGGAACCCAATATATTTAAAGAGTAAAAACAACTTAATTTAACACCACTGACAATGTCAATAATCATTTAACTTGACCATCATAAACAAAAGAATAGCTTTGGTTAAGAAAAAATAAAAAGTTATGTCCTTTCCTCACAATGTAAAAGGGATTTTGACGAAGGAAAAATCTATTTCTGGGAAGAGGCCTGTGACGGCCGGTGAAAAGTCCTTCTTTGTACCTTTTCTAATATAAATCTTCCAAATATACTAGAGAAAGATAAAAGCATGGAATGCAGAGGTTACAACCCTCGCGCGAACACCTTGTAGGTGTCGTATATTTAACAAGGGCGTGCGAAAACCACTATTCACAGGCTGTCTTCCATTTAGATAATCCCTTCATCAATGGGGAGGGCCGTGACAGGCCCTAGAGAACACAGTTGGACTACCCCACCGACACCTACCACGCGCGCTCTCTAGGACATCCTTCTGTTTTGGACTTGCCAGATAAGTCGGTAGTGTTTTGATAAGTGTTTTTTCGCAAGTGTTTGTCGTTAATTCAACATGACTGACGTTGCTACTTCACCTTTACCAATATGTCCTTTCCTCACAATGTAAATCATATTTTTAGAGAAATATATCCATACTTTTTATCTCGGGAAGCATCTATTATGACCATGCAATAATGATTGACATTTGTCTTCAGTGCAAATCCTTACCAATTAATTGCTGATGGTTTCTTATCCACACAATAATTCCCACTGACACTCAGAATTTCCAAATCTGGGAAGTACTTCTTGACAGCAGCAAGTGCTGCCTCAGTGCCCTGAAATAAACCCATAAAATATGAAATAACACTTAATTTTCTGATCAACATAGTTCCTGAAAGAATACAGTAAAGGAGACAAATTATGTACTCTTAAAATTTTACATACATACACTATATACAACCAGTAAGTTATACCATACAACAAAGCAACAGGATTTTAATACTAATATCTATTTACAGTATAGGCCTATTTATATATATCTTTGAAAATTAAAATGCTATTAAATCAGAAATGCCAACTCAACGACCTCAGAATAAAAATAGAAGACGTTAAATATTTGTTCTCTCGTTACTATACAATCTCCTTTGTAGGACCGCTATTCTGTCACCCAACTGCAATGTACCTAGAAGTGAGTGGAGGAATGGAGTCCCATGGTAAGAGATCCACAAAGAACGTGACAAAATATATTATGTCATGAAATCTAACCTAACATATCACCACAATAAAAGTGGAGGAGGATAGGAAACTATTACTGTTTGAAGATAAATCTGGAAATACAGCAATAGATGTTTAAATATCCAACTTATTTACATGTTTCTTGCCTTTGAATACTTAAAAGCTGAATTACACACTTCCTAGGCAGAAGGAAGGTGATATAGCACAAAAACTTGTAAGTCCTAATATTATTACACATACTTTTAAAACCATAGGATAGATATAGAAAAAGGCTAATTATTGTACATAAGCTTTCACCTATAACTCAAGTTTTCCCTTCGACTAAGGTCAATCCTACAAATCTTTTGACATTTTGTTCTCTCACTTTCACTTCTTTAAGTATTCTTAATGTTATTTTGAACTATTGTAGAGAATCATTCCTACATAACTGTTCATAAAGAAAACTGAAATTATTTTTCATCATAACAAAGGAAAAAATATATTCTTCACTCAAAAACTGTGACATGTTTTACATAAAAAGTAATCCCTAGGTGAACCTTGCTGAATCAGTCCATTCAGCAAATGAGAAGAAAAATATCAACTGAACAAAGATGATAAAGGCATCACACAGGAAGTAGGGGGAGATGTCATGGATGCTGGAGACTGTGAAGAATGTACCCTTCAATATTGCCTGCCATTAAGCTCACGTGGGTCATTGAGGAGGGTTCTACTTCTTACAAATTAATCATGGATGAGATGACGAGGAAAGGGAAGTAGTTCCCAATTATGGATGAGATGACGAGGAAAGGGACGTAGTTCCCAATTATGGATGAGATGACGAGGAAAGGGACGTAGTTCTCAATTATGGATAAGATGAATAGGAAAAGGAATTAGTTTCCCATCACAATGTTCCTCAGCCCTAGTGTGAAAAGGCCACAGATTCTCAACTTCAAACCCATTCTACAGTAACCCCAGCGGAACTCTCACAAAAAAATGATAATGATGGTGTTGATGAACCTCTTTCCCCTTTACTTATACCAGAAAAGTAAGATATTTTTCAGTATTTTAAAATTACTTAAGGAATGACATTAACATTAACAAATGAAAAGAAAATCCTTATCAATGTCACGTTCAGTACTGTACAATTCAAGTATTTGAAACTAAAATTGTTGATGTGTCATAACCCAATCCTATTCATACTGTACATATGATTTGTACATAGTTGTAGTACAATTCTGTATGTATTAAGTTAATATGAACAGTAATACCACTCTTTACATTGGTTCAACACACATCAGTTCTGACTTTACGTTGCTTATCCTCAAGTATTAAATATGAAAATAAAATCTACTTTCTGCCATTATACCGAACTTTACATCAGTTTCTAAGTCGTACAATAATAAAGAAGTACAGTACTGTACAGAATTGTACTTACTTGGAAAGCTTATTATTAATGTATCTGGTTTTTATAAAATGATAGGAGATTTTAAGTACTAATTCATTTTCAATATATGTATAAGGAACATTTTGTCGCTTTACAGGGGGAAAATATGACTAACTGTACATCAAAAATAATTACATAGAGGCTCTTGGAACCAATTAATGCTGTGGGGTGAATTATTTCAATCAATGAAAGAGAACTAAGTGTAAACATAAGAACTACAATAAGTAGTTACAGGTTTTACATTAGGTGATGAGTTTGTATGGTGGGGAGGCAACTGTACAAAGCAAAGACAGCTATCACTTATGAATGATGTGATGTCTCACCTTAGCTAATTAAGCTGTACTATGGTGATAGTGCTGTATTAGAGTAATGTACACCACAGTATTGGGGAGTGTTTATGAACATTAACTTTATATGTGAACTGTAAAAAGAGTGGTGTGGCAAAGTGTCGACTTTGAAGTTATGAGTTGTATTACCTTAGCTACAGACCATATTGTACTAGTGTACTGTTGCAGTGATGGTTATGTACAACACCATGATAGAAGCTACGTAAAAACAAGGTCTTTGTTACTTAACCCTGCGAAGATCGAAGGCCGGCTGCAGAAGTTGACACAAGTCATGACTGAATTAATCTGAATAAAATTTTTGTTGAGGGTCCTTCCACAGGACTCAATTCCTTTGCTAATTTCTAGGTACACAGCAGTTCAGTGGCAGTATTTTGGTCCCACTGAGGGGGATACATAGCAGCAACAGAAATCTTACGTTCTATTTTTATTTTGAAGTTATAAAGTTGGCCAGTCTGAATTAATAGCATATTCTATTCGAAAAGTAATATTAACTGAAATTATGTATAGTTATAAGACATTTAGAAACCTTCATAGTTCATTGCATATCAATGGTGCTAATGCTCCGACCACAAACTATATAAAATAAAACAAAGGTAACATTAAGGACAATCACTATGTCTTCTGCTTTACAAATAATTTTTTTTAGCAATATTAAACTATAATCAAACTAGGAAGGATACAAGAATGTCAGAAACACACATAGAACTATTATTTGGCAAAAAATGTAATAATACAAAACACTTACTTTAGAAACCATATTCATTCCCATTGCATCTCCTGTCTGAGCTACAAATCGAGTGTATAACAACCTTCCAGCAATAGCAACCCGCAGATCTTGAAGACGTGCAAATCGACTGGTAGAGTCAAAGGCTTCTTTGATGATATTAAAATTATCTTTGTTCCGGATCCACATATACACTTCACTGTGAATATAAAATTAACGTCAAGAAAATCCTTATATTTAGAATGTTACATTAAAAGTACGCTACATCATTAATTCTCCACTTACTCATAAATGTTGAAATTAGAATATTCCCTTTAATAAAACCCTGGTTGGTTCCATCAAATACCTTTAAAGCCTTTGGATTGGATTTATGAATTTAGGCTATGAGGCCAAGCACTGGAGCCTGGAAGGATATCAGTTGCTTAATTGCAATGGGGGAAAACCAACCGGTTGTACTAAGAAGTAAAAATTGAGAGGCTAGACAGCAAAATGGAAAAAAAGGAAGTGGTAACAGAGGAATAGTATAAGGCTAAAAAAAAAATTGCACTTACAGGCTGAAAGGAAGCGGCAAATACCTTTAAGTAATGACTAAAGTACAGTACTGTACTTGAAGTGCACTAATGGTATTATTCCCTACTGGGCTTTATACCTTTGGAAAGATTATAATAAATATACTTTAAAACAATACGGTAGCAAATCTTAGAAATTTTAAAAGTAATTTGTATTTTTCCTAATTATACAAAGCCGAGTCCTTTAATAGAAGTATGTTTTCAGCATTGCTGGAATTCAGGAGACAAAATCTCAAGATGTCAGCAGCTACTGGTAGGTGGCTAAGAAGCCCTATCCACCTGCCAGCACACTGAATAGTCAAAGAACATTTAAAATTTGTGAATTGTTCCTACACAAATACAAATATCCTTAGTTGAAAGAAAGTCTCTACCACCAAATTAGCAGGCTAAAATTCTGCGATGTCTAAGCACTCAGACCTCTTGGGAGCAGAGTAATGACTCTAATCCACTTCCTATGACACTATTTGAAGGCTATAGACTAGGTACTGTCAAATGACAGGCAATCATGGAAGAACTTGTATCCTTGTAGAATACTGTGTCTAATGTAAGGCAATAGTAAATTGCTAAACACAACACTATCCCTCCTGCCCCTTGTTAGATGGATGGGGAGTGAAAAGCTCTATTTTAATTACAATAGAAATAGAAAAGTTACCCAGTAGTGAAGTTTACTGTAACAATATCCATTCCAGTAACATAACATTGCAACTGCTGCATCCCAAGAAAAGGGAAAGAAGAGAAAGAAAAGCCATCCATTCTCACTCTCCTCCTAGACTGATGGTGCAACTGCTATCTTAAATGTGCTGCTTCTTGTCTGGTGAGGGAGCTAGGTTTGCTACACTACCTGTTAAGCAGCTACCATAAACCCTATGGCAAAGGTGTCCAGTGACTTGTGGGTACATTCCCGTAAGTGGTGGTCTGATGCTTCCAGACACCTACTTTCAATACTTGACTCACTGACAATTTCTTCAAAAACATTAGGTTGTGCAAATGACACCGTGGTAGTCGTCTCATCCCCCTCTGATACCTTGTATTCGAAAGTTGCACAAAGCCAGAACCAACAGGGTTTTAGGTTCTCTTATTCCTTCTGTAATGAAGGATGCATTGTGGGCCCCTCAGAACAGAAAGTAAGCCTTTCTGGTCCCCTGCTCATTGCCTTTGTGGGGAAGAGCTGAAGAAGGGTTAGACTCGTGGTAGCCTGAATTCAAGATCCTGGCCACTAACTCCTGAACCTAGGCAATGGGGATCTTACATCCTTCAGAATGACTAGTGACACTAGAAATGATATGTTTCCCAATCACTTCACCTGGGCTACCAAGGGCCGGTAAAGACCCATCGTTCTCCTGAGAAGAGGTGAAGCATGCCATTGCATCCGGTCCAGCCAAAACATCACCTGGAGACTCACCCTGGAAGCTGCTTCCATGTTAGCAGGCTCAGAAGTTGAGATGTTGGCAGACTCCTACCCGAGTCAGAGTAGTAACCTCAGCATTAACAGGCCCAGAGGAAGGATTAGCTTCCACGGGTGCGTAAAATCTCTTCTGTTAAAGAGGGCAACAGTGGCAGAATTGTTATAAAGGCGCTCTAAGAAAACTGCTTCTTTCAGAAACCAATGCATCTGCAAGGTTGTGATAAGCGTGTACAAGTACACAAGAGTAATCAAAAGGTGAAGGTGATTGCACCCTGCACCATTTAAGGATAGGTTCTTGTGCATATGCAAACATTCAGGGGGGTGCACAGTAGCAAGAGTCTCAGCTTCATATGCAAGTTCCTCTTCTGAAGAATGAAAAGCACTTTGCAACAAGTTCCTCTTCTGAAGAATGAAAAGGACTTTGTGGTAAATTCATCTAACGAAGAATGTGAAGCGCTTTGTAGCAAGTTCATCTAAAGGGTTTTGTTGCAAGTTCATCTTCCAAAGAATGAAGAGCACTTTGTGTTAATTTCATCATCTGAAGAATGACAAGCATTTGTGGCAAGTTCATCTTCAGAAGAATGAAAAGCACTTCATAGCAAATTCCTCCAAAAAATTACAAGCCCTTTGGCAAGTTCATCTAAAAGCACTTCATGTCAAGTTCCTCCAAAAAATGAAAAGCACTTAATGATAATATCATCTTCCGAATAATGACACGCTCTTTGTGGCAAGTTCACCTTCTGATGAATGAAGTGCTTTGTGGCAAGTTCACCTTTCAAAGAATTAAAAAAACATTATGGCATGTTTTTTTTTATTTTAAAGTTTACGGCACCCATGCATCAAGAATGAGGATCCCAATCAAGATTGAATTCTTCTTTAAAAGAATTGGTACAGTTTAGGGGACGAGAGCATGAGAATGAGGCTGTGTGCGCAGCAATGAAAAAACCCTTTTACAGGCAAGCTCTCCTTAGAAGAGTAGCCACGATCTGAGTTGAACATGTGCACTTATCGAGTGCAATTGCATGGTAACCTCAAAAGATAGCTCTTCCTTAGAAGAATGGGCATGCTCTGGAGCTCACGTGCAAGGCCGAGGGTCAACCGCAAGAGTTAGCTCTTCTTCATAACCGCAGGTGTATACAGGGAAGCACATGCAAAGGTGAGAGTCCACTTCTAGTACAAGCTTTTCTTCAATAGCATAAGTGCACTTTGGGGTGCACAAGTGAGGATAAGTGGGGTGCGTTGCACAGGTGAGGATAAATGTCTACCTCAAGAGTTAGCTCTATTTCAGAAGCATAAGTGAGCTTTGGGGCACATGTGTGCACTTGATCAAGAAGAGGAATCTCATGTGAGTGTTCTTTATCCCAATATTGAATGCACTCTTGTGGAGCACGAGTGCCCAAACATTGGATGCACTCTTGTGGAGAAAGTGCGCAAACAAGGATGAAGGTTAACCTCATCAGTGTGTGGGCTCTGTTTTTCATGTGCAAGTGTCTTCATGTCTCTCAGAAGTTCTGTCTTGTCTTTCTCAAAGACTCTGAAGATTCAGCCTCAAAAGAGGTGTGGGCATGCTTTGTGCCCTCCTTTGGTAACTGTTCCCATAGGGAATGGTGGTCCCATTATCACTCTTGTGTTAATGGAAGGCCACTGATTAAGCACAGAAGCACTCCCTTTTTAACCTTCAGGAGATGGGCAGCAATCAGAGAATCTTTTTCTGATGGAGAGGTCAAAATGGCCTTGGGACAAGAAGGGGACACAACCATTAATTCCCTTTCCCTGTCCGTTACATCCTGTGAGGTCCTGTAATACACTAAACACAGTAGTTTGGGCCAGGCTGGAAGGATTACGTTAGGCATTCGACCACACTGATCATTCAAGCCCAAACAAGATCCATATCTTAATGTCGAGAAGCAATATCAGCAAGTAGGGAGACCTCCCTCGCTCTAAGGTATCCCTACAGCATCACGGGATTGTCCTAAGGCTAAAGTGGGATAAGGGCCGCTGCCAACGTACAGATCAGCAGCGTTCATGCTTAGTCTCAACATCAGAGCACTGGTAGTAGATACATGAGCTCTTAAACTTCGTACCAAAAATTCTTCCATGGTTAAGTTTTGGTACAACAATCCTCCTCCCACGAAGCTGTGCATGTGCAAAGGAATCAGTTGAAGTCTAGATAAAGACTGCTTTGGTGTACTTTGGTGATTCATTTCACCCTCTCTTCGGTGACAGGAGCACAGGGAAGTACAGTAACAGGTAATAGGACCGAGTGAAGTGGTTATCAGGTGATGGTTACGGAGGCATAAGTGTAAGTTTCGATCTTTGTTCCACATCATGAGGTTATCAATCATGTAGTTATCGATTGCATGAACCGGAAGTAATTTTCCCAATCGCTTACGTAAGGTTCCCGATCACGATAAGAAATCGTGAGGTTAATGATCGCAATAAACGGTCGTAAGGTTTCTGATTGTGGTAAACAATTGTAAGGTTTCTGATAGCAATAAATGATCTTTAAGGTTTCCGCAGCTGAAATTTTTACCGCTGAATTCCAGCTACACTGAAAACATACTCCTATTAAAGGACGAAAGTTTGTATTAGTGTAACAACAAACAAATTTGCATAAAATTTTGAAAAGGACTGTAATGCTTACGTCGCTCTACCTGCAGTAGGGAGTCTGATACTTGGAGCTCTAGTCATACCATCCCGTATTACCTCACACTTGACACCACCAACTAAAGCTCTGCATCCCCTGTTGGTTGAAGCTACAAGACATCCCTCTGTTGTTGCCATTGGCACCATATATTTCTTGCCATTAACATTAAGGGGACCAACAACTCCCACAGGAACTGGGACATAGCCAATTACATTTTCACAGCACACACCCATAACCTGTTTAGAGGGAAAATGTAACATTCTATGAAAGCACTGTGAATAGCAGACAAATGTAATTAACTCAATGGCAAATCATAGTAAAGTAGGTATCATTTTCTTAATGGAAAACTATATCATAAATTTCACTCTAGAAAGGAGCCTAAAACAAAATACTGTATTGTACTTACTTTAGTGTAATCATAATGATCATAAGGCAAAGTATCCATGGAACTCTTGGCTGTTGTATGTGGAGCCACTACTCTCCTGCGAATGTCAACTGCTCTCAATGGATCCCCCAAAACGGTTTCAAGTTTGTATCCTGGTACATGTTTCTTCTCTACTAACTGAACAATTTCTTGATTTGTTAAAGATTTTACACCAGCCTGTTATGGTTAAAAATTATTGTATCAGCTGTAAATAGCAAAAATACCAACATTTCACAACATAAAAATTCTTAAATAGGATAAGTTTCCAGGAAACTATTCTACACTAGCATATATATTTTTTTTTCACAACTTCATTAATCATTTAATGAGAAAACAATACCACAGTATATAATCTAATGTCAAAATAATTAGAAAAAATGTTATTTTTATTAATAAAATAAATTTTTGAATATACTTACCCGATAATCATGTAGCTGTCAACTCCGTTGCCCGACAGAATTCTATGGAGGGATACGCCAGCTATCACAATACTAGAAGGGGGTGTATTTACCAGCGCCACCTGTGGCCAGGTACTCAAGTACTTCTTGTTGACACCTCCTCAATTATTCCTCGGTCCACTGGTTCTCTATGGGAAGGAAGGGAGGGTCGATTAAATCATGATTATCGGGTAAGTATATTCAAAAATTTATTTTATTAATAAAAATAACATTTTTCAATATTAAACTTACCCGATAATCATGTAGCTGATTCACACCCAGGGGGGTGGGTGAAAACCAGTGTACAAGATTAAAGGATAGCTAAGTATCCCATATTTCATATAATCAGTTATCCACAATAACAATGAAATAATAAGTACCTGGTAAGGAAGACGACTTGAACCGTTACTCTGCCTTTAATAAGATCGTCTTCCTTACTGAGCGCAGCGTTCCTCTTGGGAGGCTGAATCAACTCAAAGGTGCTAAAGTATACAGGGCTGCAACCCATACTAAAGGACCTCATCACAACCTTTAACCTTGGCGCTTCTCAAGAAAGAATTGACCACCCGCCAAATCAACAAGGATGTGGAAGGCTTCTTAGCCGACCGTACAACCCATAAAAAGTATTCAAGAGAAAGGTTAAAAAGTTATGGGATTATGGGAATGTAGTGGCTGAGCCCTCGCCTACTACTGCATTCGTTGCTACGAATGGACCCAGGGTGTAGCAGTACTCGTAAAGAGACTGGACATCTTTGAGATAGAATGATGCGAACACTGACTTGTTTCTCCAATAGGTTGCATCCATAACACTCTGCAGAGAACGGTTCTGTTTGAAGGCCACTGAAGTAGCCACAGCTCTCACTTCATGTGTCCTTACCTTCAGCAAAGCAAGGTCTTCTTCCTTCAGATGAGAATTTGCTTCTCTAATCAGAAGCCTGATGTAGTAAGAAACTGAGTTCTTAGACATTGGTAGAGAAGGCTTCTTGATAGCACACCATAAGGCTTCTGATTGTCCTCGTAAAGGTTTTGACCTTCTTAGATAGTACTTAAGAGCTCTAACTGGGCAAAGTACTCTCTCCAGTTCGTTCCCCACCATGTTGGACAGGCTTGGGATCTCGAACGACTTAGGCCAAGGACGGGAAGGAAGCTCGTTTTTAGCCAAAAAACCGAGCTGCAAGGAACATGTAGCCGTTTCAGATGTGAAACCTATGTTCCTGCTGAAGGCGTGGATCTCACTTACTCTTTTACCTGTTGCTAAGCACACGAGGAAAAGAGTTTTTAATGTGAGGTCCTTAAAAGAGGCTGATTGGAGCGGTTCAAATCCTGATGACATTAGGAACCTTAGGACCACGTCTAGATTCCAGCCTGGAGTGGACAACCGACGTTCCTTTGAGGTCTCAAAAGACCTAAGGAGGTCCTGTAGATCTTTGTTGGAGGAAAGATCCAAGCCTCTGTGGCGGAAAACCGCTGCCAACAAACTTCTGTAACCCTTGATCGTAGGAGCTGATAGGGATCTTACGTTCCTTAGATGTAACAGGAAGTCAGCAATCTGGGTTACATTGGTACTGGTTGAGGAAAACTGCATTGGCCTTGCACCAGCTTCGGAAGACTTCCCATTAAGACTGAAAGACTCTGAGAGTGGATGTCGTCCTTGCTCTGGCAATCGCTCTGGCTGCCTCCTTCGAAAAGCCTCTAGCTCTTGAGAGTCTTTCGATAGTCTGAAGGCAGTCAGACGAAGAGCGTGGAGGTTGGGTGTACCTTCTTTACGTGAGGTTGACGCAGAAGGTCCACTCTAGGAGGAAGAGTCCTGGGAACGTCGACCAGCCATTGCAGTACCTCAGTGAACCATTCTCTCGCGGGCCAGAGGGGAGCAACCAACGTCAGCCGTGTCCCTTTGTGAGAGGCGAACTTCTGAAGTACCCTGTTGACAATCTTGAACGGCGGGAATGCATACAGGTTGAGATGGGACCAATCCAGCAGAAAGGCATCCACGCGAACTGCTGCTGGGTCTGGAATCGGAGAACAAAACAAGAGGAGCCTCTTGGTCATCGAGGTAGCGAATAGATCTATGGTTGGCTGACCCCACAGGGCCCAAAGTCTGCTGCAAACATTCTTGTGAAGGGTCCACTCTGTGGGGAAGACCTGACCCTTCCGGCTGAGGCGATCTGCCATGACATTCATATCGCCCTGAATGAGCCTCGTTACCAGCGTGAGCTTTCGATCTTTTGACCAAATGAGGAGGTCCCTTGCGATCTCGAACAACTTCCTCGAATGAGTCCCTCCCTGCTTGGAGATGTAAGCCAAGGCTGTGGTGTAGTCGGAGTTCACCTCCACCACCTTGTTAAGCTGGAGGGACTTGAAGTTTATCAAGGCCAAATGAACTGCCAACAACTCCTTGCAATAGATGTGAAGTGTCCTTTGCTCCTGATTCCATGTTCCCGAGCATTCCTGTCCGTCCAGTGTCGCACCCCAGCCCGTGTCCGATGCGTCCGAGAAGAGACGGTGGTCGGAGGTCTGAACAGCTAAAGGTAGACCTTCCTTGAGAAGAATGCTGTTCTTCCACCACGTTAGAGTAGACCTCATCTCTTCGGAAACAGGAACTGAGCCCGTCTCTAGCGTCATGTCCTTTATCCAGTGAGCAGCTAGATGATACTGAAGGGGGCGGAGGTGGAGTCTCCCTAACTCGATGAACAGGGCCAGCGATGAAAGTGTCCCTGTTAGACTCATCCACTGCCTGACTAAGCATCGGTTCCTTCTCAGCATGCTCTGGATGCATTCTAGGGCTTGGAAGATCCTTGGGGCCGACGGACAAGTCCGAAAAGCTCGACTCTGAAGATCCATACCCAAGGAGACAATGGTCTGGGATGGAACGAGCTGAGACTCCTCAAAATTGACCAGGAGGCCCAGTTCCTTGGTCAGATCCAGGTCCATTTGAAAATCTCCAGACAGCGACGACTTGAGGGAGCTCTTAAAAGCCAGTCGTCTGACGGAGCCGGACACAAGATCATGATACTGCTGCACAGTCTGTAAACTGTCAATCATGGGCAAGCGAGGAAGTACAGTGACAACCCGAATCTGTCTAGACTGTCTGGGTCGTACAGACAACTCCTTAACGGGTTGCTGAGGTTGCCGCACTGCGTCACAACAAGTCCCTTCTGTTGGTTGTTGAACGTCTTCCCCGTGACACATTGACTCCGTAAACAAAAAATCCTCTAACAAGGACTAAGCTTGGACTGCATGTCATGCAACACAGCTCAAGGTCTATGGGAGCAGGTGTGGTAACAGACGGGATTAGCGGCTGAAGTGTAACCATTACCTTCCCTGTAAGCATGTTATGCTTAAATAAAAGTCCATAAGAGGTTATGCAGCTAAAGGCTCCCTCCAAATGACAGAGTCCTCAAGGGAATATCAGAAGGAGGGAGAAAAGAACTTTCTCATCTACAGGGACCTTATCCTAGAAAAGCTAAGTTCTCTGAGTGAGAGTTCACTGGTGCAAAGCAGCAGACTAGAAGGCAACGTTATGAAACTGCTTGACAGTCTAGTGAGTTGGCAACAACCCAAGATGTGCTGAGAAGCATGCGGTAAGGTATGCAGAGCATGATGTATGCAGAGTATGCTGTATGCAGAGCATGCTGTATGTAGAGCATGTAGAATGCAGAGCATGCTGAAAGCAGAGCATGCTGAATGCAGAGCATGTTGTATGCAGAGCATGCTGAATGCAGAGCATGCTGAATGCTGAGCATGTAGTAAGCAGAGCCTGCTGTAAGCAGAGCCTGCTGTAAGGAAAGCAGAGCGTGTGCATGGCGTTTAACATTTCTCAGAAATTCCATGACCAGTGCTAGAGTGCTTTATGCATGCTTGCATGGGGTTTAAACCATGGTATGCTGAACAGCAGAGTCAGAACGAGCTGGAACAACAATAGTGTGGTTTCCTCTTCAAGACTCCGATGAGGGAACACCTGAGGCTCAGTCTGCCAAGGCTGAATAAAAGACAAGCAGAAGGGAGGCGCATGGGTGGAGGAGGCTGACTCCTAGCATGAGTGGTTGAACCCAAGGGTTGCGCTTGCTGAGCGGTTGGCGGAAGCGGAGTAGCAAGTTCCAGTTCCTGTGGTGTGAGCGGAGCGCGATGAGGAAGAGGCTGCGCAGAACAAGGTAAATGTCTCGCAAGCTGAGGCTCCTGAGGCGCAAGGCTAAGGTGTTGTGGTGCTTGCCTTATGGAGGGTTGAGCTCGCTGCAGCAAGAGCTGAGGAAACTGACTCATGGACGGGAGAGGTTGTTGTACCTCAACCGAGTGTTGCATCACTGGTGGAGCAGCAAGTGGAGGCGGAGGAAGAGAGGTATAATCCTCCTGATCCCAACGTAAAGGTGCCTTAAGAAAAGCGGAGGCTGAACACCACAGGGAACAGCAAACTCAGCACGTGTCTCAACATCGTACGCCTGGCAGGTGGAACTGCTGGCAGGTGGTACTGCGATCAGGCGGAGCGAGTGTAGGTGGAGGGAGTGTAGGCGGAGGCGGAGGAGCAACACTCTCAGCCCGACACTCACGCAACAAGTCCGAAAGCTGTGCTTGCATGGACTGTAGTAGAGTCCACAACATCATACGCCTGGCAGATGGTACTGTGATCAGGCGGAGCGAGTGTAGGAGGAGGGAGTGTAGGCGGAGGCGGAGGAGCAACACTCTCAGCCCGACACTCACTCATCAAGTCCGAAAGCTGTGCTTGCATGGACTGTAGTAGAGTCCACAACATCGTACGCCTGGCAGATGGTACTGTGATCAGGCGGAGCGAGTGTAGGAGGAGGGAGTGTAGGCGGAGGCGGAGGAGCAACACTCTCAGCCCGACACTCACTCATCAAGTCCGAAAGCTGTGCTTGCATGGACTGTAGTAGAGTTCACAACATCGTACGCCTGGCAGATGGTGCTGCGACCAGGCGGAGCAGGTGCAGGCTGGGCGAGCACAGGCGGAGCAGGTGCAGGCTGGGCGAGCACAGGCGGAGCAGGTGCAGGCTGGGCGAGCACAGGCGGAGCAGGTGCAGGCTGGGCTAGCACAGGCGGAGCGAGAACAGGTGGAGGGAGTGTAGGCGGAGGAGGAGGTGCAACACTCTCAGCCCGACACTCACGCATCAAGACCGAAAGTTGTGACTGTATGGATGCACTCGGGTTGTGAACTTTAACTTCGTACGTCTGGCATAGGTCTGGACTAAACGTTTAAGAAGTCTTGAGACCTGAGACCAGCGTTACTCTGCCTTTATTTTCTCCCCTAATCTCTTCTGCAGACGAGCAAAATAAGGGCTCAATCGTCTGCGGGTGGGAGTGACGGTCTCGGTAAGACACGCCCACAACCACCGAGAATACTTCTGTGCGCCGATCAAGGCCTGCTGAACCCTTATGCCCTTCGACATTGCTTCTCCCCTGGGCTTGGGAGCTTGCAAGAGGTCCCGGACTGGGAGGACGACTGGCGCGCACAAAAGTACCCTCACGCACTAATCACTTATCACTTTGATTTCTGTTTGCACTTATTTCACTGAACTCGAAACTTTAAGTGGTTTGTACCTGAAATACGCAATTCTATCCTTTCTCAAAGTTAGTAATTGCGACAACAGAATTACAATGTAACAGAAAAATCTAATGAAAGATAATTCAGTGGTTGGAAAGAGACTAAACACTAGATTACTCTAGAAACGTTTAGTTTCTTCCCCTAAAGAGACTAGGGAGAAGAGCAAAAAAACGATAACGACGTTACTCGTACGCCTGGCAGGCTTGAATGAAACGTTTATCCTATTTCTCCCTCCGTCTCTATCTCTCTCTCTCTCTCTCTCTCTTGACTTAGAACCTGAGAGAAGAGCCCAATCATATATATCGTTAAAACATATTATTGTTAAAGGAAAAAAACTGAAAAGTTCCTTTATTAGGATCAAAACCATTAAGTTAAGAAAGAATGAACAAAACGCTAGACACGGTTACTCTTACTGCAACGTGAAACCGTGAACATTCTTTCTCTATCGTAACGATAGAGTGCAAGTTGAACGTTCTGAACGTCAACACCTGCAGAGACAAAACAAAACGTTAGTTCAACTTTGAAAACAGTACGAGACTATCAAAGAAATTCTTTCAAAAACATTAAAATAGCATAATATGTTAACAGGTAAAACCGAAATGACGGGCTCAAAGTTAATTAACTTCGGTAAAACACCGCCTACTATTAGGAAGGTCGAATATAAACAAATATAAAAATTAATTTTAATGAGTTTATAATAAAAGGAAGTTAATCGAAGAGGCCTATAAGAGGCGGAGAGATATAAAATAAATCTATAACTTTTGTTAAGCAAATTTAAGAAAGAGAGTCTATACTCTCTTAGACACCAACACTTCCGTCTAAGGGAAGGGTCGGCCATTGAAAGGTGAACGAGAGTTCATACTCTCTCGTCACCAAAATTAATCAAATTAATTCCAAAAGCTAACTAAGCTAATATAGAAGTTTCCAGTAAAGCGACAGCCGAAATCAAAGAGAAATACTTCACCAAAGTCGTGAAAATACTCCAAGAACATAAGCGTATCCCAGAATGTCTTGCCGGAAGCACGACAGAGGAATAATTGAGGAGGTGTCAACAAGAAGTACTTGAGTACCTGGCCACAGGTGGCGCTGGTAAATACACCCCCTTCTAGTATTGTGATAGCTGGCGTATCCCTCCATAGAATTCTGTCGGGCAACGGAGTTGACAGCTACATGATTATCGGGTAAGTTTAATATTGAAAATATTTGAACTATTGCAGCAAGTTACTACAAGATAAAAAATAAAACAAAAAAGTACACATGACACTTAAATTATATCAATAAGTACAGTATACCCTATTATAGGGAATATTTTACTAGAAATATATTCAATAAAATTAGGAAAATATACATACCACTGAATTCATAATGTTGATACAATCATCTAAAGATCTTGGAGGACACTCAGGTTTCTCATCTTCTTTATTTTCCATGGCAGGAGAAATTGCCTCTGTCTGAGTACTAACGTCTTCCTTCTTAACGGATACTGTAAGAGATTCGTCACAGGTCGAGTTAAAACTGACGGTGCGGCTTCTAGCGCAATGGCGGAGAATTCCACCAGTGTTCAACCCTGTTGAACATCAATAATATACAGATTATATCACTACCTTCAACTTTGTCAATTTTTTCAAATTGCAAGTAAATGTCCTCTTACAACCTTATCACTTCTAATAACTTTATAACTTATCCAACAAGAAGTTGATGGTACTGGACATGTAAATAAAAAACATCAAAAAAACAAAGTACAGAACTTCATTTTCATGTACAGTACTAATATGCATGATAAAAGATTTAATGGAGCATTAAATTACAGTATTGTAGATAACATATGATGTGAAATTAATAGTTACAAAAACTTATGATGACCATCTTTGCAGAGGAATCAGCAAAATTGCAATTTATTAAAGAGTTAAAAAATTCAACATTAGAAACCTGAGTAATATCAATTGAAGGGTTCCCCAACTGAACCATTTGACAGAGGAAAAAAATAAATATACATCCACAATTTTTTTCAATAGTTTAACCTGCAGAAAAGATGATTAAAGAGAGAGAAAGATACGCATCTTAAGAAAGAAAGTCCTCTACAGCATTACCATGCCTGTTTATAAATAACCAAATCATCTGTGACAAAAAAGAAACAGAAGTTGAATAAAATCACTTTCTTAATGGCTGTGAAACAGCATTCATCTTTCACACATGAAATTGAGAAAGAAATAAAACAAGAGGACACAACCAACTAATCTTTAAAACGATCTCCTACCTTTGCCACTTAATGAAGGGGACTGATTGTCATCTTGAGAGGTTAATAAACTATCATGGATAAGATGCTCTTCTAAATGTCCCTGTGACTCAAACAATACGTACTTGATGATCAAGGCTACCAACAACACCATAAACACAACGTGGTCTAGTCCTGCATTGAGCAACCTGAATACAAAAAAAACACAAAATTTAATTTGAATAATAAAATTTATTTCTTTACTCACCCGATGTTCATATGGCTTTTTTTTTCTATATTTACACCTAAAGTTCTTTTTTAAACATTCAAATTTGTTCAACTTTCAATATCAACATGCTTCTAGTAAAGTAATGAGAGAGACTAGTGCGAGTGGTGTATGGGCATCGCATGACTGTTTTCTGCACATATGCTAGTCTCATTAGTACTTGTATACAAAAAATTCACATATGGAGAAAAAATTTTTCTCGCAGAGTAATATTCTTCTTTGTCTACATCATATCACTGCAAGAATTTTTTTTTTCTCGCAGAGTGATATAATACTTGTAAACCGATTTGAATTTTTGCGCTCGCATACCAATTTGCTCATAATCCCACTTACTTGTAAACTGAGGTACTACTGTACTATCCCTGTAGACTAATTACCCAAAAGCCCAAAGCTAGGCAACTTAAAACACAAAACTTATCACAACCTGGCAGAGGGGTATGTCGAGGTTGAACAGATGCAACAGGGAAACTGATACAACAAAAGAGGCCGTGACACTCCACTTCTTGCCATTAACCAAAACAAGAGTGTCTCATTCCTTTACTAGAAGCCTGTGTCTATTAACCCTTTTACCCCCAGGCTATTTGGAAATTTCCAACCCTTAACCCCCAAGGGGTTATTTTTTTCCCAGCACATTTTGCAGTATATTTTTTTTAAATTGCTCTAACAGCCTTAATTTTTGTCATAGAGAGGTCAGGTTGGTCTCATTCTCTTGGAAAATGCCTGAATTTTCGCAAAAAATTGACAAAAATATGCAAAAAAAATTTTAAATAGCATTTTTTTGTAAGGACGTACCGGTACGTCCATGGGGGTAAAGGGATGAGTTTTGTGAAACGTACCAGTACGTCCTTTGGGGGTAAAAGGGTTAAAAGGGAAGAAAATGGGTAAATGTCAATAAACAGCTTCTAGAGAAGAAGCAATATGACCATCACGGGAGGTTCATAGAAATAGTATATGATCAAAGATGCAATAACACCAACATTTTCACTTATGTCAAGCCCAATACAATACTTGGAGCTAAGGAGAGTACTAATGCTTTATTACTTTATACTCAATAGCAAAATCCTATACCTGTACAGTATTGTACTGAATAAAGTTTTCTCTAAAATTTAAATAATTTCTCTAAAATTTAAACATAAGTTTTGAAAAAAACATTCCTTTTTTACATACATGTTTCATTACTTTGAGGCATCATAAGTATTCTTATTTACACAATTTAATCATATACCACAATAATACATAAAATGGTAAAGTAATAATTAGCTGTCAGTAAGAAGGTTATCATCTTTAATGGGAACTAAATCACTTTAGCATTTTCAAACCAGGTTCTAATGCATAAAAAGTACAGTAACAGTACTTTTCAATATAGTACTCGCAAATGTACAATTCAGTAACAGTACTTTTCCATATAGTACTCGCAAATGTACAATTCTGTAAATCTGAAATTTTGACTGATGCATCTACTATAATAACTCTATATAAAACTTTGTTAATATCTTGAGTTATTCATTCATTAAGGAGAGTACTGCAGCAGTTTCTGTTATTCACTCAAAAATCAGTTAATTCTTTAATGCTCTGCCTGCAACTCTTTTTCAGATAATCAAGAAATAATAGTGTGGTAATAACAGAGCAAAACCTTTTTCAATAGTAAAGCACAACAAAAAATCTAAAAACCTAAGTGTTTTACGTAAAAATTTAAAAATTGCTTACAACAATGAAGTAATAAAAATGCAAAAGAGCTACCAAGAAAACACTGAGAGCACATAGAATTGCACTAACATGGATCAAGGCATACATTAAAAGAAAAATAATACCTTGGCACTTTAGCCAAGTTGGTCAAATTCCACTTACAAAAAAAAATATTGATAAACAGCAGTGTTTCAATGAACACGATAAATCAAGCTGTAATTCAATAATTCTGGATTAAAGGTCCTAGCAGGACGTAAATTTGACAACTTTCAATAAACAGTATGTCTTCCTGGCACTAAATGAAACCTACACTAACACAAAATTACAGTCAATGTTGCTTATATACACCTTCTTGAACTCACTGACAATAGGCATCCACATATTTTCATCATAACAACAATGCTTCTAATTTTAGCTTTAACTAAACTAGGGACATAACAAAAGATTTAAAAAAGCCCAGAAAAGACAATGGGAATCCACGCTGTTATGTGTCCACATGCCCACAGAGAATAAACAATTTGAAAGGCTTGTGTGGCAACACTACAATATCCTACATTTTAACATTAATTTCCTTGCTTCTAGCATTTCACTTTACACTCATGTCTTCTGGCTTCTTCCCATCTATCTGTCCTCTTCAACTTTACATTGTTTTAATATTCCTCTTCCATTTGAAACAAATCTCTCTTTTTTACATATGGTATATAGTAAACAGTATCATCAGATATATCTATTGAATTCTTTCAAAAATAAAAGAATTACTCTCCTGTCTCTAGAGTCTCAAAGCAACTGTAGCACTTTAAAAGTTGAGTTTAATTCAATTGAGAAGGCCATTAGAACATCCCTATCTGGGTTACAGTAACGTGAAACCACTGGCACTCCTTACCACTAAGTGCTAGATTGTTTCATATCTTTACTAGGGGCATGTATCTCATAAAAGAAAAGAAAATCTATTTTTTTTTTTTTTTTTTATAAATTTTAGGAGTAAACGTTGAAGCAATACGAACATCAGGGAAGGTTCATAAATATAATTATGCACAATATTTATTTCATACGCAAAAGATTTTTTTCGTGAGCTTTCATTTCTGGCCATGTATAAGTGGATTTACACCAAAGTATTTTTTGCAATGGTATAAAATTGGATGGGCACAGAAAAGTGAAGTAAAGGATGAACCTGCAGATAATCATGACAAACTGTACAGTTTATGTGATATGCTGTAAGCTTATCTAGTACTGTATATTAATGTAACCATCTCCTTATCATTTGGTTTACTAAACCTAACATACAAAACTAGTATAAGCTACAGTACAATGCTCTGTTTCCTTTAGCATATGCAAGGTTTTGTAATAAAAAAAAATTCAGATACGGAGTAATATATTTACAAAACACTAACAGTTTAAAATTACGTCATGCATTACAACCAAAGAAAACGAAGCAAGGCAGGTACAATTTTATAGTATGAACTCCCAAAATGTGAATCCAATTCATAATTCATTTCAAAGTTAAAATATAAAAAATGGTCTCACACATACCTTACAATAACATGAGGATCAGTGGACGAATTAAATGCAGCAGCTGAATCGGAGAGTGTCATCGTGTTAGCCGATAACGATAACGACCATCGGGTAATTCCATGCACAAGCAGCAGACCAGCAGACATGATAACCTACCCGATACCAAAAAAGGTAAAATGAGAAAAATGTTATTTTTATAATAAAATAAATTTTTGAATATACTTACCCAGTGATTATATAAGCTGCAGCTCTGCTGCTCGACAGAAAACTCTACGTTAAAAATCCGCCAGCGATCGCTATGCAGGTAGGGGGTGTACTTCAACAGCGCCATCTGTCGTGCAGGTACTCAGTACTCAATGTAAACAAAGAACTCAATTTTCTCCTCGGTCCACTGCGTCTCTATTGGGGAGGAAGGGAGGGTCCTTTAATATATAATCACCGGGTAAGTATATTCAAAAATTTATTTTATTATAAAAATAACATTTTTCAATATTTAACTTAGCTGGTGATTATATAAGCTGATTCACACCCAGGGGGGTGGGTAGAGACCAGCAATAAATGTTTACATTATTATGAGCTAAGGATTTTTTATTTCATTTTAGCAGTTATTCAAAAATAACAAACAAAATAAATACAGTAAGTACCTGGTAAGGAAGTCGACTTGAACAATTACTCTGCCTTTTTAAGTACGTCTTCCTTACGGAGCCTCGCGATCCTCTTAGGATGCTGAGCGACCCCTAGGAGCTGAAGTATCAAGGGTTGCAACCCATACTACAGGACCTCATCAAAACCTCTAATCTAGGCGCTTCTCAAGAAAAGAATTTGACCACCCGCCAAATCAACCAGGATGCGAAAGGCTTCTTAGCCTTCCGGACAACCCAAAAACAACAATAAAAACATTTCAAGAGAAAGATTAAAAAGGTTATGGAATTAGGGGAATGTAGTGGTTGAGCCCTCACCCACTACTGCACTCGCTGCTACGAATGGTCCCAGGGTGTAGCAGTTCTCGTAAAGAGACTGGACATCTTCAAGATAAAAAGACGCGAACACTGACTTGCTTCTCCAATAGGTTGCGTCCATTATACTTTGCAGAGATCTATTTTGTTTAAAGGCCACTGAAGTTGCGACAGCTCTAACTTCATGTGTCCTTACCTTCAGCAAAGCTTGGTCTTCCTCACTCAGATGGGAATGAGCTTCTCATATTAACAGTCTGATAAAATAGGATAAGGCATTCTTTGACATAGGCAAAGATGGTTTCTTAACAGAACACCATAAAGCTTCTGACTGTCCTCGTAAAGGTTTACTTCGTCTTAAATAGAACTTAAGAGCTCTAACAGGGCATAAGACTCTTTCTAGTTCATTTCCAACCATATTTGATAGGCTTGGAATATCGAACGATTTCGGCCAAGGACGAGAAGGTAGCTCGTTTTTGGCTAGAAAACCAAGCTGTAAAGAACATGTAGCCGTTTCAGAGGAAAATCCGATGTTCCTGCTGAAGGCGTGAATCTCACTGACTCTTTTAGCTGTGGCTAAGCAAACCAGGAAAAGAGTCTTTAAAGTGAGATCTTTAAAGGAGGCTGATTGTAGTGGCTTGAACCTTTCTGACATAAGGAATCTTAGTACCACGTCTAAATTCCAACCAGGTGTAGCCAAACGACGCTCCTTCGTGGTCTCAAAAGACTTAAGGAGGTCCTGTAGATCTTTGTTGTTGGAAAGATCTAAGCCTCTGTGACGGAAGACTGATGCCAACATGCTTCTGTAACCCTTGATAGTGGGAGCTGAAAGAGATCTTTCTTTCCTCAGGTATAAAAGGAAGTCAGCTATTTGAGTTACAGAGGTACTGGTCGAGGATACTGATACTGACTTGCACCAGTTTCGGAAGACTTCCCACTTCGACTGGTAGACTCTAAGAGTGGATGTCCTCCTTGCTCTAGCAATCGCCCTGGCTGCCTCCTTCGAAAAGCCTCTAGCTCTCGAGAGTCTTTCGATAGTCTGAAGGCAGTCAGACGAAGAGCGTGGAGGCCTTGGTGTACCTTCTTTACGTGTGGCTGATGTAGAAGGTCCACCCTTAGAGGAAGAGTTCTGGGAACGTCCACTAGCCATTGAAGTACCTCGGTGAACCATTCTCTCGCGGGCCAGAGGGGAGCAACTAACGTCAACCTTGTCCCTTCGTGAGAGGCGAACTTCTGCAGTACCTTGTTGACAATCTTGAACGGGGGGAATGCATATAGGTCTAGATGTGACCAATCCAGTAGAAAGGCATCTATATGAACTGCTGCTGGGTCCGGGATCGGTGAGCAATATATTGGGAGCCTCTTGGTCATCGAGGTTGCGAAGAGATCTATGGTAGGCTGGCCCCATGTGGCCCACAGTCTCTTGCACACATCCTTGTGTAGGGTCCATTCTGTTGGAATGATCTGTTCCTTCCGACTGAGGCAATCTGCCATGACATTCAAGTTGCCTTGGATGAACCTCGTTACTAGAGAAAGGTTTAGATCTTTTGACCAGGTGAGGAGGTCCCTTGCGATCTCGTACAACGTCATAGAGTGGGTCCCTCCTTGCTTGGAGATGTACGCCAAAGCCGTGGTGTTGTCCGAGTTCACCTCCACCACTTTGCCTTGAAGGAGGGACTTGAAGCTTTTCAAGGCCAGATGAACTGCCAGTAGCTCCTTGCAGTTGATATGCAACGTTCTTTGACTCGAGTTCCAAGTTCCCGAGCATTCCCGACCGTCTAATGTCGCGCCCCAGCCCGTGTCCGATGCGTCCGAGAAGAGAACGTGGTTGGGAGTCTGAACAGCCAGGGGCAGACCCTCTCTGAGGCTGATACTGTCCTTCCACCAAGTCAGGGAAGACTTCATCTTCTCGGAAATTGGGATCGAGACCGCTTCTAGCGTCTTGTCCTTTTTCCAGTAAACAGCTAGGTGATATTGAAGGGGACGGAGGTGTAGTCTTCCTAACGAAACGAACTGTTCCAGGGATGATAGTGTCCCTATCAGACTCATCCACTGCCTGACTGAACATTGTTCCTTCTTCAGCATGTTCTGGATGCATACCTGGGCTTGACTTGTTCTGGGGGCCGACGGAAAAGCCCGAAAAGCTTGACTGTGAATCTCCATCCCTAAATACACAATAGTTTGGGATGGGACCAGTTGAGACTTTTCCATATTGACCAGGAGACCCAATTCCTTGGTCAGATCTAGAGTCCACTTTAGATCCTTCAGACAGCGACGACTGGAAGAAGCTCTTAGAAGCCAGTCGTCCAAATAGAGGGAGGCTCTGATGTCCGCTAAATGAAGGAATTTGGCTATATTCCTCATCAGCCTCGTAAACACAAGAGGAGCTGTGCTTAGGCCAAAGCACAGGGCTTGAAACTGGTAGACAACCTTTTCGTAAACGAATCTCAGAAAAGGTTGGGAGTCTGGGTGGATGGGGACGTGAAAGTATGCGTCCCTTAGGTCTAAAGAGACCATCCAGTCTTCCTTTCTGACCGCTGCTAGAACGGACTTTGTGGTCTCCATGGCGAACGTCTGCTTTGTGACAAAGACATTCAGCGCACTGACGTCTAGCACCGGCCTCCACCCTCCTGTCTTCTTTACCACTAAGAAGAGACGGTTGTAGAAGCCCGGGGATTGATGGTCCAGGACTTTGACTACCGCTCCCTTTTGTAGCAAGAGAGACACCTCCTGCTTCAATGCTCGTCTCTTGTCTTCCTCTCTGTACCTGGGAGAGAGATCGATGGGAGACGTTGCTAGAGGGGGTTTTCGTACAAACGGGATCTTGTACCCCTCTATGAGCAACTTCACAGATTGTGCATCTGCGCCTCTCTTCTCCCAGGTCTGCCAGAAGTTCTTGAGTCTGGCTCCCACTGCTGTCTGAAGAAGGTGGCAGTCAGACTCTGCCTTTAAAGGTCTTGGAACCTTTCTTCTTCCCACGTCTCCCTTCGGCACGAGCACCTCCTCTGCTGGAGGCTCTGCCACGAAAGGGCGGAATGAATCTGGACGCTGGAGTGTCCATCCTGGGTCTTGACAAGGTAGGCAAAGGGGTGGCTTTGCGGGCAGAGGACGCAACCAGGTCATGGGTGTCCTTCTGAATCAAAGAAGCAGCAATCTCCTTAATCAAGTCCTCTGGAAAAAGGCACTTTGAGAGAGGAGCAAACAGAAGTTCTGATCTTTGACACGGTGTCACTCCAGCTGACAGGAAAGAGCAAAGGTTCTCACGTTTCTTGAGGACCCCGGATACGAACGAAGCCGCAAGCTCACTAGATCCGTCACGTATGGCCTTGTCCATGCAGGACATTATGAGCAATGAAGATCCTTGTCAGAAGGGGAGATCTTCCTGCTCAAAGCTCCCAGACACCAGTCCAAAAAGTTAAAGACCTCGAAGGCTCTAAACACTCCTTTCAACAGATGGTCTAGGTCCGAAGGAGACCAGCATATCTTAGAGCGTCTCATGGCTAGCCTGCGGGGAGAGTCTACCAGACTTGAGAAGTCGCCCTGGGCAGAGGCAGGAACTCCCAAGCCGAGAACTTCTCCCGTGGCATACCAGACGCTCGATCTGGAAGAGAGTTTCGCAGGGGGAAACGTAAAGGCTGTCTTCCCTATGCTCTTTTTGGACTGCATCCAATCTCCTAAAACTCGTAAAGCTCTCTTGGACGAGCGGGCGAGGACGAGTTTCGTAAAGGCAGGCGAGGATGACTGCGTACCTAAAGCAAACTCTGACGGAGGAGAGCGTGGAGCCACAGACACAAACTGGTCCGGATACATCTCTTTGAACAGAGCAAGAACTTTTCTAAAGTCCAAAGAGGGTTGCGTGGTCTTGGGTTCGTCAAGGTCCGAATGTGGTTCATCAACGTGTGCCGCATCGTCATCATCAGAGAGTCCATCATCCGAGAATTGAGGAGGAAGCGGCAAAGGAGTAGGAATCGGCTGGTCAGCTGAGTCCGGTAGCACGGGTGCACGCGTGACTGAACCGGACGCAACGTCATGGAACTGTTGCCCAGTCTGTGAACTGGCAACAACCATAGCAGCCCGGGGACGCATAGCGTCTACTCCAGACTGTCTAGTCTGATGTGGGCGAGCAGAGGCAACCACACTGGGTTGCGGAGGTTGACGCACCGCGTCAAAACAAAACAACTTAGACTGTTGTTGTACCTCGCGAACGTCAACGGAAGGTTCCGTGCGTCGCTGAACGTCAACATGCGGCTGGCAGGGTACACTGGAACGCATGGGTGGCGGGACTCTCTCAGCTGGAGTGCGGAAGAAGGTCGCCTCAGCGTCCACAGGACGCACAACCGTGGTTGGTTGTAGGCAAGAGGTTGGTTCAGCATCAACCTTCTCCGCACGAAAGTCCTGCATTAGTGACGTTAACTGATACTGCATGGACTGCAGCAAAGACCACTTAGGGTCTACAGGAGCAGGTGCGGCGACAGACGGTGTGACTGCCTGAGGCGGTACCGCTTTGCCTCTCTTAGGAGGTGAGCAGTCGTCGGAAGACTGCAGCGAGTCCGAACTGACCCAGTGGCTACAACTGGGCCGTTGGACTTGCGCGGAAGGGACCGACTTGCGCTTAAGAGGCCGCGAGACCTTGGTCCATGGTTTCTTACGAGAAACCTCTTCCGCAGACGAGGAATAAATGGGCTCTCTCGTCTCTATGTGGGTGGGGCGATCTTGGGTAGATACGCCCGAAACCACGGAGGGAACGTCTGTTCGCTGATTAAAGCCTCTCGAACCCTTTGGTCGTACGACATTGCTTCTCCCCTGGACTTGGGAGCTTGCAAGAGGTCCCGGACTAGGAGGACGACAGGCACGAACAGACGAACCCTCAAGCGCAACACTATCCACAACACTATCACTCACTTTATCACCACCCACTGCACTCTTACACTTCAGCTCCTTGACGTCCGCCATGAGCTGGTTACGGTCACTAGCCAAGGACTCGACTTTCTCACCCAGAGCTTGGATGGCACGCATCATATCTGCCATCGAAGGTTCTTGAGTGCCAGAAGGGGGATTAGGAGCAACCACTACAGGGGAAGGAATAGGTTGTGGGGCATGAGGAGAGGAAAATTCAACGGAGCGAGATGAACTTCTCCTGACTCTATCTCTCTCTAGCCTACGTGTATATTTCTGGAATTCAATAAAATCGAATTCCGAAAGCCCAACGCATTCCTCACATCGATCTTCCAATTGACAGGTTTTATCCCGACAATTGGAACAAACGGTGTGAGGATCGATAGAGGCCTTCGGAAGACGCCTTGAACAGTCCCTAGCATTACACTTCCTGAATTTAGGGACTTGAGAAAGGTCAGCCATTTTGAATTGGTCAAAGGGGAATTCAAAAACTATCCAAAGTCATCAACAAATAATCCGATATCAACAAAAGAATGCAAGGATTTATTGAAGATAAAGCCTGCAAAGCGAAAGCTCAAAACTAGAAACGTGTACTTCACCAAAAAGTTGTGAAAACCAATCCAGTTAGCAACAGCGAATTAGTAGGTCTTGCCGGTGGCACGACAGAGAGAAAATTGAGTTCTTTGTTTACATTGAGTACTGAGTACCTGCACGACAGATGGCGCTGTTGAAGTACACCCCCTACCTGCATAGCGATCGCTGGCGGATTTTTAACGTAGAGTTTTCTGTCGAGCAGCAGAGCTGCAGCTTATATAATCACCGGCTAAGTTAAATATTGAAAATTACAAAATAAACAATATACATTAATACGTATATCCATAAAACAATATAACTATGTAAGCTCATTTGAATTTTCACAAAGTAAACAAATTACATCATTTATAATCATAAGATATAAAAAATACCATTAGAGATAAATTATTCTTTAAAAAGCTTATTTGACAATCTATCACAAAACAGTTATACCTCAGCCATGATTAACTGAAAGAAATGATTATGCCCAAGATACTTAATCTGTACAATATGCAATAAAATCTTGCATTTTACCTTGACTCTTTGAACAACAGGATTGGGCCTCTCCTCTTCAACCATGGCCCGTGCAAGAGTTGCCATCTGCCATGGAGGCTGGCCAGAGGAACACCTATTAGAGAGCTAAAAGAAAAATTTAAATATTAACTTTATGATAATACAAATGAAATGATAATTGCAATACCGAATCTGACAAGGGTTTGGAAAAACTACGAAACTTTCACATATGTCATTTCACATGCTTGCACCAAGAGTTATAATCACATGAGTCTTCCAAGAGCTTCCTACTGGACCTGCATCTACTACTTCCAGGTCTAACACTTATTATTAACTGCTCTCCTTCTTAATGTAGAGCCTAAATCCCCTCAATTTTTCAGATCTCTTGAAAACACTCAACTCCAACTAAAACTAGAATATCAACTCCTTGATGTAATCTAGCCATGAATTTCTTCAAACTACTCCTTCACTCCAATATAAGAACCTAATGTCTTTGTTGAATAGAATAGTTATATGTACTATAATAATTCTGCCCTTCATAATACTGGAATATTTCCATTCATTAGCACAGCAGTCCCTAAGCATTCCCAGGTTTACCATTAGTGAGGATGCCCATAAAATCAATGTAAGTAATAATTTGGGGTATTTGCGGGATTCACAGATATACAATAGCTATTACATAACCCTCTTCCTCTATTACTTCACCACCAGCTCTTAACACATGCCAGGAATTAAATCTCTTATTTCCTTCAAACATTAAACTAGATATAGCACTGTTGTCCAGAGTAACAATTTAGCAAATAATATATCCTCGTGTTCAAGATAACCATGATAAAATTTCTTACGATAACTGTATACAACTCATAGATCACAATAATTAACATTTTGTCTATACATGCATCCACTTTAAAATACTGCACTTTAAAATTTTGCATCAAAACTTCTTAAGTATGACTGATAAAAATCATAATACTGCTGTGTAGAGATACACATTAGCTATTATACAGTGATGCAATGCTTATGAACTAAAAATAGTTATATTCTTGTACAAGCAAGAAGTACCATATAAAATATTCAATTAATAGGTCATATCAAAATCTACCATTATAATAGATGGGGAGAGATATATACTGAGAGATGTCAAAGACTTTGGGAAACAACTGAATAAAATAAAACTTTAAGTTATAAAAAATACAAACCTCGAGGACAAGTGACAGACAAGCAGGGAAGAAGGTCATGAAGACAATGTAATTTACAACGATAGACACGCAAGCAAATGCACACATTTGCTCTAAACGACTCACACCTGTAAATTAAAAATAACTTTATTACCATAGCAACACAGTAAAAATATTGGTGAATGCAAATTAAGAAAGAGTCAAATTTCAAAATAAAATACTGTAAACCACAAACGAAAAATACAAATCTCATCTTATACTTATTTTGAGTATATTGGATCTTTATAAAGGGATAAAAATATCTCATCCTATGAAGATCTATGAACGAATTATACAGGGAAGAATAAGAAATTGAAGGCCAGTAAGTGAGGAACAATTTGGATATATGCCAGTAAAGGATAGAGTAGATGTAAATTTTTGCAATGAAGCAAACAATGGACAATTATGCAGAAAGACAGAGGGGACTACATCTGGTTTTTATTGATTTGAAGGCATATGATGGTGTACCTAAGCAAGAAGCATGGAGATGTATGAGAGAAGGGTGTTTCAGAAAAGTATGTAAAAATATGTACAGTATTTAGAGGTTACCACCCTAGTAAAGAGCACTGTGGGAACAACAGGGAAATTTAGAGTGAGCATTGGTTTATATCAAGGTTCTACTCTCAGTCCTTACATCTTTGATCTTATGATGGATGTTATTACAGCAGGTGTCAGACAGGAAGTCACCTGGAGTATGATGTTTGCTCATGTTGTTTTGGTAGACCTGATTAGAGAAGGGGTGGAAAGTAAGAGATGTGGAGATAAGCTCTTGAAGATCAAGGTTTAAAGATAAGTAGGGCTAAGATAATATCTGTGGATGGGAGAAAGAATACAGGGTACTGTTAAAATGGGCTTGGATAACATCAAGTTGGTTAAAACCCTTGGTCCTGTGTGATGGATAATGGAGGCATAGCTTCAAAAATTAACTAGAGGATACAGTGTGTTTGGGTGAACTGGAGACCATCATCAGGAAACTATGTGAAAAGAGGGTTAGTGCAAAGGTAAAATGACGGTTATATGAAAGTGTAGTTAGACCAGCTTTGGTGTATTAAGCTGAAACTTGGCCAATAAAGAAGACTCATAAAAGGAAGTTAGGAGTGGCAGAAATGAGTATGTTACAATAGATGTGTGGAGTCACGAGAAGGGGCATGATCAGAAATTAGTATATTGGAGTGACAGTCAAAGTAGGAGATTGATTGATTTGAGGTTTTCTGGCATCCTGACATCTAAGGTCATTGACGCCAATTAAAGTAGGAAAAGTGTCAAAAATAATTCAGCAAACAAGACTACTGTACAGTGGTTTGGGCATGTCATGCAGAGAGGATTGTGTGTGCCAAAGGGTTATGGACATGGAGGTGGATGGGGGAAGGAAGAGGGAAAGCCAAAGTTCAGATGGAAAGATAAAGTAACAAATGACATGCGGAATAAAGGATTCCCAGGATAGAAGAGAATGAAAATGGGTTATATGAAACTGCAACCCCAAACAGAGATGGGTAAAGGCTGTAGACAGAAGAAATTTGGATCTACAATTAAATATGTATATGTAAATAGTTAAAACTATAAATTGTCAACCAAAACCAGTAATTTTTAATCGCTTTGCAATACCAATATATGAACGCTATTAGCACCAAAGATGCACTTCCAGTTTACTATAAACTAACAACATCAAGTCTCCAACCACAAAATAAGTTATTATAAATGAGTACACTATAATGCAATATTCTCCATTAGGTCTATGATAGTACAGGACTTATGACTGTGCAATTTGCTTACCTGAGAGTGTGCCAGCCCCTATGACTAGAGCTTCGACAATGGTGTCGAGAGTAAGGGAAGGACCCAAACGAGCCATACCACAAGCAATATTGGTATGAACTTCCGTCTGGCTTGACGATGTCAAAGCAAACTGTGCCAGCAAGCTTGCTTTACTTAGGTCAACCAGTAATAGGAAGAAGAACAGTGCATCCCTGAAAGAACCAAAACAAGTAATTTAAAACAAAACAGGGATACAAAGAACAGACATATACAACATAATTAAAAACCTTAAAATATATTTGATATAATAAAAGGAATTCTAATATTGTAATAAAATTTATTTCTACATTCTACTATTGTTCATTTTGCTTCTTTTCTAGAAGCTTTGTTTACAGTAAATGATATTTACCTGTAAACATTTCTAATATTTTAAAAATACCTATTTTCTTTCTCTTTAATAGACAAAGGCCTCTAGTAAAGAAGCCCAGTACTGATGTGCCACAGTATCTTTATCCTTTTGGTTTTAAAGTTAAAATTATTCCTTATCCTCATAATACCACAAGCCAGTGAGGAGCAGGTTGGACATGTATATGAACATCAGGGGAATATAGAAATAACAAATCATACTATCAAAATTCTATTCATTCCTGTGAACCTCTCCTGATGTTTACATTGATAACCCCCACACTCCAATGAAAGTTGTGAATCAGCGAAGGAAAGATATACTGTAGGTCATTTTCAAGTTTAAGTGGTATATAAACTCTACACACCTAGTCTAGTTTACTTGTAACAAACCCTCTAAAAATATAGGGTCGGTGATTGAGAGATCCCCAGACTCTCCTAAGAAAGTGGTTCGAGGTAAGTATTCGGTGTTGGAACAAATATAGTTTAAAATATAAGATTCCCGACCGTACCAAAGCTATTTAAAATATCTGACTGTAGACTTTCAAAATTATATATACTTGTTGTTTATTGAATTAATCCCAGCATTCTTACAGATAAGATACTTATAAATTAACTGAACTCTCAATTAATTAAACCATGTCCCCTGCAGCCAATATAGGGCCTAGAGCCCAGTAATCTTGATAAGTAAACCATGATTCTATAGGATAATGTTTAGCGAAAACCAAATTGATACACCATTGACCTAATACTAATACTATTTCCAGAAAAAGATTTCTGCAAAAATCAGGGGATTTAGTTGCGCTACTAATATCATGGACCTAAACTTTCAAGGCTCTTATTATATTTGAATCCAATTCTTTGTGAGCATTTGTGACCCAACGTTTAACTAGAAATGACATTGCTTTTTTTGGTCAGAGGGCAATTTGGGACCCTAATCCCCAAAATATATTAAGGACACCACCTGAAATGCCTCTAATTTTGTCCATATAAAGCTAAATGGTTCTTGCAAGACACAGAAAAGGGATTTTGACGAAGGAAAAATCTATTTCTGGGCTCCGACCCGTGTCGGCCAGTGAAATGCTCCTATAGCACCATTTCTAAGGTATATAACCACATCATGTTGAAGTTTTTTCCCATGGCGGCAATGCACAAGTGGCACCTGTCACCTGGACCCTCAGGGTTATGCCACGGACCCTACGATTCTAGATTGGAATACCTGGAAGACGATTTATCTGTTTCCTGCGGTGAATCTCCTGCTGAAAGTTCTGCACAAACTCAAATCCGTCAAAGGTCGAGTGGCTCTCGTAGCCCCCAACTGGCCCAAGAGCACTTGGTTCCCCTTGTTGCTAGAACTAGGTCTCCGCCCCCAGCGGATTCCCAATCCGGTGATAACAAGACAGTGCAAACTCGCAACGTGTTCGCTTCCTCAAGGATTTTGAATGCCCTAACTTTATGGAGTTCATGAAGTTCGCAGCCCAACGTGGTACAAACATCGATTCTTTGAATACTATTTTCCTGGAATCTGACAAAAGGGACTCTACTCTCCGTCAATATGACTCAGCTATCAAGAAATTAGATGAATTCTTGAAAGATTCCCAAGTTGAGACAATGACGCTGAACCGAACTCTGACATTCTTCAGAACTCTCTTCGAATCTGGCCTGGCAGCCAATACCATTACTACAAGGCAGCCAATACCATTACTACAATCAAGTCAGACTTGGGAAAGATCTTCCATATTGGTTTTGACATTGATCTAACGGATTCATATTTCTCATCCATTCCGAGAGCTTGTGCCAGGCTAAAACCTTCAACTCGCCCTAGCGCAGTTTCCTGGTTTTTGAACAATGTTCTTAAGCTAACCTCTGACACCCCAAATGAATCCTGTAACTATATGGCATTATTAAGAAAGTCACTTTTCTTTTGAGCCTCGCCTCGAGCTCCAGAATCTCAGAATTGTCAGCCTTATCTAGTAACCCTGGTCATATAAAGTTTTTCTCTTCGGGTGAGGTTCTTCTCTCTCCTAACAAAGTTTTCCTGGCTAAAAATGAAGAACCCCCAAAACAGGTGGTCTCCCTGGAAGATTGTTCCACTTCCTCGGGATCCATCCCTGTGTCCAGTTACCACCCTGAAAGCCTACTTAGGTAGTACTTCCACTGCAACCACAGGGCCCTTACTTATTAGAGAACACGGAGGAACTATTACCCTTAAGGGAATCATACAAATTCTTTATTTTATTAAACAAACTAATCCTGCATCATTCCCACTTGTCCATGATATTAGAGCTGTCGCTACCTCATTTAAATTTTTCCACCTTATGAAATTTGATGAGCTCTCAAAATATACGGGTTGGAGGTCCCCTAAAGTTTTCAAGCGCCACTACCTAAAACCTTTAGAAGCTCTTAGATTTGCCACAGTAGCTGCAGGGAATATAGTTCCTCCTGAAGGTACTGAGTCCTAATCACATCGTCTTGCTCTGTCCTCTTTCCCTCCTGCTTGGCTTACCTGTTGTTCCTACCTGTTTTGTTACTATACACCCTTATGGTGTATTATTTTATTATTCAATTGTTCAATTTCACGAATTGTTTTCATTACACTTGTTCTTAATCCCCGAGCTGATTTTACTTTGCGTTTTTGATAACCAAGCTGGATTCCCACTATTCATATCTGTTGCATTTTACCTACGGGTTTCATTATTGATTGTTTCCCATGTCTTTTTATCACTGTCATATACATGTTGATCTAATTTTACGGGTTTCCACATCCCTCTTTTTTTTATATTAAACTCATCAGCTCTGTTATTTTGTGTTATTCTCTCTTCAGGTAGTTAGCCATATTGGGTCCCCATTCTCTGGTAAGATTTCACTGGCCGACACGGGTCGGAGCCCAGAAAAGGGATTTTGACGAAGGAAAAATCTATTTCTGGGCGAGAGACCCGTGTCGCCCAGTGAACCCGCCCGTCCCTTCCTAATTGGGCCCCAATCTGGGGTGCTACAAGGAGTGACATCACTGGCGTGGGTTGGTTAATAGTAGTACGAGGTTGAACGGCGCCTCGCTGTTCGGGGATTTTGACAGGAGACATCTAAATGGTGCGAGGCCTCTGGTTGTGATTTATCGCGCCCCAGTATTATATCGACACCTTATACAGGTGAGCGAGCTGGGTTCAACCTGGCATTCCCATGCAATTTTTTCTCTGGTAATATATAGCAGTTATATACCTTAGAAATGGTGCTATAGGAGCATTTCACAGAAATGTTTTTTGACAATATGCTTTTATCCATTTTCAAAGAAGGGATATGAAAAAAATTGGAGCCAAGCTTAGCCTTGAAATAATTTTTTGCTCTGAAGGAAGTCAAAAGGGACAAAATCATCGCACATTGCCCAAAAGCCCACCTTGACAGACCAGGCTTGTAGTTCACTTGTGTGTTTAGCTAACGCTAATGCCAACCAAAGTGTTTTAGCGGGAAGATCTTTAAGCAAAGGTTCTTCCAAAGGTTCAAAGTTTATACCTTTTAAATGCTGTAAAGCCACACCAAAATTCCAGAAACTTGACCATACTACTGGAGGCCTTTCAATACAGAAAGACCTAAATACATTCTCTTTCATAGTTGAAATGGACAGATCTAATTCTAGATGCTTGAGCACAGAATTATGCAGATACAGATGATGCTACTCTCTTTGCATCAATTCCAACTCCTGAATGTAGATCGGGGGTTGTTGAGTCCCTTAACAGAGATATAGCTAAAATTAGAGCATAGTGCAAATTATGGGGCATGAAGTCAAATCCTAAAAAGAATCAAAATATGATTGTAAGTACAATAGGTCGAGGACAGCGGCTCTTCAACATCCGGATCTCCCCATCGATGTTTATTTAACTTTGTATGACTGCTGCTTCCTCCGGTGCCTTAGATGACCGCGGAGGTAGCAGCAGTAGGGGATTCAGCATTATGAAGCTTCATCTGTGGTGGATAATGTGGGAGGTTGGGCTGTGGCACCCTAGCAGTACCAGCTGATCTCGGTTGAGTCCCTGGTTAGGCTGGAGGAACGTAGAGAGTAGAGTTCCCCTTTTTTGTTTTGTTTCATTGTTGATGTCGGCTACCCCCCAAAATTGGGGGATGTGCCTTTGGTATATGTATGTATGTATGACTCTTGAAATTTTACTTTTTAATTTACTTTTGAGAAACACGCTGTTTGTCTCTTCTTCAATTGCACAAAAATTTGGCTTATTAAGAAAGTCTTTTAGGATTTTCAGTGATCAATCTACTTCCAAGGAAGTGTTTTAATTCTTTAATGCTAACTTGTTTTGAATTTTTTCTCTTGTCTGGTCTTCAGTTGCTACATCTCATCTTAATATGAGTGACACAAACTTACGGTATTTCAAATTTCCTATTTCTGATCTAGATATTAATCTCTGGCACCTTTATTCAATTAGTTCATTATACATGTTGCATAAGATTTTTCATAATTCTGACCATCCTTTGCATTCAGATCTTCTTGAGCAGTACCATTCTGTAAGTAATACTAGGTATACAATGAATTCTAACAGTCATACCTTCTCCATTATGAGGCTAAATACTACACAGTATTCTAGAAGTTTTATTCCAATTGTAACTAAGATGTAGAATCTTCCTAATCAGGTATGTTAATGGAATTAACATATATTACAGTACAGTAATACGCTGCAGTACTTACTTCAAATCGGAAACATCACTGTCCAGCAGTTTGATCACAGAGCAGCTAAAAACAAAGCTGGAGAATACAGCAAATAATCCAGCAATCCCTGTAATATATTTAGGAAAATATCAGTTGCAATTGGAAATATTTTTAAAACAAATGCATGGTAATAGAAAATAAACTATGTTTGTGAAAAGGTATTACAGAGATAATCTCCATTATTAACTTCCTTCTTGTGAATGCTATCAAATGGTTATCAGATAGAAAAATATAATTTTCAATATTAAACTTACCCGATAATCATGTAGCTGTCAACTCCGTTGCCCGACAGAATTCTATGGAGGGATACGCCAGCTATCACAATACTAGAAGGGGGTGTATTTACCAGCGCCACCTGTGGCCAGGTACTCAAGTACTTCTTGTTGACACCTCCTCAATTATTCCTCTGTCGTGCTTCCGGCAAGACGTTCTGGGATACGCTTATGTTCTTGGAGTATTTTCACGACTTTGGTGAAGTATTTCTCTTTGATTTCGGCTGTCGCTTTACTGGAAACTTCTATATTAGCTTAGTTAGCTTTTGGAATTAATTTGATTAATTATGGTGACGAGGAGAGTATGATCTCTCGTTCACCTTTCAATGGCCGACCCTTCCCTTAGACGGAAGTGTTGGTGTCTGGGAGAGTATAGACTCTCTTTCTTAATTTTGCTTAACAAAAGTTATAGATTTATTTTATATCTCTCCGCCTCTTATAGGCCTCTTCGATTAACTTCCTTTTATTATAAACTTATTGAAATTAATTTTTATATTTGTTTATATTCGACCTTCCTAATAGTAGGCGGTCTTTTCTTGGTACCGAAGTTAATTAACATTGAGCCCGTCATTTCGGTTTTACCTGTTAACATATTATGCTATTTCCACCACAGAGTTTGAAAGAATTACTTTGATAGTCTCGTACTGTTTTCAAAGTTGAACTAACGTTTTGTTTTGTCTCTGCAGTTGTTGACGTTCAGAACGTTCAACTTGCACTCTATCGTTACGATAGAGAAAGAATGTTCACGGTTTCACGTTGCAGTAAGAGTAACCGTGTCTAGCGTTTTGTTCATTCTTTCTTAACTTAATGGTTTTGATCCTAATAAAGGAACTTTTCAGTTTTTTCCTTTAACAATAATATGTTTTAACGATATATATGATTGGGCTCTTCTCTCAGGTTCTAAGTCAAGAGAGAGAGAGAGAGAGAGAGATAGAGACGTAGGGAGAAAGAGGATAAACGTTTCATTCAAGCCTGCCAGGCGTACGAGTAACGTCGTTATCGTTTTTGCTCTTCTCCCTAGTCTCTTTAGGGGAAGAAACTAAACGTTTCTAGAGTGATCTAGTGTTTAGTCTCTTTCCAGCCACTGAATTATCTTTCATTAGATTTTTCTGTTACATTGTAATTCTGTTTTCGCAATTACTAACTTTTGAGAAAGGATAGAATTGCGTGTTTCAGGTACAAACCACTTAAAGTTTCGAGTTCAGTGAAATAAGTGCAAACAGAAAATCAAAGTGATAAGTGATTAGCGCAAAGTTCAGTGTTGTGCGTGAGGGTACTTCTGTGCGCGCCAGTCGTCCTCCCAGTCCGGGACCTCTTGCAAGCTCCCAAGCCCAGGGGAGAAGCAATGTCGAAGGGCAGAAGGGTTCAGCAGGCCTTGATCGGCGCACAGAAGTATCCTCAGTGGTTGTGGGCGTGTCTTACCGAGACCGTCACTCCCACCCGCAGACGATTGAGCCCTTATTTTGCTCGTCTGCAGAAGAAATTTAGGGGAGAAAACGCTGGTCTCAGGTCTCAAGACCTTTTAAACGTAAAGTCCAGACCTATGCCAGACGTACGAAGTTAGAGTTCACAGTCATTGGGTTAGCTCTGACTCTCCTCAGTCATCAGTTGAATGCACTCCGCCTAAGAGGAGTAAGGTTCTGCCACAACAGAGCTCGACTGTTAAGGCTTCACCTCAGCCTACTGTAGTTTCTGCCGACCCCAAGTGGACTCTACTACAGTCCATGCAAGCTCTGCTTTCGGACTTGATGCGTGAGTGTCGGGCTGAGAGTGTTGCGCCTCCGCCTCCGCCTACACTCCCTCCGCCTATGCTCGCTCCGCCTGATCGCAGTACCACCTGCCAGGCGTACGATGTTGTGGACTCTACTTCAGTCCATGCAAGCACAGCTTTCGGACTTGATGCGTGAGTGTCGGGCTGAGAGTGTTGCTCCTCCGCCTCCGCCTACACTCCCTCCGCCTACACTCGCTCCGCCTGATCGCAGTACCACCTGCCAGGCGTACGATGTTGTGGACTCTACTACAGTCCATGCAAGCACAGCTTTCGGACTTGATGCGTGAGTGTCGGGCTGAGAGTGTTGCTCCTCCGCCTCCGCCTACACTCCCTCCGCCTACACTCGCTCCGCCTGATCGCAGTACCACCTGCCAGGCGTACGATGTTGTGGACTCTACTACAGTCCATGCAAGCACAGCTTTCGGACTTGATGCGTGAGTGTCGGGCTGAGAGTGTTGCTCCTCCGCCTCCGCCTACACTCCCTCCGCCTACGCTCGCTCCGCCTGATCGCAGTACCACCTGCCAGGCGTACGATGTTGAGCCACGTGCTGAGTTTGCTGTTCCCAGTGGTGTTCAGCCTCCGCCTTCCTTAAGGCAACCTTTACAATGGGATCAGGAGGATTATACCTCTCTTCCTCCGCCTCCACTTGCTGCTCCACCAGTGATGCAACACTCGGTTGAGGTACAACAACCTCTCCCGTCCATGAGTCAGTCTCCTCAGCTCTCGCTGCAGCGAGCTCAACCCTCCACAAGGCAAGCACCACAACACCTTAGCCTTGCGCCTCAGGAGCCTCAGCTTGCGAGACATTTACCTTGTTCTGCGCAGCCTCTTCCTCATCGCGCTCCGCTCACACCACAGGAACTGGAACTTGCTACTCCGCTTCCGCCAACCGCTCAGCAAGCGCAACCCTTGGGTTCAACCACTCATGCTAGGAGTCAGCCGCCTCCACCCATGCGCCTTCCTTCTGCTTGTCTTTTATTCAGCCTTTGCAGACTGAGCCTCAGGTGTTCCCTCAACAGAGTCTTGAAGAGGAAACCACAACTATTGTTGTTCCAGCTCGTTCTGACTCTGCTGTTCAGCATACCTTACCTCCATTTTCAAACCATGGCAAAAAATATGAATCATGAGTTATGAATGTAAGGTAAACATTATGTTGATTTTTAAACCCCATGCAAGCATGCATAAAGCACTCTAGCACTGGTCATGGAATTTCTGAGAAATGTTAAACGCCATGCACACGCTCTGCTTTCCTTACAGCAGGCTCTGCTTACAGCAGGCTCTGCTTACAGCAGGCTCTGCTTACTACATGCTCAGCATACAGCATGCTCTGCATTCAGCATGCTCTGCATACAACATGCTCTGCATACAGCATGCTCTGCATTCAGCATGCTCTGCATACAACATGCTCTACATACAGCATGCTCTGCATACAGCATACTCTGCATACATCATGCTCTGCATACCTTACCGCATGCTTCTCAGTCACACATCTTGGGTTGTTGCCAACTCACTAGACTGTCAAGCAGTTTCATAACGTTGCCTTCTAGTCTGCTGCTTTTGCACCAGTGAACCCTCACTCAGAGAACTTAGCTTTTCTAGGATAAGGTCCCTGTAGATGAGAAAGTTCTTTTCTCCCTCCTTCTGATATTCCCTTGAGGACTCTGTCATTTGGAGGGAGCCTTTAGCTGCATAACCTCTTATGGACTTTTATTTAAGCATAACATGCTTCCAGGGAAGGTTATGGTTCCACTTCAGTCGCTAATCCCGTCTGTTACCACACCTGCTCCCATAGACCTTGAGCTGTGTTGCATGACATGCAGTCCAAGCTTAGTCCTTGTTAGAGGATTTTTTGTTTACGGAGTCAATGTGTCACGGGGAAGACGTTCAACAACCAACAGAAGTGACTTGTTGTGACGCAGTGCGGCAACCTCAGCAACCCGTTAAGGAGTTGTCTGTACGACCCAGACAGTCTAGACAGATTCGGGTTGTCACTGTACTTCCTCGCTTGCCCATGATTGACAGTTCACAGACTGTGCAGCAGTATCATGATCTTGTGTCCGGCTCCGTCAGACGACTGGCTTTTAAGAGCTCCCACAAGTCGTCGCTGTCTGGAGATTTTCAAATGGACTATGGATCTGACCAAGGAACTGGGCCTCCTGGTCAATTTTGAGGAGTCTCAGCTCGTTCCATCCCAAACCATTGTCTCCTTGGGTATGGATCTTCAGAGTCGAGCTTTTCGGACTTTTCCGTCAGCCCCAAGGATCTTCCAAGCCCTAGAATGCATCCAGAGCATGCTGAGAAGGAACCGATGCTCAGTCAGGTAGTGGATGAGTCTAACAGGGACACTTTTATCGCTGGCCCTGTTCATCGTGTTAGGGAGACTCCACCTCCCCTCCCTTCAGTATCATCTAGCTGCTCACTGGATAAAGGACATGACGCTAGAGACGGTCTCAGTTCCTGTTTCCGAAGAGAGGAGGTCTTCTCTCGCGTGGTGTAAGAACAGCTTTCTTCTCAAGGAAGGCTACCTTTGGCTGTTCAGAAACACGACCGCCGTCTCCTCTCGGACGCATCAGACACGGGCTGGGGTGCGACTTTGGACGGACAAGAATGCTCGGGAACATGGAATCAGGAGCAAAGGACACTTCACATCATTTGCAAGAAGTTGTTGGCGGTTATTCTGGCCTTGATAAACTTCAAGTCCCTCCAGCTTAACAAAGTGGTGGAGGTGGACTCTGACAACACCACAGCCCTGGCTTACATCTTCAAGCAGGGAGGGACTCTTTCGTGGAAGTTGTTCTAGATCGCAAGGGACCTACTCATCTGGTCTTTAGATCGAAAGCTAACTGGTAACGAGGTTCATTCAGGGCGGTATGAATGTCATGGCAGATCACCTCAGACGGAAGGGTCAGGTCATCCCCACAGAGTGGAACCTTCTCAAGAGTGTTTGCAACAGACTTTGGGCCCTGTGGGGTCAGCCAACCATAGATCTGTTCACTACCTCGATTACCTAGAGACTCCTGTTGTATTGTTCTCCGATTCCAGACCCAGCAGCAGTTCACGTGGATGCTTTTCTGCTGGATTGGTTCCATCTCGACCTGTATGCATTCCCGCCGTTCAAGATTGTCAACAGAGTACTTCAGAAGTTCTCCTCTCACTAAGGGACACGGCTGACGTTGGTTGGCTCCGCTCTGGTCCGCGAGAGAATGGTTCTTAGAGGTACTGCAATGGCTGGTCGACATTCCCAGGACTCTTCCTCTAGGAGTGAACCTTCTAAGTCTACCTCACGTAAAGAAGGTACACCCAATCCTCCACGCTCTTCGTCTGACTGCCTTCAGACTTTCGAAAGACTCTCAAGAGCTAGGGGCTTTTCGAAGGAGGCAGCCAGAGCGATTGTCAAAGCAAGGAGAACATCCACTCTCAGAATCTATCAGTCTCAAGGGGAAGTCTTCCGTAGCTGGTACAAGACCAATGCAGTTTCCTCAACCAGTACCACTGTAACCCAGATTGCTGACTTCCTGTTATATCTAAGGAAAGTAAGATCCCTTTCAGCTCCTACGATCAAGGGTTACAGAAGTTTGTTGGCAGCGGTTTTCCGCCACAGAGGCTTGGATCTTTCCACCAACAAAGATCTACAGGACCTCCCTAGGTCTTTTGAGACCTCAAAGGAACGTCGGTTGTCCACTCCAGGCTGGAATCTAGACGTGGTCCTAAGGTTCCTTATGTCATCAAGATTTGAACCTCTCCAATCAGCCTCTTTTTAGGACCTCACATTAAAAACTCTTTTCCTCGTGTGCTTGACAACAGCTAAAAGAGTAAGTGAGATCCACGCCTTCAGCAGGATCATTGTTTTCACATCTGAAACGGCTACATGTTCCTTGCAGCTCGGTTTTTGCTAAACGAGCTTCCTTCACGTCCTTGGCCTAAGTCGTTCGAGATCCCAAGCCTGTCCAACTTGGTGGGGAATGATCTGAAAAGAGTACTTTGCCCAGTTAGAGCTCTTAGGTACTATCTAAAAAGGTCTTAACCTTTACAAGGACAATCAGAAGCCTTATAGTGTGCTATCAAGAAACCTTCTTTTCCAAGTTCTAAGAACTCAGTTTCTTACTATTCAGGCTTCTGATTAGAGAAACACATTCTCGTCTGAAGGAAGAAGACCTTGCTTTGCTGAAGGTAAGGACACATGAAGTGGGAGCTGTGGCTACTTCAGTGGCCTTCAAACAGAACCATTCTCTGCAGAGTGTTATGGATGCAACCTATTGGAGAAGCAAGTCAGTGTTCGCATCATTCTATCTCAAAGATGTCCAGTCTCTTTACGAGTACTGCTACACCCTGGGACCATTCGTAGCAACGAATGCAGTAGTAGGCGAGGGCTCAGCCACTACATTTCCATAATCCCATAACCTTTTAACCTTTCTCTTGAATACTTTTTATGGGTTGTACGGTCGGCTAAGAAGCCTTCCACATCCTTGTTGATTTGGCGGGTGGTCAATTCTTTCTTGAGAAGCGCCGAGGTTAAAGGTTGTGATGAGGTCCTTTAGTATGGGTTGCAGCCCTGTATACTTTAGCACCTTTGAGTTGATTCAGCCTCCCAAGAGGAACGCTGCGCTCAGTAAGGAAGACGATCTTATTAAAGGCAGAGTAACGGTTCAAGTCGACTTCCTTACCAGGTACTTATTATTTCATTGTTATTGTGGATAACTGATTATATGAAATACGGGATACTTAGCTATCCTTTAGTCTTGTACACTGGTTTTTCACCCACCCCCCTGGGTGTGAATCAGCTACATGATTATCGGGTAAGTTTAATATTGAAAAATGTTATTTTTATTAGTAAAATAAATTTTTGAATATACTTACCCGATAATCATGATTTAATCGACCCTCCCTTCCTCCCCATAGAGAACCAGTGGACCGAGGAATAATTGAGGAGGTGTCAACAAGAAGTACTTGAGTACCTGGCCACAGGTGGCGCTGGTAAATACACCCCCTTCTAGTATTGTGATAGCTGGCGTATCCCTCCATAGAATTCTGTCGGGCAACGGAGTTGACAGCTACATGATTATCGGGTAAGTATATTCAAAAATTTATTTTACTAATAAAAATAACATAATTCATCCATTATTCAGTATTGCAATTTATTGTTTTCATCTATAAAACAATTATCTAGCTACAGGAAAAGAATAAAATGTTTACTAAAACAATATAAAATCTTTAAAAATTAAAATTCATTTTCTTTTTTAGTAGCTTAATTGTGAGTCAACTCAATTTCAGGAAGATGATGAAAAAATCCTTTTCCACATTGCAAAGCAGTTTACAGTTCTAGCATTGTATGACCTCAATACAAGATAGTAGTAGTATTGTTTGGTCTTAATACCTCTGTAAAGTCGTAATTAATGCCAAATAAATCAATATGAAAATAACTAAATTTGTACTGTATTACCACAAAAAAAATTTTCTACAATTGTCAGAGTATATATTTAGTTACAAAGGGATTTCCCAACTCCAAGCAAGTAGAACAAACCATGGTCTTAGGGGCCTTTGAACTTAAGAGAAGGAATTATCTACAGTACTAGTTCAGAATCACTTTGAATGAAATGAAACTGAAATGGATTGCTACCTTGTTGACAAGGTCAGGATATGTAATGTTATGGGAAGGAAAAATTAAACTGAAGTTTCACTTACCCCATCAATATAGTGTATAAGCATGTACAATGCAATTTCATATTACCATTATTATCATTTTCTAAGCTACAACCCTAGTTGTAGAAGCAGGATGCTATAAACCCGAGGGCTCCAACAAGGAAACTAGCCCAGTGAGGAAAGGAAATAAGGGAAAACTACAAAAGAAGTTTAAGAACAATAACTTGAAATAAATCTTTCACATACAAACTATGAAAACTTGAATATAACAAGAGGATAAAAACTTCAAAATAACAAAAGGAAGAGAAACAAGATTGAATTCTGTAGTGTGACCGAGTGTACCCTCAAGCAAGAGATCTCTAACCCAAGACAGTGGAAGACCATGGTACAGAGGCTATGGCACTACCAAAGACTAAAGACAGGGATTCCTCCTATACATATTGTATTAATATTTGGCAACATGCTGAGCATGCTGTGTAAGATTTTTCATAATTCTGACTATCCTTGGCATCCAGATCTTACTGTGCCATCCTGTACTGTACGGTACTAAGGATGCAGTCAATTTTAACAGCCATGCCTTCTCCATCATAAGTGAGGATAAAGGAAGGATTACTGTAAAATGCATTTCTAAGAGTTATAGCAATGGACATAGCTGGTTCTTCCATTGCTATAGGAAAGGAACACCCATTGCTATATATCTAATTATTGTACATTTAACCACTTAAACATGATGAAGTCCAATCAAAAGCTAGAGACCATTAGTAACAAGACTATGAAAATGGAAGAATATATAATTATGAATGAAATAATCTCTTAACAACAGTGACATTGTGTTGATGTGTTGTGAATAAGACAGACACATAGCAACTGGATTTAACTGGTGATAAACTCCTAAAGATGCATTTTAGCCTGGACATACATACAGACAGCCAGGTAGGAATTCTTCCACTCCAGTGTGTCTGGAGATTGAGCTGACGCAGAAATAAGCTAACAAACATTCATGGGTTTTTGCTGAACCCTATACCTTACCTAAAATATACTTAGATCCAATTTTATGGAGTTTTCGAAACTGATGATAAGTGTAAAGAAGCGCTGAGCAACGTATAATAGTCATTACGACCACGTCTAGTCCTTGATATTCCTGGAAAATAAAGAAAATATAACATGAATTATCAAAATACATGACACACGGTTTTACTTAAATCTCCACTGTACATTGTTTACAATCTTATCTAGCACATAATATTCATGGATTTTTACATATATATTTTGAACAATGCTTCATAAACCTATTATACACAAGCTTGTCGATCTTTTTAAATATGTTTATACCACATAGCTCGAGAGAGAGAGAGAGAGAGAGAGAGAGAGAGAGAGAGAGAGAGAGAGAGAGAGAGAGAGAGAGAGAGATTGACTTATCTCTTAATGAAAAAATGACCACAAGACGCATGGAAACAGTAACCAAAAGAAACAAATTCCAGAATAATAGTAAGAATAACTATCAAACAGAGCATTAAGTATGCGCTCAGCT
>NC_090740.1:15514351-15533618 GCF_036898095.1 Palaemon carinicauda | reverse complement strand
GTATTAAACAACATAACGTTTCAATTATTCATACTCATGTGACGAAGGCGTATCTAATTTTCCTAATACAACAGTGATATCAATTTAGGTTTCTTTGTTTATGAAATGTTTGCAAGCAATGCCAAACGAATATGTTACTTTCAGGCTGCATGTTTGATAAATCCTTACGAATGTGCATGTCTGGTCAAAATGTTTCATCTTTGATAACTGTGTTGTTGTTGTTGTTTTTTTTTTTCAAGCAATTAAGCTCTTTTCGAACACATATCCAAACGAGACACTTTTTTTATTCTCATCTTTGATACCATTCCCAGAACCTTGAATACTCTTATACTGTACCAAACTTTTTATGGTACAATCGGTCTCATTAATACTATCCTGAAGTTGGTGGTTGTAGCGGTGAAAAGAAGAGTGGCTGAAGGTATCTATGAAAAAGAAGAGTAGATGTAGACATTTTTGAAAAGAAGAGTTGAAGAAGGTAATAGGTATTGCTGAAAGAAAGAGTGGTTGAAGGCATCTCTGAAAAGGAAAGTGACTGGTGGTATTTCTGAAAGGAAGAGTAATTGAATATATCTCTGAAAGGAAAAGTAACTGAATATCTCTCTGAAAAACAGAGTAGAGCTAAAGGTATCTCTAAAAAGATGAGTAGATGAGGGTATCTATGAAAATCAGAGTGACAGAAGGCAACTCTGGAAGAAAGATTAGCTGAAGGTATCTCTGAAAAGAATAGCTGAAGATATCCCAGAAAAGAACAGAGGCTGAAGGTATCTCCGTAAAGAAGAGTGACTGACGGTATCTCTGAAAAGAAGAGTAGCTGAATGTATTTCTGAAAAGAAGAGTGGCTGAGGGTATCTATGAAAATAAGAGTAGCTAAAGGTATCTCTAGGAAAAAAATACTGCCAAATGGTATCTCTGACCATGGTTTGGTTGAAACCAAAGTTAAAAGTTGAGAAAACTTTTGGCATAAGTGGTACGTAATAGTTACAGCATAACTGTATTCAATACTAGTGAATTTGATAAAATACTCTAACAGGAATCTTGAGGAGATAGTGGATGTGATAGAGAGGAGCAGGATAGATATCCTGTGTGTGTAGGAGACTAGATGGAAAGTTGGGAAGAACCTGTTACGGAGGGGGGGGGGGGGGGGTTGCAGGTTATCAAGACAGAGGCACAGAATTAGATGGCGAGATAAAGTAAAGGATAATGGAGAGAGAAGAGGTTTGATGGAAGAGGGTGCCTCTGATAGATACCATTTAAAAGGGCGCATAAGGAGTAAGAACGGCATTTAAGAATAAAGATGAAAATAGGCAAAAGATAATGAACCTGGATAAACTCTAATCTAAATAACATACATTAATATTTGGGATTTAAAACTTTTCGAATGGAAACGAGCTATTTGTGACCTTGAAGGGGGAACCAGATGTGGTGTAAGTGTCAGGAGAAATTAAATACTGAAAACAAAACCAGATGCCTGTCAAAGACCCAGCAGTCAGCGAAAGACAGACAGGCAGACGGGCATGGCAGGTCAAAACGATTGTTTGGTTATCAACTTGGGGAGGATAAATCGATGGGACGCGGTCGTTAAAACATCCCTTAGTCAGGACAACATGGCGTTTATTGACAAGACTCCTCCCCTTCTCTCTCCCTCACAACCATACTTCAGTTTTTATACTAAATGTTTTTCCATGCGTACTCACTCTCTCTCTCTCTCTCTCTCTCTCAACCATGCTTCTGTCTATACTAAATGTTATTCCATGCGTGCATAATCTCTCTCTCTCTCTCTCTCTCTCTCTCTCTCCCTCAACTATGCATCAATGTTTATACTGGATGCTCTCTCTCTCTCTCTCTCTCTCTCTCTCTCTCTCTCTCTCTCTCGAAAACACAATTATAACTTCTATACGAAATCTACACTTGTAATTATAAAATTTCCGACACAAGACCCATGATAAGGTGCTCTTTCAATTGCTGTGATTCACAGTAGCTAAGCTTCGAATGACCTCATTGCTGTGTCGGTTAGACAAGTCATCCTTTGTCTGCTCATGAAAAGTCATCTTCTGATACAGGGAAACTTTGTGCCGATATTAGTTAAACAGAATAAACTGTAAATACTGTGTAGTACGGCTTATCACCGAGTTAGATGGCATAAATGTCATAAACACTGGGACTGTCTTTTATAAAATTATTGCTTCGTTTTCATGTCATAGAAACGCCAAAAAAAAAAAAAAAGGCTTTTAATGTGATCTTTGCACAGAGGGCTTATCAATATGACCCTTAACAAATAGCTCAGCTAACAGCAAATACTGACATATCTACTGTACTAAGGCCAGCGTTTAAGACCAGAGCAATTCCATACAACTAGCGCTCTCTATCCCCACTAAAGATTGCATTGTAGTTGCACAAGCATGCCTTATACAAGGGTTACAGCGAAACATGGAACTTGTATGATGGTGACGTGTCCCCCTTCCAGAGCTGTATCCAGCATTCCAGATAGACTGTTACACAAGATGTGTCAGTCCATATTGTTCATGCAGGAAGCTGAATTCAAATGAATGAGCAGGAACATCCAACGTGAAACCATGTTCCCGGGAACTGAACAACAGTTCAGCATCTTAAGGTATGTAACGTGTTCTTTTGGTACGAAAATAAGCAGACGATAAGTGTTGCGTAACCATATAAAGATCTTATTGTTCCTTAAAAGGATTAAAATGTCATATAAATATATATACATACACACACACACACACATATATATATATATATATATATATTTATATATATAAATGTATATATAATCATATATATATATATATATATATTTATATATAAATGTATATATAATCATATATATATATATATATATATTTATATATAAATGTATATATAATCATATATATATATATATATATATACCCATATAAATATATACATATATATAATATATATATATATATATATGTGTGTGTGTGTGTGTGTGTGTATGTATATATAAATTTAACATACTAAAAGTTGACTACATTCTACCTTTTACAGTAACTCCACCCAACCCTCAAAATATTTGCATAAGAAAAAGCCAATACTTGATACTACTCCATCTTAACCGAGTGGAAATTTTGAGAATATTCCTTAGTTCAGTCGCAGAACGTTTCAGGGCACATAATATGTCCTACTTTATAACTGACAAATATTTTTCAGTACTTTCGAATCTTTAATCTTTAAATTAAGGTAATCGTAGTGATTTAATTTTCATTGATACAAAATTGCTAAGAATTTAGGTTGGCATTTTGAATAGTAAATTTAATACAGCGTCTCAAAATATAAAAGACGCAGCAGGTTGCCAGATATTAAGATGGAGGGACTACACAAGGATTTAACCTTTGATATATAAAACACCATTTTTGAGTGAGGATACCCTAACAGGGTGAAAGGGTTCGTGTATCGTTAAGATGAGCAAAGCTGAACTAGTCAAGGCCATCCATACTAGATTGGTTTGCTTTGAGTGATTAGACTAAAGTCTCGCACCATCACCAATCCGCAGTGGCCAACGTGGTGATGAAAATTGGCCAAACCCCAGACATGAATTGACATATTTGTGGCCTGTTGTTGTATATAAAACTACAGAAATGTAAAATACATCTCTTGTTGGACTTCACATACATGGATGAACACATCCTTCATTATATCCAAACATATCACAATTAATAATGTTCCAAAATTAAGTATATAAATAAACAAAAATATAATATTCTTCCTTCGTTACACATAAAAAAAGAGACCAAGACAACGTCTTAGATACTATAAATACAAAACCCCTTTATTTAGAACGGGGCGGGGAGAGAATCTGACCACACCTCAATATGCACGATGGAAGCACAAAAGCAAAATGTTCCGAAAACACGTCAAGTCCTGGAAATATTTCATCCTTCCCCTCCTGCCGCCTATAAAGAGAAACGAAGGTAGCCTTTTATGGTGATGAATTTAGCAAGAAAAGGTTTGCCTGCTTTAGAGAGAGAGAGAGAGAGAGAGAGAGAGAGAGTCGATGCCACGAAATGACGAACTTTTTCTCTGGTCTTCCCAATTCCCCAGAGACGGGGGAGGCACAATAGAAGGGGGGCGGGGGATATTAGGGAATTCCAATCTCCCTTCCCTTTCTTTTCAGCCTTGACCTTGATCTATGAAAGTCCGGTCTCTAGTCTGGATAAAGCAACCGGTATTGATCAGTTAAGAGTCTTGTTTTTATCTTCTAAAAACTGGCAGCGCAACAGACCTGGTCATAGACGGATCAACCGGTATAATTAGGAGAGCCTTAATGGCTGGATAGGCATTTAAATCAACAGGGAAGACTTTATTTTTAGCTCATGGCTGCTGGAGTAATCGACTCTGGGGTTTGGGGAACTCTTATATGGGAAGACGATGAAGAGAGACTCCCTTGCCCATTTTGCTTAAATACAGAGAGGTTGTTCATGGGCAATTGGGTTGGAGGGGCAAATCGATTGAGGATCTTATAATTTGATTGATTTTCCTTTACGTACTCATAAATCATTCCGGATGCCACATGCTTCTTAAGGTACAGTCCCTATCAGAGGATAATAGATCGCAGAGTCGTTGTTGATGGGTACCATAGTGAGTATAGGAATGTAATATCTGGTATTCCTCAGGATAGTGTTCTTGGCCCTTTACTTTTCGTACTGTATACACATATGTGGTTTGGCCTTGAAAACAAGATCGTTGCATATGTAGATTATTCTACTCTTTGACTAATTCCATCTCCTGAATATAGATCTTGGGTTGCTGAATCTCATAATATAGATCTAGCTAAACTTAGTGCATGATGCAAATTATGGAGCATGAAGTTGAACCTTAACAAAACTAAAAGTACTATTATGAAATGTCGAGGACAGTGGCTCCTAAACACTCAGATCTCTATATCAATAATGTTTCTTCAACTAAATACAACTACTTTTGAATTTAAGGTGTGATTCTTGATTGCAAATTATTTTGAAAAATACATTCTCTCTCTCTCTCTCTCTCTCTCTCTCTCTCTCTCTCTCTCTCTTTCTCTCTCTCTCTCTCTCTCTCTCTCTCTCCAATTGCACAATAAAATGGCTTATTGAGAAAGTCTTTTTCATATTTTCGGTGATCAATCTATTCTGAAATGTTTTAATTCTTTCGGTGTAACTTATTTCGAGTATTGATCTCCTATTTGGTCTTCGGCTGCTGACTCTCATCTTAATTTAATGAACAAAAACTAGCGGCCGATCAAATTTCTTATTCATGATCTGGATATTAATCTGTCACCGTCGTTCAGTTGGTTCTTTGTGCTTGTTGCATAAGATTTTTCATTCTTCTGACCATCCTTTGCATTTGGATCTTCCAAGACTGTAGTGTCGTGTACGTAGTAATTGGAATACAGTTAATTCTAATTGCCATGTCTTCTCCAAATAAGGTTCAACACTATACATTATTTTAGAAGTTTTATTCCTGCTGTAACAAGATTGTTAAACAGGCTGACATGTCTATCTTCATAACTTTTAACTTTTTTTCATAGTTTATTTACTTTTCTTATTTCCTTTCTTTACTGGGCTATTTTTCCCGTAAACATCTTGGGCTTATAGCTTTTTGCTTTCAACTAGGGTTGTATCTTGGCTACTACTACTACTACCAAAAATGCAGTAATAAAAATAAAAACACAATAACAACAATACCTAGAAAATAATAGGTTTAGGAAGAAGAAGAAGAAGAAGAAGAAGAAGAAGAAGAAGAAGAAGAAGAAGAAGAAGAAGAAGAAGAACACACTTTGCTAATGAGAACACTTTGCTTAATTGCAGGTGTGGATGAGGAGAACCAGGTGAGCCAAATGCAACGGTTTTCATTTTCCTCTAAATTTTGACATCTATGACTGCTCCTCTCACTCTCACTCTCTCTCTCTCTCTCTCTCTCTCTCTCTCTCTCTCTCTCTCATTTGTCCAATCCCTTTTACAATGGAACATTTTATTACTTATTTCTTTAATATTTCGAGCAACAATGATAACAATACTATTGAAAATTAGTAACGATCATATATCAATAACAAGAGCAATAAGAGATTTCAGACCCCCGCCAATGAATATTGCAACATTTAACTAAAGTCTACGGACATCGCCTCCCACTTTTCATATGCTGATGTACAGTAGATGGTGAAAAATGCAATGTTTTTTATCTTGATCCGTATCACCTCCAAAATTTCATGGTTTCTTCCAATGCATAACATCTATGCATTGTTAAAATTTGGTGAAAATCCAATGTGTCAATTTTCTTTGAAGTAATCTTCAATAATGTGAAAAATGCAAATCCCGGATCAGGAATCCAGATCCGGACCATCTCCAAAATATAATGGGGTCGTCCATGACATAAGAGCTACCTGTGATGAAAATTTCGTCAAAATCCGTTGAGTAATTTTGACGTCGTCCTGTCCACAGACACATAAGTAAATAAATAAAAGAAACTACAGTCCATTTCTTTTAGCGATGCATATTTGCACCGACTCGCGGCGGTGCCCTTTTAGCTCGGAAAAGTTTCCGGATCGCTGATTGGTTGGACAAGATAATTCTAACCAATCAGCGAGCCGGAAACTTTTCCGAGCTAAAAGGGCACCGCCGCGAGTCGGTGCAAATATGCATCGCTAAAAGAAATGGACTATAGAATTAGGATCAGGTACCGGATCACCTCCAAAAGTCAGTGGAATCGTGCATGGCCTAAGATCTAGGGTGGAAATTTCGTCAAAATCCGTCAATTTGTTTTGACGTAATCTTTCAAATTGTGAAAAATGCAAATCCGGATCTAAAATCCGGATCCAGATCGTCTCCAAAATTTGATGGAGTCATCCACTATCTAATATCTATCTGTGGTAAAAAACTTTGTCCAAATCCGTTGAGTAGTTTTGACGTAATCCTGTCCATAGAAACCGGCAAATAAATAAATCAATTCTGTCCACAGATGCACAGACAAATAAATAAGTAAATAAACCGACTCGAAATTATAACCTTATTGGCGGAGGTAACAATAAACACCACCAACAACTAATACTACTAGAACAATATTCATCAAAATCTTCTCTCCCTTTAATTCAGTTATTACAGTGTTGCTATAAAAATATTAGTAAAGGGAAAAGAATCATTTCTTGATACATAAGAAAAAAGGATTTATATATATATATATATATATATATATCGATATATATATATATATATAAATATATATATATGTATATATGAAATATATAAATATAAATATATATGCATATATATATATATATATATATATGCATATATATATATATATGCATATATATATATACATATATATATATATATAAATTATAGAGCTGACAGTGTCCTAAAAATACAATATACTGTATATCGCAAGACATTTACTCTTTATTATATTGGGGAGATGGAGCTAATCAGGTCGGATTAAATCACACTCCAAAATAAGGTATAATTCCAACCATACTCCTTATTTTGGTGAGAGAGAGAGAGAGAGAGAGAGAGAGAGAGAGAGAGAGAGAGAGAGTATAGAATTTCACTCTCATCAATATTTATGATGTGCTTTTCCTTTGAAAAGTAAATTGCTCCACTTTCAGACAGACGGTCACTTCACTTCAAAGGCGCCTCTTGTCTCTGGAGGTGCATTCCTTTATCAATACTCTTTTTTTAATATTAATAAAACTATGTGAATGTGCAGAGTAAGGGCTGGCGCACTTATCTTACCTATTCTCCACTATATAATAAGAACAAGTGTCTGGCTATAATCATATGTATTTAAGTATATATATGTATATATATATATATATATACTGTATATATATATATATATATATATAGTATATATATAAATATATATATATATATATATATATAGTATATATATAGTTTATATATAATGTATATTCATATATATACATATATATACATATATATAATATATATATGATGTATATTCATACTTAGGACTATATATATATATATATATGTATATATATATATATATATATATATGTATATATATATATATATATATATTTATATATATACATATATATATATATATATATATACATATATATATATACATATATATTATATATATATAAATATATATATATATATATATATATATATTTCAAGTCACGTTCAGTGGCAAGACGTATAACTTGCTGGTCTCTCCCGGGTCCCTCTGGTAGGGTTAGAGGAAGTAGTCACACTCTGGCGAAAAGGGTTGTACTTACTGAAGAAGAAGGGGTAGGATGGGTCAAATCTGTATGCTGCATATCTATTTACATATTCAGCCGACATTTTTGACGGGTCGCGTGCACTATTCTATGCATGAAAAGAAACATTGAGAAGAAAAAGGTGAAGACCAGAATAATACGTCAGACCTGATACCAGGAGGTTTCTGGTTCCTTGTTTATCGTACTCGTGTTATCTCTCTCTCTCTCTCTCTCTCTCTCTCTCTCTCTCTCTCTCTCTCTGGCGTCGAGTTGGATTTACTGCCCATTGCGAGAACGCAAGTTTTTCTTTCATATCATAAAAAAGGCGTCACGACAGCCAAGGTCTGAGACCGTGACAGGAGATCCAGGTACGATAACAAAATCCCCCTGCTTAAGTTTTCACAGTAATTAGCTAATAAACAGAGAAATTGGTGAACAGGATGTATTTCGACTTGGACTGAGTATTACCCAAAGGAAAAGGTGAAACGAAGTCAAATACATTTAAAAGTTTAAAGGTCGGTCATGACTGGCAAGGGAGTAAGCGACAATACTCTTATAACCAAATACCTCACAGACTGACCATATACATATACAAGCGCCCAATCACCATTCCGCCCAAGCTATGATCAGGGAGGGCCAGGCAATGGCTGCTGATGACTCAGCAGGTAGAGCTATAGACTCCTAAAAAAACCATCCTTGGCTCACAAGGATGGTGAGGATACACACACTACAAGAATCTATCGAGTTTGCGCGTGACTCGAACCCCAGTCTAGGATATCGCAAGGCAAGGACGTTACCAATAGGCTATCACAACCCCTCTAATACATAAAAATGCAAAATATTCATTGACATTGCTCACAATTCTTAATATTTGAGAAAAAGTTATTTGTTGCAGTACCACACAATTCCGTTGGTCAAGATCTAACGATACAAGTGTATGATGAAGAGTAATACATTTAAAGATCTACAATCCTTAAAGTAATTCCCTTTTACTTCTTGTTCCTCTTCGCCCAGAACGACCCTGCATAAACAAGCCTGAAGAATCTCCCGATAGGACTGGGCCAGGAGATAAGAACACCTCTTCGCAGTCTCCTTAAAACACTCTTATCAAGGGTTCACTCCGGAGGCTGACAGCCAGATCTAACATTACCCAGCAGTCACGGAGAGAGAGAGAGAGAGAGAGAGAGAGAGAGAGAGAGAGAGAGAGGAGTAAATGTCATCAATATATTAGCCATGGTTCTAAACATCGATCTTAGAATTTCGATTAGGGTCTCTTAACCATCATTGGTTCGCTGGATAATTACATCTTTTGAACACACACACACACACACACACACATATATATATATATATATATATGTATATATATATATGTATATATATATATATATATATATATTTATATATATATATATATATGTGTGTGTATATATATATATATATATATACATATATATATATATACATATATATATATATATATATATACACTGTATATATATATATATATATGTGTGTGTGTGTGTGTGTGTGTTTTCAACATTAAGCCACTTCCCTAAAGACACACATTACAATTTTTTTTTTGCAATATCCTACATACACTATCAAGTTTTTCCCATGTCCTTCCAGCGCTTTCATTTTTTTTTTGCCATAAACTTCAAGCAGTCTCAAGTTTTTTGCCATATATTTAACCATAACCTAAAAATACCTTCAAGTTTGTTGCCATATCCTACACACAATAATATCATTTTACCATATCCAACACACACAATAAGATTATTTTCCTATATCCTGTATTCAAACTCAAGACTTCGCATTATTCTAGAAGCACCCTCCACTTTTTTTCTAAATACTACACGCCCTTTCAAGTTTTTGGTCATATCCTACAACCAGAACCCTCTAGGTGGGTCCTACCTACAATCACACACTAAGTTTTTTTCATATACAAGAAGTACTGAAGGTGTATTACATCCAATAAATACTAAATATGGAATCCCAGTAACAGATACCAACAATCCATATTGAATGCCCTGATATAAAAGACAATCGTGAAAAGGATCATCATCATTATTTATCATAACCAATTTACATTGGTTAAAAGAAGAGAGTATTTTACACGTAGAATGACTACACTTAAGGAAACGTGCAGTTTCCTTGCTGTTTTTAAATGCAGTTTTCCTGTTCTGTTAACATTTGGTTAATTTTTTTTCCAAGTGTTTCTTCTTCACATGGTAATACGAAACGGGTGTTTTTACCTACATCCTGGGCCAAGTTATTCATCGTGCTTCAAGGCCATGCTTTAACACACCTTTGAAGCGAAGACCATAAGGAGAGGGTAGGTCTGTACTCGTAATCACCTTGAGAATAAAGGAAAAAAGAGAAGGAAGATAAAGCAGAATATGGAGGACGAAAATAAGATAAACCCGTTTCTTGAAAGACGGAACAATAAAAAAAAAGAAAAAAAAAAAGAGACTAGAAGCAGTTCATAAAAACCTATATAAATAAAAGTAGTAAAAACTTTCACCCAAGAAATAAAGAAATAAACGGCCATGATCTTAGGAAATATTCGTCAAAACTGCTATCAAAAATACTAGAAATGATTCAACTGAGTCTGACAAAGCATTCGCTGCACATCAAACAAGGTAGGTGCTTTTTTTTTTTTTTAACAGGATTGGAATTTTCAACTTTTATAAGATGTAATAGATTAGTCTTTACATTCATGTACTTAATTAAATGTTACTGATTTTCCCGTTCAACAACAGTTATTATTATTATTATTATTATTATTATTATTATTATTATTATTATTATTATTATTATTATTATTAAAACTCATTGAGCTACAACCCTAGTTGGAAATGTAGGATGCTATACGCCCAAGGGCTTTAACGGGGAAAAATAGCCCAGTGCGGAAAATAAATAAGGAAATAAACAAACTACTGTACAAGAGAAGTAATGAACAATCAAAATAAAACATTTTAAGAACAGTAACAGCATTAAAATAGATCTTTCATGCATAAACTATAAAAAGATATTTTTATCAGCCTGTTCAACATAAAACCATTCGTTGCAAGTTTGAACTTTTCATGTTTCGTTGTATAACTAAAGACAATTAATGTCTTCTGAAGAATTCCAGCTTTACCTCATCCCTAAATCTTTTGAAGAGGAATATCTGAAGCCACTTAGAACATAGAGGATCTCATCCATACTTCCTGCATCCTAAGCAGACAGGTAAGTTAGATGAATCAAATTGAAACTAGAGGGGCACTCATCAAAGCACAGAACTCCGCGGCGGCAACTTATTTCTCAACCTTTTGCTCAAACTTAACCTTGACCTTTGACCTTAACATGCATTAATTGGCGTGAATTTTCATACACTCAAATATGAACCAAGTTTGAAGTCTGTGTGTCAACGATGTCCAAACTTACGGCTGATTACGTGAATTGGAATTTTGCTTGACCGTGAACGTGAACTTGACCTCGACCTTCAAAAATTTAATCATTTCCCGTTTTCTACTAACAGTTAATCCCTGCAAGTTTCTTTACTCTACGATTAAAATTGTGGTCAGGTAGCTGTTCACAAATAAACAAATACACAAACAGGTAATGAAGTATTCAAAGCTCCCTACAATCCTTCAGCAAGAATACTAAAAATGATTTCAAATTGAACACAATTCATGTTACGTTAAAAATTGAATTCTTTATTGATACATCTAATCCCAATAGCTTATAGCAATTAAGTTCCTACAGATGTATGTAAAGATGTCAAACTGTTTGGTGATTTAAATTTTTCCGACATGCATTGTATATGACAGAGAGAAGCAGTTTAAAAAAGAACCCGTGATCATAAAAAACCATTCCAATAATCTTTTAAAGAATTAATGTAGGTGCAAAATGACTTACTGAGAAAACAAACAAAAAATATATAACGCTTTCACAAAAGGCCAAAATTTGTCGTCTATCACTCAACTGATCACTACAAAAACAGACGCCTAATGCCCACATCTGAAGAACACGTCTTGCCTTTTAGGAGAAAATGTACAAGGAAGGTAAACGGGGAGAAAATAAGGAGCAGTGCCCAATGAAGACATAAGAAAAGATATGGAAAATAGGATAACATAACACATTAATACGTCAAGCCAATAACCCTTAGGGGATAGAGAACCCTCATTACCCAACCACAAATGAATATATTGTACATTCACTTACCAAAGAATAAAGAAAAAAATATTACCCACTACACCATCTGAAGAATATTGTAGAGATGAATCTGTAGACCACTCTACCATTACTACCAGCCTACAAAATCGGATTTTTTTCCATGAAGCTTTTTTTTTTCATCATAGCTATCAGGCTACTATTGACGGAACGATCGAGGGATTTTTGGTGTGAATTTTTATCAAGATTACCCTAAACACTTTATTATAAGCAAAACTAAAATGATTATTGATTATATCCATGATATACACCTACTCCAAAAAAAAAAAAAAAAAAAAAAAAAAAACTATTAATTCAAAGACTTTTACAATAATCTCCAAAATCATTTTACAATAAATCATTTTCAAGATTTATACAGTAGATTTCTTCCAAGCATTATACAAGTCCATCTCCAAAAAAAATAAAAAACTATATTAATTCAAAGACTTTTACAATAATCTCCACAATTATTTTACAATAAATCTTTTTCAAGATTTATACAGTAGATTTCTTCCAAGCATTATACAGTCCATCTCCAGAAGCCAGGTTATAGGTTATCTGTTACGTTATTGGATTTTGAAGTTCGCATTCCACGTAAAAGGGCAAATTATTCAGTGTTAAATATTAACATAATCCTAGTTGTAAGCAAATCTAAACCTAAGATCCTTCCTCTCGCGTATAATAATTAAGATTTACTTCAAAAGACTTTGAAGAAAGAATTCTAAACCACTAACTCAAAAGTCATCAGGGCTTTAGCCGAAACAACAGTATTTCGAACTGAAATACCAGAGAAAGATATTGAATAAAAAAAAGGACCCTTTTGCTAAAATTAAAATAAAAAATAAAGGAATTTTCTAAAGCAAAGATCCTATATACAAAATCCTACTAAAGGCATAAAGCGTCAAATAACACTAGGATCCTTAATCTATAAACCTAATAAAAAATCTGTACTGATGAAAAGACCATTTAACTAAACATTTAAAGAGGGGATACCATAGGAATCTAGGATTATTTACCTAAAACCTACTAAAGGTGAAGAATCTCCAAAGACAACGATCCTTTATCTAGAGGCTACTGAAGAGAATAAACGCCAAAGACATTAAGATCCTTTATCTGTAGGACATGGATTTTCGTCACGGAAATCGACCACGGCGAAAGTGTTCCAAAAGTCATTAACATCCTATAGATAAGAATCTCCAAAGACGCTCAGATCCTTCAGATAAAAAACACGTTGAGAGTAAAAATCTGCTGAGTCCTCAGCAGCTATTGCTTGACCCTCCCTGCTCATAGCTTAGGAGGAGAGGGGTCTTGGGCGCTGATCATACGTATATATGGTCAGTCTCTAGGGCATTGTCCTATTAATGCACTGTAACCGTCCCTTGCCTCTATCAATCAAGAGCAACATTTAAACCTTTAAATAAGAATATCGAAAGACTGGGTTGTATAAGTTCAAAGCTAAAAAAAAAACTCATTTGACTTGGCCTACCTATGAATCGAAGCGGAAGAATTTCAAAATACAAAAATGCTTTTGATTAAAAACCCACCAAGGTTAAAATATCGTACTTGGGGACATCACGATCCACAAGGTTTATTAAAACTACACATAAAATTAAGTTCCACATCAACGGATTTTCGTCAAATAGTAAGAACTAGAAATTCTTCAGTCATCCGGAAATTTGCTTTTCTTTAACCTCAAAAACACTGGAAACAGTAAACCTTCCCACTCATACTAGAAAATACCTTCAGATAAAAGAACCTTCAGTCATAGATACTTTACAACCATTTCCGTCGAGTCAATTTTCTTGTTGGATTACTCCTTATTTGAAAAAGTACATCTAAGACTCGCCAAGATGGAGAAATTCCTTTAATAACAACTGCAACAACAATTATGATAACGAGCAATCAAAGAGATTTCAGACCTCCGCCAATGAAGATTGTCAACATTTTATTCAAGTCTACGGAACAAGCTTTCCCTTTTTCATATGGTGGACGTGAATTAATCTACTGTATTACAATAAGTAGAATCGCCATCTTGATCCAGATCGCCTCCAATATTTAATGGATTCCTCCGGAGCATAATATCTATCCGTTGTTAAGACTTGGTGAAAATTCCGCAAGACGTTTTTACGTAATCTGGTTCACAGACAAACAAGCAGGTAAATAAATAAGTAAACTAGAGCGGCTCTCAGTAGAGAACATGTCTTCGCCACGCCTAGTAGTCTCATTTCGCTCTTAACTCCACTGCATAATTGTATTTCGATGTATTTTTTTTCCAAATCTATTGGATTTGTCCTTGAGTTATACCGCACATGTCCATTAACTTTCGTTGAAGTTGCTTCGCTAGTTTTTGTGTAACGTTGTTCACAAAAAAAAAAAAAAAAAAAATATATTACATTGTGATTATTTAGAAAATACTGCCGCGTACTTGTAATTAGATGTACTTTACCCAAAATTGTACAGATTCATCCTTGCGTCATACCAAACAGAAATATCAAGTTTGGCCTAAATCAATACAATAGTCTTTGTGTAAAGTTGCTCACAAACAAACAAATGAATAATTAATAGACTAATAAACAGGCGCGCGAATACATACCCTTCGCAAAATCTTCCATATTGGCGAAGGCAACAAATAAACTCAGGTCATATTATAAACTCCTTGGTGGACGCAATAAGCTATATACTATTTCATTTTGGGCGTTGGTATATCCAGCCGTTACATTTTGGTGAAAAATGTATTACCAATAAGTAGGTTTTCATAATATTAAGAAAAAAAAGATACCACAATGCTAATTTTGACCTATAAGGACAATCTGACACAAATTATTATGACCAAACTCCGTTAATCTAACAGGACGACGAAACGGAAAGAAATTAGGCGGAAATGACTGAAAACAAAATCTCTAAAGAAAATATAATAAAACATTCTATTAAATAACAACGTTACCAAAATGACTTGAAAATTCAGGAAGGTTTGAGTAGGTATGTGTGTCAGAGAGAGAGAGAGAGAGAGAGAGAGAGAGAGAGAGAGAGAGAGAGAGCGCAGCCTCCCAAATGAGAAAATCTCTAAGGAAAGTATAAAACCTTCTTTTAAATAACAACGTTACCTAAATGACTTGAAACTTCAGGAAGGCTTGAATAGGTATGTGTGTCAGAGAGAGAGAGAGAGAGAGAGAGAGAGAGAGAGAGAGAGAGAGAGAGAGAGAGAGAGAGAACCATACGTATTATAAATATATATATATATATATATATATATATATATATATAAATATATATATATATATATATAAATATATATATATATATATATATATAATATATATATATATATATATATATATATATATATATAAATATATATATATATATATATATATATATATATATATATATATATATATAAATATGTGTATATGAGCAAAGAAGAGAAAGAGAGAGAGAGAGAGAGAGAGAGAGAGAGAGAGAGAGAGAGAGAGAGAGAGAGAGAGAGAGAGAGAGAGAGCGCAGCGTCCCAAATGAGATCATAATCCAATCCTATTATGCTGACATATGCATAATTCTGATAAGTCGCCAATTCCATTAATGTTGAGTGAACAGTTATCAGCGTTTATTCATTCCTTATCTGAAGGCAACCTTCTCTTTATGCTTTCTCAATGATGACGTGTTCATTTTACAGTTATTTCCATCTGAAAAAGAACTATTTCCAGTTTTCTAATCATTAATATTACTCACGTATTTACCTCACTCAAATCAAGTTTATAGTTTCGAGTAAAGGTCTGATAATTTTACCCAATGAATTGAAAAAAAAGGTGAATAACAAAATTGTTGCGTATTAATTTGCACAAAGTTTACAAAACTTGTAAATTCACATAATCTCCTCTACTACTACTACTACTACTACTACTACTACTACTACTACTACTACTACTACTACTACTACGTCTTTTATTTCTATAATAAAAGCTTAGCTAGTAATAATAATAATAATAATAATAATAATAATAATAATAATAATAATAATAATAATAGAAAAAGTCGATATCCTGTGCTTCAAGAAAGAGTAGACTGGGAGCAGAGGGACTAAAGATAAGCGAGTACAGAGAGATAATTTCTCATCAATAAATACAGTAAATGAACTTGCACACACAATGAATGAAATGATATGAGGTCATTTAATATCCATTACGATAACAACAACGTAAATATGTACTGAAGTATCAGAGACAAAATTTTAAGTGTGTTTATTTTTAAGATTGAAGATGATTTAACAATTTATAATGGACAAAATGTTTTGATGTAACGAAATAGGTATTATGGAATTCTTACACCGTGTCTCGACAAATCCTGGTTGCCCTGTGATTTCATGAAGGTGGAATTATAAACCCAAATGTGAAGGATGATGTCATATAGCCCAAAATACAATACCCAAATGTGAAGGATGATGTCATATAGCCCAAAATACAATACCCAAATGTGAAGGATGATGTCCTGTAGCTCAAAATACGATACCCAAATGTGAGGGATAATGTCCTGTAGCCCAAAATACAATACCCAAATGTGAGGGATGATGTCATATGGCCCAAAATACAATACCCAAATGTGAGGGATGATGTCATATGGCCCAAAATACAATACCCAAATGTGAGGGATGATGTCATATGGCCCAAAATACAATACCCAAATGTGAAGGATGATGTCCTGTAGCCCAAAATACAATACCCAAATGTGAAGGATGATGTCCTGCAGCCCAAAATACAATACCCAAATGTGAAGGATGATGTCCTGCAGCCCAAAATACAATACCCAAATGTGAAGGATGATGTCCTGCAGCCCAAAATACAATACCCAAATGTGAAGGATGATGTCCTGTAGCCCAAAATACAATACCCAAATGTGAAGGATGATGTCCTATAGCCCAAAATACAATACCCAAATGTGAAGGATGATGTCCTGCAGCCCAAAATACAATACCCAAATGTGAAGGATGATGTCCTATAGCCCAAAATACAATACCCAAATGTGAAGGATGATGTCCCGTAGCCCAAAATACAATACCCAAATGTGAGGGATGATGTCCTATAGCCCAAAATACAATACCCAAATGTGAAGGATGATGTCCTGCAGCCCAAAATACAATACCCAAATGTGAAGGATGATGTCCTATAGCCCAAAATACAATACCCAAATGTGAAGGATGATGTCCTGTAGCCCAAAATACAATACCCAAATGTGAGGGATGATGTCATATGGCCCAAAATACAATACCCAAATGTGAAGGATGGTGTTCTGTAGCCCAAAATACAATACCCAAATGTAAAGAATGATGTCTTGTAGCCCAAAATACAATACCCAAATGTGAAGGATGGTGTCCTGTAGCCCAAAATACAATACCCAAATGTGAAGGATGATGTCCCGTAGCCCAAAATACAATACCCAAATGTGAAGGATGATGTCCTTTAGCCCAAAATACAATACCCAAATGTGAGGGATGATGTCTTGTAGCCCAAAATACAATACCCAAATGTGAAGGATGATGTCCTGTAGCCCAAAATACAATACCCAAATGTGAAGGATGGTGTTCTGTAGCCCAAAATACAATACCCAAATGTGAAGGATGATGTCCTGTAGCCCAAAATACAATACCCAAATGTGAAGGATGATGTCCCGTAGCCCAAAATACAATACCCAAATGTGAAGGATGATGTCCCGTAGCCCAAAATACAATACCCAAATGTGAAGGATGATGTCCTGTAGCCCAAAATACAATACCCAAATGTGAAGGATGGTGTTCTGTAGCCCAAAATACAATACCCAAATGTGAAGGATGATGTCCCGTAGCCCAAAATACAATACCCAAATGTGAAGGATGATGTCCCGTAGCCCAAAATACAATACCCAAATGTGAAGGATGATGTCCTGTAGCCCAAAATACAATACCCAAATGTGAAGGATGATGTCCTGTAGCCCAAAATACAATACCCAAATGTGAAGGATGATGTCCCGTAGCCCAAAATACAATACCCAAATGTGAAGGATGATGTCCTGCAGCCCAAAATACAATACCCAAATGTGAAGGATGATGTCCTGTAGCCCAAAATACAATACCCAAATGTGAAGGATGATGTCCCGTAGCCCAAAATACAATACCCAAATGTGAAGGATGATGTCCTGTAGCCCAAAATACAATACCCAAATGTGAAGGATGGTGTCCTGTAGCCCAAAATACAATACCCAAATGTGAAGGATGATGTCCTGTAGCCCAAAATACAATACCCAAATGTGAAGGATGATGTCCTGTAGCCCAAAATACAATACCCAAATGTGAAGGATGGTGTTCTGTAGCCCAAAATACAATACCCAAATGTGAAGGATGATGTCCTGTAGCCCAAAATACAATACCCAAATGTGAAGGATGATGTCCCGTAGCCCAAAATACAATACCCAAATGTGAAGGATGATGTCCCGTAGCCCAAAATACAATACCCAAATGTGAAGGATGATGTCCCGTAGCCCAAAATACAATACCCAAATGTGAAGGATGATGTCCCGTAGCCCAAAATACAATACCCAAATGTGAAGGATGATGTCCCGTAGCCCAAAATACAATACCCAAATGTGAAGGATGATGTCCTGTAGCCCAAAATACAATACCCAAATGTGAAGGATGATGTCCTGTAGCCCAAAATACAATACCCAAATGTGAAGGATGATGTCCTGTAGCCCAAAATACAATACCCAAATGTGAAGGATGATGTCCCGTAGCCCAAAATACAATACCCAAATGTGAAGGATGATGTCCCGTAGCCCAAAATACAATACCCAAATGTGAAG
>NC_090740.1:15506851-15509351 GCF_036898095.1 Palaemon carinicauda | reverse complement strand
GGGCAGATGAGAGATTGGGGCAGATGAGAGATTTGGGGCATACTAGAGATTGGGGCAGATGAGAGATTTGGGGCAGATGAGAGATTGGGGCAGATGAGAGATTGGGGCAGATGAGAGATTTGGGGTAGGTTAGAGATTGGGGCAGATGAGAGATTTGGGGCATACTAGAGATTGGGGCAGATTAAAGATTGTCACATTAGAGACTGTGGCAGATTAGAGATTGGGGAAGGTTAGAGATTGGGGCATACTAGAGATTGGGGCATACTAGAGATTGGGGCAGATGAGATATTTGGGGCATACTAGAGATTGGGGCAGATGAGAGATTTGGGGCATACTAGAGATTGGGGCATACTAGAGATTGGGGCAGATGAGAGATTTGGGGCATACTAGAGATTGGGGCAGATGAGAGATTTGGGGCATACTAGAGATTGGGGCAGATTAAAGATTGTCACATTAGAGACTGTGGCAGATTAGAGCTTATGGTAGATTAGAAATTAAGGCAGATGAGAGACTTTTGTGCATACTAGAGATTGGGGGAGATGAGAGACTTAGGGCAGATTATAAATTGGGACAGATTAAAAATAGTGACATTAGAGATTGTGGTTGATTAGAGATTGTGGCAGATTACAAGATTGTGGCATATTAGAGATTATGGTATATTAGACATTGTGGTAGATTAGATTGGGGCAGATTGGAGATTATGGTAGATTAGACATTGTGGTAGATTAGAGATAGTGGCAGACTAGTTACTTCAAAGGTGTCTAAATTTGCAGTCAATGAAAGAGAGAAAAAGGGGACTTGGGAAAATGGGATTCGCATGGAAACTGTTAAGATATCTTCAGGAAAGGATCAATCACAAGATGAAATAACACAGAAACTGGAAAGACATCTTCAGGAAAGGATCAATCACAAGATGAAATAACACAGAAACTGGAAAGACATCTTCAGGAAAGGATCAATCACAAGATGAAATAACACAGAAACTGGAAAGACATCTTCAGGAAAGGATCAATCACAAGATGAAATAACACAGAAACTGGAAAGACATCTTCAGGAAAGGATCAATCACAAGATGAAATAACACAGAAACTGGAAAGACATCTTCAGGAAAGGATCAATCACAAGATGAAATAACACAGAAACTGGAAAGACATCTTCAGGAAAGGATCAATCACAAGATGAAATAACACAGAAACTGGAAAGACATCTTCAGGAAAGGATCAATCACAAGATGAAATAACACAGAAACTGGAAAGACATCTTCAGGAAAGGATCAATCACAAGATGAAATAACACAGAAACTGGAAAGACATCTTCAGGAAAGGATCAATCACAAGATGAAATAACACAGAAACTGGAAAGACATCTTCAGGAAAGGATCAATCACAAGATGAAATAACACAGAAACTGGAAAGACATCAGGAAAGGATCAATCACAAGATGAAATAACACAGAAACTGGAAAGACATCTTCAGGAAAGGATCAATCACAAGATGAAATAACACAGAAACTGGAAAGACATCTTCAGGAAAGGATCAATCACAAGATGAAATAACACAGAAACTGGAAAGACATCAGGAAAGGATCAATCACAAGATGAAATAACACAGAAACTGGAAAGACATCTTCAGGAAAGGATCAATCACAAGATGAAATAACACAGAAACTGGAAAGACATCTTCAGGAAAGGATCAATCACAAGATGAAATAACACAGAAACTGGAAAGACATCTTCAGGAAAGGATCAATCACAAGATGAAATAACACAGAAACTGGAAAGACATCTTCAGGAAAGGATCAATCACAAGATGAAATAACACAGAAACTGGAAAGACATCTTCAGGAAAGGATCAATCACAAGATGAAATAACACAGAAACTGGAAAGACATCTTCAGGAAAGGATCAATCACAAGATGAAATAACACAGAAACTGGAAAGACATCTTCAGGAAAGGATCAATCACAAGATGAAATAACACAGAAACTGGAAAGACATCTTCAGGAAAGGATCAATCACAAGATGAAATAACACAGAAACTGGAAAGACATCTTCAGGAAAGGATCAATCACAAGATGAAATAACACAGAAACTGGAAAGACATCAGGAAAGGATCAATCACAAGATGAAATAACACAGAAACTGGAAAGACATCTTCAGGAAAGGATCAATCACAAGATGAAATAACACAGCCTTCGATGATGCTTTTATAGTTATATAGGGCAATTTATGATCTCAAGTTTCTTATTGATGCCCATCCTTGTATCAGCAGTTAATTGAATAAACGAGGCAGTGATAGTTCGCTTTTTTCTAATTTGAAGTTACCCATCTGAAATGGCTTATTATCCGAGCTGGAACGATGTTTCTTTAATTAATTTGAAAGCAAATTAATAAACAAATAAACTGATATACAAAAATAATTGCTTAACAAGAAGAAATAGGGTTGAATTGCATTTGATATCATGAAACTAGCAACGATAGGAAAACAGGGAGGACAACAAG
>NC_090740.1:15494351-15496851 GCF_036898095.1 Palaemon carinicauda | reverse complement strand
TCTCTTGTAGTCTCCTTATTTCCTTTCCTCACTGTGCTTTTTCCCTGTTGGAGCCCTAGGGCTTGAGGACTCCTGCTTTTCCAACCATGGTTGTAAGTAAGTAAGTAAGTAAGTAAGTAAGTAAGTAAGTAAGTAATAATAATAATAATAATAATAATAATAATAATAATTAATGGCAGGTCAACTGAGAAATGATGTCACAAGCACATTTGAAGGAATTTAAGGGAGATAAACAAATATCTTTCGGGCAAAATAGCTGTTACTAATGTTGTAGAATCAATAACTGAATCAGATAATTTTGTTTACAAAAATCAACAGCAGACGGGTGTGTTGACTATTCCAACAATGGTTAAAAGCAAAATGCTTCGAAATACTTAGCACTAATACCATCATTACACACACAATTCTATGCCTATATATCGTAGATATGCTAAATTAAAAAGTGAAAACCATCAGGAAAATATAGTATACGTATAAAATAGATAAGAATTAAGGCAATGTTACAGAATACACCAGAGACCTGTATAAACATAAATGTCTGTAGAGCATCAATATCTATCAAATGATTAATAAAATGTATAAATAGACAAAGGGCCAATGAGTGGTACAATAGTATCAGTCCTATCGATCAACTACGCAATAGACTTTGAGGAAAGGGAAGCCCAGACCATTTCTTATCGAAACATTACGAGTATCTGCTCCTCTTCCTTTGAAACACAAAGCGACGACGTATTTGGTGCAGACAGCCCATGTAATCTCATTTCCTCCAGTGAAACAAGCGAAGAAGGACAATAACCCTTATAAGTTACAAGTACGAAACGGGAATAACTAAGATATAGGGTTGTTGTGGTCGATATGGTAACGTCCCTGACTGGTGAACGCCAGACTGGGATTCGAGACCCGCTCAAACTCGTTAGTTCCTTAGGATGCTGCAACCTCTCTATCCTTGTGAGCTGAGGATGGAAGGGGGGGGGGGGGGTCATGTAGGTCTATCTGCAGTCATCATCAGTCATTGCCTGGGCCTCCCTGTTCCTAACTAGGGTGGGAGAGGGGGGGGTTGGGCGTTGACCATATATATATATATATATATATATAATATATATATATATATATATATAATATATATATATATATATATATGGTCAGTCTCTAGGGCATTGTCTTGCTTGCCAGGGCAATGCCACTGTCCCCTTGCCTACTGCCATTCATGAACGCCTTTTAAGCCTTTAAACAGAACCTACACATAACGGACACAACAAAATTGAGATAATGATAGTTATCTGGGATAAGGGCAAGTGGGACAATTCAACTGCTTAGCTGGAGGGCGAGAAGCTAACGAAGCAATCTAATTACATCTGCTCTCCTGAGACTATGCAAGTTATGTGGGGGGAGAAGAGACTGTCGGATGCTGCAAGGCTGCTTAGGATGAAAGTGCCTTTTTGCAGCTTGGGATGAAAAGGGAAGTAGGTTTATATGTTAAGACCTCAAGACCAAAAGGAAGAACCTTCACGATTGGATAAACCCTCCAATATATACTAAACAACATTGGTAAAATCTATTAATAATATATCTTAATCAACACTCACAATAATAGGTAATTAAAATAAAAGTAGATACATCTCTCCTATATAATACAGAGCAAGTGTCTGGATATATATATATATATATACACACACACACACATATATATATATATATATATACATATATATATGTATATATATACATATATATACATATACATGTATATATATATATATATATACCGGTCACACTGGCTCTTCCCGTCCCTCTGATATGGGGTGAGAAGAAATAGTCATACCCTGGTGAATGGGGGATGCGTGTGTGTGAATATCTGTCGAAATATTTAACCGTAATTTTTGACGGTTTGCGTACACTTGTACTAGTATTTTATAAAGACCTAGAGTTTTTCATAGTGAACACTAAAACAATACAACATCGGCGGCATACCAGATGGAATGCAACTCAAAATCCAACAGACAAGAAAGGTTAACAGTCAAAAAATATTACACTTTAAAGTACAATACTGTATATTTATACCAACTAATAGGAAAAATACAATACTGTATATTTATACCAACTAATAGGAAAAATACAATACTGTATATTTATACCAACTAATAGGAAAAATACAATAATGTATATTTACACCAACTAATAGGAAAAACATAGAGTAAAGGAACCCATTACCTAAGGATCCTTAGGACCAGAGGCTAGAAACATGTGAGAGAGAGAGAGAGAGAGAGAGAGAGAGAGAGTCTTATTATAGTAATTTGAAATTCCCTCATGCAATTAAAGAATACAGCAAATCAATAAAACAGGAGAGAGAGGAGAGAGAGAGAGAGAGAGAGAGAGTCTTATTATAGTAATTTTGAAATTCCCACATGAAATTAAAGAATACAGCAAATCAATAAAACAGAGAGAGAGAGAGAGAGAGAGAGAGAGAGAGTCTTATTATAGTAATTTGAAATTCCACATG
>NC_090740.1:15484351-15489351 GCF_036898095.1 Palaemon carinicauda | reverse complement strand
AGTATAATAAATATCGCATGTTTTAGTATAATAAATATCGCATTTTTTGGTATGGTATAATATCGTATTTTTGTATAATAAATATCGCATTTCTTAGTATAATAAATATCGCATTTTTTAGTATAATAAATATCGCATTTTTTAGTATAGTGAATATCGCATTTTTTAGTATAATAAATATCGCCTTTTTTCTGTAACAAATATCCTATTTTTTAGTATAAGTAACATCGCATTTTTAGTATAATAAACATTACAATACTTTCCAGCAGGAATCCCTGAATGTAATGATCTTAGGTATACAGTAAAAAACCCTGTAATATTATTTTTCAAACGAGTAAATCATTCATAAAATATGCTATTTGCATTATCATCTTATTTCTTCAGCGGTTCATTATTAACAATACTAGTATACGGGACCCGTCAAAAATGATAGATAAATATTTAGATAGATATGCAAACACACGAACGAACTTGCAACCTCCCCACTAGGCAATGGACTACTCCCTCTCCCCCTACCAGAAAGGACGGAGAGAGCTGAGCCTGACCGGAAAGAAATTATATATATATATTTTATATATATATATATATAGAGAGAGAGAGAGAGAGAGAGAGAGAGAGAGAGAGAGAGGGAGAGAGAGAGAGAAACTTGCTCTTTATTAGATAAGCGATGATACCATCATCATCATCATTTTTTTCTCATTACTTCTATCGATATGATTATCGATATAATATCATAATTATTACTATTGTTGGTTACAGAAAAGCGAAATTTCCGCTTACAGAGGTAACTGTTCAAAAACAAAAACAAAAATGGATAGAACTATTTTTTCTAAATCATACGACGATACATTGTAATCCCAGAGGCAAGTGCCTCCCTCTCTCTCTCTCTCTCTCTCTCTCTCTCTCTCTCTCTCCTCGGTTTCACGAAGACTGAACTATTCTTGTGATTTTTAACAAATACTTGGAAAGAATTTTAATGACCAAATTCCAAAGAATCATGAAGCTCCCCCTTCTACTAATGAGTAGCAACAACAACAACAACAACATGACTGCCAGTGCTATATATAGTTCAAAATTAAATGTACTATTTCCAGTTGGCTCCAGGAAGCCAGGGACTGGAGTACTCAAGCTAGAGTACGGGTCGGGGGGAAAGCAGAGCCGTCCATGAGTCAGCTTTAAAGAGGGAGGGGAGACACGAGGACCAGAGAGCCTTCCCCTTCCCCCAATCTCCTCCGTTTTTCCCCCTTACCTGCCCTTCCTCCCCTCCCATCACACCACGCCATCCCATTAAATTCCTCTCACGAAAACACACCATGGCTATAAGACATTCTCAAGAATACTGATAGTCTTTTTTTTTTAAACTTTCTGTTCAGGCCAATGACATGAGCAAGAGTCTCTCTCTCTCTCTCTCTCTCTCTCTCTCTCTTGTTTTATTCAGTATTGCTCAATCAATGAGATTAGCAACGCTTTTATAACAACCTTCTCTCTCTCTCTCTCTCTCTCTCTCTCTCTCCTTGTTTTATTCAGTATTCCTCAATCAATGAGATTAGCAACGATTTATAACAACCTCTCTCTCTCTCTCTACTCTCTCTCTCTCTCTCTCTCCTTGTTTTATTCAGTAGTGCCTCAATCAATGAGATTAGCAACACATTATAACACCATTTCTCTCTCTCTCTCTCTCTCTCTCTCTCTCTCTCCTCCTTGTTTTATTCAGTATTGCTCAATCAATGAGATTAGCAACACATTATAACACCATTTCTCTCTCTCTCTCTCTCTCTCTCTCTCTCTCTCACCTTCTTTTATTCAGTATTGCTTTAATCAATGAGATTTAGCAACGCATTATAATCTCTCTCTCTCTCTCTCTCTCTCTCTCTCTCACCTTGTTTTATTCAGTATTGCTCAATCAATGAGATTAGCAACGCTTTATAACAACCCCTCTCTCTCTCTCTCTCTCTCTCTCTCTCTCTCTCTCAACAGCTTCATCTTAGACTTACAATCAAATCGTGGTCTACCTCATCTTGATCCCGTAAAAGAAATACGGAAAAAATATCTTAAATTCCCCCAAGTAATAAATGATCATCAGTCTCGGTACCTTCTTTAGCTACAATTTCCTCCCTTCGAGTACGATGCTTAATGTGCACGCGAGTGACACGTACGATCAATCAACCACATCTCCTCCTGGGTTGTATGGAACGTTAACCAGACGCATTTACAACAGTTATATCTTTAGATAAAATACAGCTATTTTACAACAACAGCAAGGCATACTATTGCTACGTGCAAACTTGCAACTGAATACCTGCTATTGATGTTATTACGCTGTTGATGCTATAATTAAAATAACTGTTATTGATGCTATTATTAAAATAACCGCTATTGATGCTAGTACGCTTTAGATGCTATCAATAAAATAACTGTTATTGATGCTATTATTACAATAACCGCTATTGATGCTATTACGCTTTAGATGCTATCAATAAAGTAACTGCTACTGATGCGATTACGCTTTTGATGCTATTACCAAGATAACTGTCATTGATGCTATCACTATTACGATCACAAAATCTATAAAACACAGCACATGACTACATTATACTATCAACATGATTACAACCTTCTTAAGATAACTGTCATTGATGCTATCACTATTACGATCACGAAAGCTATAAAACACAGCACATGACTACATTTACTATCACATGATTACAACCTTCTTAGATAACTGTCATTGGATGCTATCACTATTACGATCACGAAAGCTATAAAACCACAGCACATGACTACATTTACTATCAACATGATTACAACCTTCTTAAGATAACTGTCATTGATGCTATCACTATTACGATCACGAAAGCTATAAACACAGCACAAGACTACATTTACTATCAACATGATTACAACCTTCTTAAGATAACTGTCATTGATGCTATCACTATTACGATCACGAAAGCTATAAAACACAGCACATGACTACATTTACTATCAACATGATTACAACCTTCTTAAGATAACTGTCATTGATGCTATCACTATTACGATCACGAAAGCTATAAAACACAGCACATGACTACATTTACTATCAACATGATTACAACCTTCTTAAGATAACTGTCATTGATGCTATCACTATTACGATCACGAAAGCTATAAAACACAGCACATGACTACATTTACTATCAACATGATTACAACCTTCTTAAGATAACTGTCATTGATGCTATCACTATTACGATCACGAAAGCTATAAAACACAGCACATGACTACATTTACTATCAACATGATTACAACCTTCTTAAGATAACTGTCATTGATGCTATCACTATTACGATCACGAAAGCTATAAAACACAGCACATGACTACATTTACTATCAACATGATTACAACCTTCTTAAGATAACTGTCATTGATGCTATCACTATTACGATCACGAAAGCTATAAAACACAGCACATGACTACATTTACTATCAACATGATTACAAACCTTCTTAAGATAACTGTCATTGATGCTATCACTATTACGATCACGAAAGCTATAAAACACAGCACATGACTACATTTACTATCAACATGATTACAACCTTCTTAAGATAACTGTCCATTGATGCTATCACTATTACGATCACGAAAGCTATAAAACACAGCACATGACTACATTTACTATCAACATGATTACAACCTTCTTAAGATAACTGTCATTGATGCTATCACTATTACGATCACGAAAGCTATAAAACACAGCACATGACTACATTTACTATCAACATGATTACAACCTTCAAAGTAAAATTACCTCAAGACCCACCACCACAAATAAATAAATCTCCTCCTAACCGGAAGGACTTCCCATCCAAATTACGAGACCCTAAAATAAATAACGGGATTTTAATTTCACGGTTTCGGCTTCCCCCCTCCTCGCCCAGTGCTCTGCGCCGCCATAGGAAATTTACAAACATATAGATCTCCCTTCCATCTGCAAATCTTAAAAAAAAAAAAAAAAAAAAAAAAAGCCATTTGCATAAAACAAAATGCAATCTCTTGATAAATGGAAAGTGAATGTTTTTTGAGTCCAGGGGTGTGTGAGGGGTGTTACAAATCTAAGTTGGTAATGTTTAACGCGTAAAATGTTTACTGGTTTGTGTTTTTAAACATCTTGAGACATAAATGTATAAAAAAAAAAAAAAACTGCAAGATGCTTGTCTCTGAGCCAATGAAATGGTTACCATGATTATAGATTTCTTTTATATTACATGCAATATATATATATACATATATATATATATATATATGTGTGTGTGTATATACATATATATATATACTATATATATATGTATTTATGTATATATATATATATATATAGTAACCCTTTCTGAGTGGGGATACCTTAACGTGGTGATAAGAATTGCGTATTACCATGATAAACAAAGATGTACTAGCTAGGTCCACTCATACTTGGTTGGTCTGCTGTGAGCGATCAAACCAAATTCTCCCATCACCACCATTCGGCACTGGCCAGCGTGGTGATGAAAACTAGGCAAACCTCAGACATATATCGACATATCTGAGGTCTTTGTCCTGTAGTGGACTATTAACAGCCGCATTTGTTCGTTGTTATTGCTATATATATTAATATATTTAACTGTTTGGTCAACGATAAAACCCCTTTGCAAGAAAACATCCTCAAACATAAGCAGATGATTCGTTAGAGCATTTTCGGTTTTTCAAAATACAGACCCTTCCCACCTTCTACAAAACCTATCATTGCCTCGCAAAATTCTATAGGCCTTTGTATTCACCTTCCTGTCATGCCTTTTTTTTTTCACCAGCCTATTGGACACGTCCCTTCATAAGCGGCCTTTAAACTCCACTTAATCAAGATACTTGAAAGACAATCTAGTCAACCTTCCATACCTCGCCACATGTCTCTCTCCTTTTCTTACACCAATTAAAGCAGATAATTAATCAGACCTCATATCTATCATTACCTGTTTATTTGG
>NC_090740.1:15464263-15466763 GCF_036898095.1 Palaemon carinicauda | reverse complement strand
ATCGCTAAAAGAAATTGACTATAGTGTATGCGACCCGTGAAAAATGACGTTAGATACCTAGATAGGTATTCACACACTCGTACATACACCCAGCCCCTCCCCCTTTCCTAACTACAGCACGGCAGTTTCGGCAATTTGCGCGAGACTGTGGTTTCCCAATGTACCTCACCAAGGTATGACTACACTCTCCCCCCAACCTGGAGGATGGGGAGACCATGTAGTCATACGTTTGAGGAGACTGCTGAGAGTGGCAGGAAAAAAAATATATATATTAAATATATATATATATATATATATATATATATATATATATATATATATATATATATATATATATACATTCAAACGCTTGCTCTTAATTATAATGGGGAGATGCCCTCAACCCACCCCTAAAATAACCTTTCTTCAAGAGCCTCCCAATTAATGAAATGCCGAAGCCACCACTAATAAAGAGTTTATGGAATAAAACTGTCCTCGAAAACAACTACTCAAACATCTGAAAGTCATGGTCAAAGTCAGTAGCCCTGACGTCATTGTAAAGGCATCATCTTTGACGTATACGTGTCAATATGAGACGCCGATCAAACCTGTGTACTGACCCAGGAGGTTTAATACCTCCTTTGTGCCGACTCGCCTGTATCAATCCAGAGTGTAAAAAGATTCGTTCGATATACAGATGTATTCCTGTGTAAAGTTATTTGATTTATTCCTGTGTAAAGTTATGAGATTTATTCCTGTGTAAAGTTATTTGATTTATTCCTGTGTAAAGTTATGAGATTTATTCCTGTGTAAAGTTATGAGATTTATTCCTGTGTAAAGCTATTTGATTTATTCCTGTGTAAAGTTATTTGCTTTATTCCTGTGTAAAGTTATGAGATTTATTCCTGTGTAAAGTTATGAGATTTATTCCTGTGTAAAGTTATGAGATTTATTCCTGTGTAAAGTTATGAGATTTATTCCTGTGTAAAGCTATTTGATTTATTCCTGTGTAAAGTTATTTGCTTTATTCCTGTGTAAAGTTATTTGATTTATTCCTGTGTAAAGTTATGAGATTTATTCCTGTGTAAAGTTATTTGATTTATTCCTATGTAAAGTTATGAGATTTATTCCTGTGTAAAGTTATTTGGTTTATCCCTGTGTAAAGTTATGAGATTTATTCCTGTGTAAAGTTATTTGATTTATTCCTGTGTAAAGTTATGAGATTTATTCCTGTGTAAAGTTATGAGATTTATTCCTGTGTAAAGTTATTTGATTTATTCCTGTGTAAAGTTATGAGATTTATTCCTGTGTAAAGCTATTTGATTTATTCCTGTGTAAAGTTATTTGCTTTATTCCTATGTAAAGTTATGAGATTTATTCCTGTGTAAAGTTATTTGGTTTATCCCTGTGTAAAGTTATGAGATTTATTCCTGTGTAAAGTTATGAGATTTATTCCTGTGTAAAGCTATTTGATTTATTCCTGTGTAAAGTTATGAGATTTATTCCTGTGTAAAGTTATGAGATTTATTCCTGTGTAAAGTTATGAGATTTATTCCTGTGTAAAGTTATTTGATTTATTCCTGTGTAAATTTATTTGATTTATTCCTATGTAAAGTTATGAGATTTATTCCTGTGTAAAGTTATTTGGTTTATCCCTGTGTAAAGTTATGAGATTTATTCCTGTGTAAAGTTATTTGATTTATTCCTGTGTAAAGTTATGAGATTTATTCCTGTGTAAAGTTATTTGATTTATTCCTGTGTAAAGTTATGAGATTTATTCCTGTGTAAAGCTATTTGATTTATTCCTGTGTAAAGTTATTTGATTTATTCCTATGTAAAGTTATGAGATTTATTCCTGTGTAAAGTTATTTGGTTTATCCCTGTGTAAAGTTATGAGATTTATTCCTGTGTAAAGTTATTTGATTTATTCCTGTGTAAAGTTATGAGATTTATTCCTGTGTAAAGTTATTTGATTTATTCCTGTGTAAAGTTATTTGCTTTATTCCTGTGTAAAGTTATGAGATTTATTCCTACATAAAGTTATTAGATTTATTCCTATGTAAAGTTATGATATTTATTCCTATGTAAAGTTATGAGATTTATTCCTGTGTAAAGTTATTTGATTTATTCCTGTGTAAAGTTATGAGATTTATTCCTGTGTAAAGTTATTTGGTTTATCCCTGTGTAAAGTTATGAGATTTATTCCTGTGTAAAGTTATTTGATTTATTCCTGTGTAAAGTTATGAGATTTATTCCTGTGTAAAGTTATTTGATTTATTCCTGTGTAAAGTTATTTGCTTTATTCCTGTGTAAAGTTATGAGATTTATTCCTACATAAAGTTATTAGATTTATTCCTATGTAAAGTTATGATATTTATTCCTATGTAAAGTTATGAGAGTTATTTATATGTAATATCGTGAATTTATTACTATGCCACGTTAGAGAGGTGGCCCAAGTGAATTACTAAAAGACCTAATTGATTGATTTAAAGTTTTCTGGCATCCTGACATCTAAGGTCTT
>NC_090740.1:15454263-15456763 GCF_036898095.1 Palaemon carinicauda | reverse complement strand
TATATATATATATATATATATATATATATATATATAAATATATATATATATATATATATATATATATATATATATATATATATATATACTTTATATGCACAGTATATGATACATATGTGTGGGGGACTATATACTGAATAGTGCTAAGATGCTAGAAAAGGGTAAAGCCTTAAAGTTCACAGGTTAATTCCGTACCAAGGTCAAGTGACGGATGCCTGCTTGTAAAACTTGCAAAGCATCATATTTACTTTTAATTCCTAATATAGGTAAAATCACACTACGGCGCAGATGACGATTGAACTTCTATAATATTAAAAGTGTAAGAAAAATCTAAGCTTGTTGTGCTGTACCACATCAATGAGTTGTTTTTGTATACAATTATTGTACTTATTGTTAATTTTTTTTTTTATTTTCTATGATGTTTTATACAAATACTAGTGTACACGATCTGTCAAAATGACGGATAATATTAAAAGTGTAAGAAAAATCTAAGCTTGTTGTGCTGTACCACATCAATGAGTTGTTTTTGTATACAATAAATATACTTTGTTGTTAAATTTTTTTTTATTTTCCTATGATGTTTTATACAAATACTAGTGTACACGATCTGTCAAAATGACGGATAATGTTAAAAGTGTAAGAAAAATCTAAGCTTGTTGTGCTGTACCACATCAATGAGTTGTTTTTGTATACAATAAATATACTTTGTTGTTAAATTTTTTTTTATTTTCTATGATGTTTTATACAAATACTAGTGTACACGATCTGTCAAAATGACGGATAATATTAAAAGTGTAAGAAAAATCTAAGCTTGTTGTGCTGTACCACATCAATGAGTTGTTTTTGTATACAATAAATATACTTTGTTGTTAAATTTTTTTTTATTTTCTATGATGTTTTATACAAATACTAGTGTACACGATCTGTCAAAATGACGGATAATATTAAAAGTGTAAGAAAAATCTAAGCTTGTTGTGCTGTACCACATCAATGAGTTGTTTTTGTATACAATAAATATACTTTGTTGTTAAATTTTTTTTTATTTTCTATGATGTTTTATACAAATACTAGTGTACACGATCTGTCAAAATGACGGATAATATTAAAAGTGTAAGAAAAATCTAAGCTTGTTGTGCTGTACCACATCAATGAGTTATTTTTGTAAACAATAAATGTACTTTTTTGTTAAAATTTTCTATTTTCTATGACGTTTTATACTAGTGTACACGATCTGTCAAAATGACGGATAAATATTTATAGATAGATATACACACAGAGAATCAGCCCTTCCCAACTCGCTGGTTCGGCAATTTGCGGGTGTGTGTAATTTCTGAGTGTACTTCTCGCAGTACCCACTCTCACCAAAGTATGACTATTTCCTCTCCCCCTGAGTCCGACAGTGCAGATTATAGTTTATATCTAAATCTAAATCTAAATACAAATATATACAAATACAAATATATATATATATAGCCTATATATATATATATATATATATACATATATATATATATATATATATAAATGCAAATATAAATAAATATATACAAATGCAAATATAAATATAAATATATATATATATATATATATATAATATATATATATATACCGTATATATGCATGTAATATATATATATATATATATATATATATATATATATGTATATATATAATATATATGTATATATATACATATATATATATACATATATATATATATGTATATATATAATATATATGTATATATACATATATATATACATATATATATATATATATATAAACATATATATATATATATTAGTTGCCTTTTACTTTAATTTCAGACAACTAATAATACTATTACCAGACAGTTCGCTATTGAGAAAATAACGCGTTATTGGTATTACCAACAGTCTTTAATAATTAGCTTTTAATGTGTTATGTTTCATTAATGAAACCAAATGTTCGCTATTGTAAAAGGTATTAAATAACACACTAGAGAGGTCTGGTCGGCATAGAAAACGCGAAGCATTTCTCTAATGGAGTATTTTTCTTAAGGAAGATAAGAATTGCATTAGAACACGACGATCAGGTTGCGCTAATGCATTCCCACACACTACTGTCTGTCTTCTGAATGACTACACTCAATCTTCTAACATAATTACCTTCGCCAAGGAAATCGGGAGGAGGTTATGTTTTAGACCCTGAATGTCTTTTTTTTTCTCTCACTTTTTTTTTTTTTTTTTTTTTTTTTTTTTTTTTTTTTTTTTTTTTTTGTGAATAACTTCCTTGGCATAATTTGACTCATAGAGTACTGAAACTTTCAGGCATTAATTGTTATGTTGAGACGTGGAAGTGATTCAATTTTTAAAGTCCTACGCCAAAGGTCAAAGGTCGATCGAATTAACCCTAACCTGAACCCCAAGTTCACACATGGTTGACACACAGACTTCAAACAGGTCATACAGACTAGCAGTTTATTAATATGTCTGTCTGGCCTATGGGAAATAAGCTGCCG
>NC_090740.1:15331763-15451763 GCF_036898095.1 Palaemon carinicauda | reverse complement strand
TAATAAAAAAAAAAAACGTTATCATTCTTCATAAATAAGCAAATCATCTGAAGAAAATTCAAACACTCCTACTGGTTTTGGATTGATATGAATTTAGGCAATGAGACATAGCAATGAGAGGATAATTAGTGATCGTATGCACCCTGAAGAAAATCCAAAAGTTCCTTTATGAAGTTGAGGGTAAAGAGGTTGGACAGCAAGGTGGAAGGAAGAGAGGACGGAGGTGGAGTAGAATGAAATGCCAGTGCAGCTAGGGAAAGCCAAAGGATATTTCCAAAACCTTTTAGTAATGACTATGATGCAACAAGAGAAAATTTGCTCTGAATCTCCCTAGAGCCCTTTTTAGCAATGTTTCTTACTGTTTGTGTATATAACCCTTTTTTCCTTAACTCAAATGCTGGGTTGAAAAAGACACGACAATAAATCCTATATTGTTATAACCAAGGTCTATAGATCGTGGTTGTAATATGGATTTTCGACACACCTACCAACTATAGACCGCCTTGCACATTCCTGACAGATGGAATTTCAATAACACGCCCAGGCAAGAGTTTTCGATTGAGCTACGATATTCGGGGTCATGTGACATGACACCGAGAACAGAAAAACCGTTCAGTATCAAGTTGCAACTATGATAAACATCACTGTTGCACTGTGAAGTAAAATTAAAAAAAAAAAAAAAAAAAGTTAGACGAAAAGGAAGGCAAAGAAGAGGAAGAAAGGAAGGCTAGGTAGAAGGAAAAAAATATTCCTGTAATTCTATATCAACTAAAACATACTCGATTCGTTTCCCTATGCCTCATGCAATGTATAGGTCTGATCAACGAAAAACCCTGGCTATTTTCTTTACCTTTTTCCTAAATGTCACAAAGGAAATGTAGACGTCAAAACACGAATCCTCGTCTGTAAAGTTATCTAGAGTTTTCAAGTGTTTCATACAATCATCATTATTTCCAAACATTCTCAGTAAAAAAAAAAATAAAGATAAAAATAAAATAAAATAAAACTTGATTAAAACTAAAGCAAAACATGATACTCCTTATCTAGATTTGTTTGTTTTCAGGGCAATATATCCACGATAAAATTTAAACTAATTTACTTAAGAATACACAATCTTGCTTGCAGAGAAGGGTTGACAGATCCTTAACTCCTGTAATGAGTATAGAAAGGAGTCTACTTCCCTTCCTAGTAAATAACCCAGAAAAGGAGATTGTCATCCCTAAAGAAATTATCCTTTGGATCAGAGTAAACGGAGAAACTTGGTATTTTAATGGGTTGACTAAAATGCTCATATTCATAGTTTAAAACCAGTTCTTCAGTCCTGTACCTCTCTGATAAGTTGTTTCAGAAGATTAATCAGTTTTCTAGGTATAGGAGAACTCTCATAACTAACAGATGGAGCCATGAATTTTATGAAAACCTGTGAGGTTGCGTTTGGGCCGAAACACAGAGTTAAGAATTAATAGTAATGTCTTCCCCTTGTGCACAAATCTAAAGTTCTCCAACTAATCTAGGTGGATAGACATGACAGTAGAGATACTATCGATAGTGTGTTATTAGGTCCTTTGACTGGCCTGACAGTACTACATTGGTTACCTCTCTCTGGTTACGGATCATTTCGTCTTTGCCTACACATACACCGAATAGTTTGATCTATTCTTTCCACATTCTCTTCTGCCCTCATACACTTGACAACGCTGAGATTACCAAAAAATTCTTCATCACTCAAGGGATTAACTTATGCAATGTAATTATTCACTGGCTACTTTCCTCTTGATAGGGGTAGAAGAGAGACTCTAGCTATGGTAAGCAGCTCTTCCAGGAGATGGACACTCCATAATAAAATCATTATTCTCTGGTCTTGGGTAGTGTCATGGCCTCTGTACCATGGCCTTCTACTGTCTTGGATTCGAGTTCTATTCCTTGAGGGTACACTTGGCACACTGTTTTGTCTTATTTCTCTTCCTCTTGTTTTTTAAGTATTATAGTTTATATGTGAAGGATCTAATTTAATGTTGTTACTGTTCTTGAAATATTTTATTTTGATTGTTTATTCTTCTCTTGTAGTTTATTTATTTTCTTGCTTCCTTTCCTCGCAGGCTATTTTTCCCTGTTGGAGCCCTTGGGCTTAAAGCATCTTGGTTTCCAATTAGGGTTATAGCCTAGCTCGTAATAATAATAATAATAATAATAATAATAATAATAATAATAATAATAATAAAAACACGTTTTAGAGAACGTCCAGTCGTTTCTTTTAATTCTAAAAATAATTGAAAAGTTTGTTTCAATGGAAAACTAATAAGTACTAAAAACTTAATGAGAATGGAGACATCCAAGAAGAGCCTTCAACCTCCTGACGCCTTGGGCCCTATGAACAGACAGTTACAGAAGGTTGCGTCAGGAAATTGTTACTTCCTCAGTGGTATCCTGAAAAGATTTTCCAACTCGAGCTGAGGAGTCAATGACCTGTCCGAGTTGTTGGTGTATGCAAGACAGCTATTGGAGATCCTGCTATAAGACGATCATTCACAAAACGGATGGATAGCCTTCCTTGAGAAATTGTAGAAACCAAAGCTATGCTTGTGAAAACTCACAGTGGTTCAGTTAAAGGGAGAACCTATTGGCCACTGACACCTTTGAACTCGTGCACTCATTAACATGGCTTGTTAGCCATTATAGTCTTGCCAGATCCTTGCCTCCTCGCAGTCCAAAAAGGCTAGATCATAGTTGATGTCAAAGTGCAATGATGGGTCTGGAATTCACAGACTCTTGCTGGAGAGGTTTTCGCTGCTTGCGTAACAAAGTTCAACTGTCCGTTGCTCATGACGTGTTCTAAACTAAGTTGAGGTTTCACCTTGTAAAATAGGGGCCCAGAAGGTGAATCAAGTATGAGGTCCAGTTTTTATTGAGACAAAACTAATTTGTTTAGATAAAAAAAAATTTCCTTCTCCACTTCATCACCCAGTCAGAGAAGTTATTGTTCATTTCTCATACACCGTCTCCATGAGGGAAGATGAGACTTGATAAAATCCATAAGTTGTGAAACAAGACACTTAGTTTCACGAGGCTGAGCAGATGTTATAGCAATAATAACTTTGCAGATTACTCCCAAGTAAGAATCTGTGAAGGAGCTTCCTTAGGAGAAAAGTAGTCTTGCCAGTAAATACAACTTTCGTCCTCCAAGGGGCTAGACTAGTACAGATGTCTGGCGACAGTATTAAAAAAACAAAAAGGGAGACTCTGTGGTGTAACAATGGGCACTCATCGCCAACGGCAGCCAGTAAGTGTGTAGCTTAGAACTCGGTGTTTTACTATGAATTCAATTAGCATATTTCACAAACTTAAAATCAATCCGCATCAGCAGGGTTTTTACAGTGTTTATCATCAACATAATGCATATATGTTAGTCTACCCCTCGATCCTGTCTTACATGATAAGGATGGTAGAGTTCCTTTATTTTCTCAAAAGTAAATAAAAGGATTCAACAAAACTCAGCCTGTTATCAGAATCAAAGTCCATTCCCTAAGCAAACAAATCCAGGACAGAAACACTTACTCTTGTAATTGAAACATTAAAGGGATGAGCATTTTCCAATGGAATGAAGTCCGAAGAAGAGATAGGAGTGGCTTCTGGGAAATCATTAAAAATCACTGTGTGCTTCAGAAGAAGCAAGAGTAACTACCAAAGGAACATCAGATGTACAAACAGAAGGTTCTTTCTACAAATAAAGATGCATGGAACTGAGATGAAAGATTTGGCAGTACTTGCAAAGGGGTAGTAGTCTCATGTGAAGCAGACCTGGCACAGACTCCTAATATCAGAGCCAGAAGTAGTGCTGTAAGTGCTTAATTAGAAAAATTACAAGGTACTGTACTGACTTGCACATCGGAGTGGCTCAAGTAAATTGGCGCAAAGGTAATTTCCCCCAAAAGCTCAGTCTAAGAAGCAAAGGTAGCAAAATAAAAAGATTCTAATCAAGTTGTAATTTTTCTAACCATAAAAAACCAAGACCTTTCATAGGAGTATGACTTTAGCAAAGTGGAACCAGCTGTTAAGCTTTTAACAAAGTAAAAACAGCTGGCTGTCGGGTGCTGGGGTTTCCAACCCGACAGGTAGAGCTAACCTTCACTTTTGACCTTTAGCCTGGGACTAGCAAGGGAGTTGAGTGGGTCACACAAATTCAAGGTCTCAGGTTTGTAAGGTTATGAAAAATCAAATTTTCATAATAAAATAAATTTTTTAACATACTTACCCGGTAGTTACAGGTATATATATAGCTTTAGTCCCTGTCCCCGCAGAATTTCAAAACTCGCTGCAATCGCCGATTGGGTAGCCAGGTGTACCACCGGTGGGCCCTCTAGCAAGGTACCTGGAACCATTCCAGTGATTCATCAGATTATCCATGCCCATAGGTCTCTAGAGGGGAGGAGGGGGGAATTAAATTACTGTACAGTATATATAACTACCGGTTAAGTATGTTCAAAAATTTATTTTATCATGAAAATATCATTTTTAAACATCTGACTTACCCGGTAGTTATATATATAGCTGATTGACACCCTTGGTGGAGGGTCAGGGACAGCCAACATTGTTGGAATTTTACTTAAAGAGTTAATAAACAAGCTTAAGGGTTCGTACCTGATAAGGAAGCTGACTTCAATGAATTCCTGCCTCATTATGTCCGCTTTCCTTACGAGATCCAGCGATCCACCCAGGGGGTTGGGGGCTGAAGACCTCTAGGAGCTGTCAAACCGGTGTACGTAAATAACTCTATGTGACAGGACCTCATCCAATATCCTTGTTCCGGGCGCTCTGAAGGAACAAAACTGACCACCTGACTAAAATCAATGATTGTGGAAGACTGTCGACCAATCTCCACAAACAACCATAAAAATACAAAAGTTCCAAGAGAAGAAAAGGGTACTAGGTTAAGTGAATGTAGTGGTATATCCTTCCCCCACTACTACACTAGCTGCTACGAATGGTCCCAGAGTGTAGCAGTCCTCATAAAGAGTCTGGACACATTTCAAATAATGTGAGGCAAACACAGATTTACTCCTCCAAAAGGTTGTGTCCATAATGCACTGCAAAGATCGATTCTGCTTGAAGGCTACAGAAGTTGCTACAGCTCTAACTTCATGCGTCTTGACTTTCAACAGTTTGAGGTCTGCCTCACTGCAATGTGAATGAGCCTCTCTTATTAAGAGCCTGATAAAAAATGAAAGGGCGTTCTTTGACATCTATAACGAGGGCTTCTTGACCGAGCACCACAGAGCTTCTGACTTGCCTCGTAATTCTTTCGTTCTGTCCAGGTAAAACTTCAGTGCTTTTACTGGGCACAGGACCTTCTCCAATTCCTCACCAACCACTTCCGAAAGGTTCGGAATCTCGAAAGACTTGGGCCAAGGGTGAGAAGGGCGTTCGTTCTTGGCAAGGAATCCTAGTTGCAAGGGGCAGATATCTTTGTTGTTTCTGAAGTCAATGTTCTTACTAAAAGCATGAATCTCACTGACCCTTTTAGCTGTCGCCAGACTAACCAAGAATAGTGTCTTCATAGTGAGATCCTTAAAAGAAGCTGAGTGCAAGGGCTCAAACCTGTCACTCATGAGGAACTTCAGGACTACATCCAGATTCCAGGCCGGTGATTCTTGGTGTCGCTCCTTAGATGTCTCAAAGGATTTGAGAAGATCCTGTAGGTCTTTAATACTAGAGAGGTCCAAGTTCCTGTGCCTGAAGACGGCTCTAACATGCTCCTGTATCCCTTGATAGTAGAAGAAGAAAACTTACGTTTTCTTCTGAGGTCTAACAGGAATGCAGCAATCTGAGTCAAAGAGGTACTGGACGAGGAAACAGAGTTGACTCTGCACCATTCCCTAAAAACCTCCCACTTGGACAGGTAAACCTTGATGGTAGAAGTCCTCCTTGCTCTTGCAATAGCCCTAGCTGCCTCCTTCGAAAATCCTCTAGCTCTTGTGAGTTTTTCGATAGTCTGAAGGCAGTTAGATATAGAGCTTGGAGGTTTTGATGGTACCTTTCCAAGTGTGGTTGTTTGAGTAGATCTACTCTTAATGGAAGGCTTCTTGGGGTGTCCACCATCCATTCTAGTACCTCTGTGAACCACTCTCTTGAGGGCCAAAAGGGAGCCACTAGAGTCAATCTGGTTCCTTCGTGTGACAAACTTTTGCAACACTTTGAACAGAACTTTGAATGGAGGGAACGCGTACACGTCCAGGTGGGACCAATCTAGCAGGAAAGCATCTATGTGGACCGCTTCGAGATCTGGCACTGGGGAGCAGTATGTTTCTAGCCTCTTCGTTTTCGAGGTTGCGAACAGGTCTATGGACGGACGACCCCAAATCTGCCATAGGTTCTTGCAGACCTCTTGATGAAGTGTCCATTCTGTGGACAGAACTTGATATCTCCTGCTGAGGCTGTCTGCCATCACGTTCTTTTCGCCCTGAATGAACCTTGTTAAAAGGGTTACATTCCTCTCTCTTGCCCAAATGAGAAGAACCTTCGCAGTCTCATAAAGGGACTTCAAGTGAGTTCCGCCTTGTTTGGATATGTAGGCCAATGCTGTAGTGTTGTTGGCGTTGACCTGCACCACTCTGTTCAATACTGACCCTTCGAAATTTTTGAGGGCCAACAGGACTGCTAACAGCTCCTTCTGGTTGATGTGGAGGCTCTCTTGATCTCTTGTCCACAGACCCTAGATTTCCAACTTGCCCAGTGTTGCTCCCCACCACGAGTTTGAGGCGTCGGAACACAACACAAGGTCTGGGCTCCTCTGTTGCAGTGAGAGACCTTCTTGAAGTTTGCCCGGATCGTTCCACCACTGGAGGCCACTTCTTATGGGTTCCGTAAGGGGGATGCATTTCCTCTCTAGGTCCTTTTCCTTGTCCCAATGACGATTGAGGTGGAACTGAAGAGGACGAAGATTCAGCCTTCCCAGGAAAACAAACTGCTCCAACGAGGAGAGGGTTCCCAGCAGACTCGTACACTCTCTCACAGAACACTTCTGTTTCTTTAGAAAGGTATGAAGTTTCAGGAAGGCTTGTTCCGTCCTTGAGGGTGACGGAAAAGCCCGAAAAACTAGACTCTGAATCTCCATCCCCAAATAAAGGATCTTCTAAGATGGTGTCAGTTGGGACTTTTCTGTGTTTATAAGAAGACCCAGTTCTTCTGATAACCTCAATGTCATTTGTAGATCCTCCAGGTAGCAATTGTATGAATGAGCTCTGAGTAGCTAGTTGTCCAGATACAGGGAGGATCTGATACCTCTCAAAGTATGCTTGCTACATTTAGCATCAGCTTCGTGAATATTAGAGGAGCGGTGCTGAGGCCAAAACTGGAAGACTTCATTCTTGTAAACGAACCTCAGGTAATGCTTGAAACTCGGATGAATGGGGATATGAAAGTAAGCGTCCTGGAGGTCTAAAGAGACCATCCAGTCGCCCTTTCTTACTGCTGCTAGGACAGACTTTGATGTCTCCATGGAGAACTTTGTCTTCTGAACGAAGGCGTTGAGGGCACTTACATCCAGGACTGGTCTCCACCTCCCCCCCCCACCCCCCCGAGTTCTTGGGAACCAGGAATAAGCAGTTGTAGAGCCCTGGTGACCACAAGTCTCGCACCCTCTCTACTGCCTCCTTCTCCAACATGAGAGACATTTGAAGTTGCATAGCCTGCCTCTTTGACTCCTATCTGTATCTGGGAGAGAGATCTATCGAAGCCAATACTAAAGGAGGTTTCCTTATGAAAGGAATTTTGTATCCCTCCTTCAGTAAAACAACGGACCAAGGGTCTGCTCCCTTTTCTCCCAAGCTCGCCAGAAGCTGTTCAGTCTGGCTCCTACTGCTGTCTGAAGGCGAAAGCTGTCGGACTCTGCTTTGGCCAGGTCTGGATCCTCTTCTCCTTGCTCTCCTTCCCTCGGGTCTGGAACTACCCCTACTGAAAGACTTCCCTCGAAAAGGCTGCAAAAACTGAGGGAATGGAGCTTCTTCTTTCAGTTTGCGGCTAGTGAAGGAAGTCGGTAGGACCTTCCTTGCTGTCTTTGAGACCAAATCTTGTGTGGCCTTCTGGGTTAAAGCGGAAGCAACCTCTCTGACCAGCTCCTGAGGTAAAAGGGAGGGAGAAAGAGGTGCGTACTGCAACTCAGACTTCCAAAAGGGTGTAACCCCCCATGGACAGAAAAGAACACATTTGTGCTCTTTTCTTAAGAACCCCCGCCGCGAATAGGGCTGCCAACTCATTAGAACCGTCTCTAACAGCTTTATCCATACATGACATGATGTGGATGATACTATCAGTGTCAACATACTTTAAGGTCGAAAACTTCTTCCCCAAGGCTCCCAGAGTCCAATCCAGGAAATTGAAAACCTCAAAGGCTCTAAAGACGCCTTTGAGAAGATGATCGAGTTCTGAAGTAGACCAGAGAATTTTGGTCCTTCTCATGGCCGTCCGACGAGGAGAGTCTACCAGACTTGAAAAGTCTCCTTGGGCAGAAGCAGGAACTCCCAAGCCGAGAACTTCTCCCGTCTCGTACCACACGCTAGACCTGGAGGCTAATCTAGCTGGAGGAAAAGAGAAGGCCGTCTTACCCTGGTCTTTTTTGGACTGCATCCAGTCTCCCAACATCCTCAAAGCTCTCTTCGATGATCGAGAAAGAACCATCTTAGTGAAAAGAGACTCCTTTGCTGCCTTCCCTAGGGTAAACTCTGAAGGAGGTGAACGCGGAGCAACAAGCAAAAAATAATCAGGAAACTCTTCTGAAAAAACTTTCATGATTCTCCTAAGATCAACTGAAGGATGAAGGGTCTTAGGCTCTTCACCTTCCGAGAATTCCTCTAACAGCTCAGTAGGGGAAAAGTGATCATCGATCCCTTCCTCCGATAAAGCTCTAACTGAAGTAGAGACGTCTTGAATAACTTGAATCCACTCCTTACGGGCCTGACTTCTATCGTCAAGAGGTGCAGGATCATCATGTTTGGCGTCACGATGATCCAACGCTCGACGCTCAGAAAGAAGCAGCTCGCGATCATTACGATCGGAACTAAGTCGCCTGCGATCTCGACACTCGGTTCGACTGGCGTCATCACAACGTCCGAGGCTCTTACGCTCGGCGTCACGTTTGACTGCTTGACGTTCGGCATCTGCTTGACGCTCGGCATCACGTTCTACTTGACGCTCGGCGTCACGTCTAGTTGCTTGCCGCTCAACGTCACGTCTTGCTTGATGCTCGACGTCACGTCTTGCTTGACGCTCGACGTCACGTTTAGCTGCTTGCCGATCGACGTCACGTCTGGCTGCTTGATGCTCGGTGTCGTGTCTGGTTGCTTGACGTTCGGTGTCATGCGGATCAGTCTCTCGACGTTTAACAGAAGGAACTTTATCACGTCGTTCGGCGTCGTGTTTGATTGCTTGACGCTTGGAAAGCTGTCCGTCGTCAAGAGCCTCTTGACTAACCGCCTTCCAACGTTTAGTTTCAAGTTGCAAAGCTTCCTGACGGTCGGGGTCTTGGCGAGCCACTATGTTGTTGTCCGCAGGCTGATATGCTTGCATGAGAGAAGAGGGTTCTGCTGCATATCTTGCAGCATACTAAAATTAGGATCAACATGTGGCAAAGCAGGAGAGGTTACTTCTACCCCAAGCTACCTTTCTCCGTCGCTCACGGAACGCGCAGAGCGTCCAGAGGACGACAACTAGTCTGAAGGTGGCGGCGGAGCATGAACCAAGGTCATACTAGACTCAGGAAATTGTTCTGCAACAGGCTGGGCTGGACGCTTGGCAGAATCCGACATCCTTACAGGACACTTAGCAGGAGAGCCTTCTTCGGAAGAAGGAAAACGCTCCGGACTGCTCCAATGACTACAACCAGGGCTTGCGGCGACATGGCGCGACGCTGGTCGACCGCGTCCATCTTCCTCTTCAGAGGTCTGGAAGCTTGGCGCCAGCCCCAACTGGGCGCTGCATCATCCGAAGATGAAGTAAACACTTTCACCTCACCTTTCCCGCGGTGAGGGCAAGCGTCCCGTGAAGCGTCAACAGGTACGCTCGAGGGGACGTCTGCTCGGGCGTTAACGCCTCTCGTTTCCTTTCGCCGATCGACATTAATTCTCCCAGGGGTTGGGGAGCTTGGAAGAGGTCTATGGCTAGGTGAACGACAGGTCCGAGCAGACGCACCCTCCACTGCACTAAAACAAATTAACTGCACTTTTTGCATTGACACTGGCACTTTTTAATTGATTAACATCGGACATTAACTGGTTTCTGTCCGCAGCAAGCGATTCAACTCTAACGCCTAGGGCTTGAATAGCAACCATCATGTCCTTTAGAGTTGGTTCCTCAGCAGTAACAGTAGTGGGATCTGTAACTACCACTACAGGAGAAGGATTAGATTCATTGACACGGGAAGAGGAATATTCTCTAGAAGAATGAGAAGAACTTTGTCTAATTCTATCTTTCTCAAGTTTACGAGTGTAGTGGTCAAATTCTAACCACTCACTCTCAGACAACAAAATAAATTCATCACACCGATCCCCCAACTCACACACTTTACCCCTACATTTTACACAAATGGAGTGGGGATCAATAGAGGTTTAGCAAGCCGGGTCTTACAACCTTTCACACACTTTCTATAAGCAGAAGAAGGGTCAGACATTTTGAATATTTTAGAAGAGAGATTAAACGAGCAAGGGTCAAAATAACAAAAATCAATAAACGTTCAAGAAAATCCAAATGCAAATCCAAACAAGCGAAAGCCAATAACCAATTAGTAGTGCATCACCAAGATAACTGCAAAAATTCAGGTTAACAACGAGTGATATATCCAACGATGTCGCCGGCGTGGCGGCAGGGAAGATCTGAGGAATCACTGGAATGGTTCCAGGTACCTTGCTAGAGGGCACACCGGTGGTACACCTGGCTACCCAATCAGCGATTGCCGTGAGTTTTGATATTCTGCCGGGACGTCAGGGACTAAAGCTATATATATAACTACCGGGTAAGTCAGATGTTTAAAAAGATTGCAGAGCTAGAGGAGATGCTTGCATCTTCAACAGATTGATATGCAGGCCCTTCTTATCCTTAGACCACAAACGTGGGGTCGTTTTGCTCCTCAGGCGTACGCCCCACCCCTCCTTCGATGCATCTATGATCAACAGCATCTCTGGAGGTAGGGAGTCAAATGACACTCGCCTGGTGAGGTTTAATGTCGTTGAGCCACTACTCAAGATCGTCCACAGCATATTTTTCTACCAGAACCTGAAAGTTAAGAGGATGGTGGATGCTGGCTCATAAATACTTAATGAGTGTGACATTTTAGCCACTATAGTATTGTATTTAACATAATGAATGTATTGGAGAAGTAATTGTAGGCGGGGTCTAACCACACATGAACTCGGTGGTAGTGTTGCAGTGACACACTTCAGTCTCACAAAGTACATCTACTTGTATGGACATCTGTCACACGATTGGAGCTACTCAACCGCAACTGGAAACTATATACAGTAACTTTAGTTGAGCGGTATTTCACTAGATTTTCTAATAAAAGACATAACCAATTGCCGAACAACTGTGTATATATGGCTAAAACAATACAATGTAAGAGAAAGATTGAAAAGCCATCCAAGGAGATGGAAGACCCCACTAAACAATCACAAAAGGAAACGAAGTTAACTCCTTTCTATAACCGAGGATTTATTTTCATAATCATTTTCCAATCTCAATAGTAGACATGCCATCATAAGCCAATGCTCATCCTTTTTTCAGCATAAGCGTGAGGAAATCATTTGTAATAGATTGGTTGACATTATGCCCAAAAGGAATAAACAACCTAAACTCACTTACTAAATATTAATCACCTCTCTCTCATATATACAGTACACAGTATATATATACATATATATATATATATATATATATATATATATATATATATATGTATATATATATATATATATATATATATATATATATATATATATATATATATATATACACATTTATTCGCCAAAGCATATTACTGTATGCCAAAAAAATAATGACGTCTTTTAGAAAATGAAATAGTCTTTATTCTAATTGTTTTACTTGAATTTGCTTGTTTTATTTTTCACATAGGTCTATGTATTTCAAAGAATTATATGTATATTTCATCAAATTATAGTGGTCTACCATTTACTTAACCTATAACGCTTGTATTATCAGTCTTAGTCATTTTGTCTTCTAAGATTTACTTAGGATTTAGTTAGACCCAACTTGTGAGGGTTTAAATGGATCAGTTTGCCCCTCCTCGCCTTACTCTTGAGCAACTTGAAGTTCGCGCTTCTGATTATATAATTCTTATTAAGCCTATAGACCTACAACGAAAATAAAGAAGGATTCATACCCCTGGACTGTGGAAAAATTTTACAAATTGTACGTTATTGCCTGATAGACACCCTTTATAAATTACAAGATTTGATGCAAATATATATTTATTTATTGTTGCAATCTGACATATAGTCATGACCTAGCATGTTATAAAGCCAAGACTCCAGAACCGCATCATTATAATCATTATTGTTCGAGATACGTTGTTATTGTAGAATATGCACATAATAGCTGTGGGTGAATATGTTGGACCTTATTATAGACTTCCGTTTATAAGCTTATTCACTTCGTTATTTATCATCCTTTCCTCTCCCTGAAGAAACTTCTCGAGACACTAGACCTATATAGGTAGCACTGACTATAACCTGAGATATGCCTTATAATTTATAGCAAGTTTTGAAACCATGACTTAAATTTTGCTTTATACACAAAATGACATAAGTAAAATTAAAAAATAACTTTGAATTCATATCCCAAATGCATAAATAGTTACCATTAGCCTATAGGTCTAAGTGTAAATTTTTCTCCATCCCGACGTCCCCTTTCCCACTCTCCTTTTATCCAAACAGAGAGTTACATAAATAGTCTCACGGAGACATGGTGACAGAGGAATTCATGCTACACTAACATATTTAATTTTTGTTCTAAAATATTATTCTAGCACAATTTTTCTTAATGATCTAATATTTTTCAATGATAAAATTTTACATAATGGGGCAACGTTGTCTCATACATTCACATGTTTATAAAGTGAAATATAAGTTTCAATACTAACTGACAACTTGAGAACCCTCGTCCGAAGCAAAAATTAAAAAGTATCACTAGTTTTGCTGCTTTTCATACATATTAGGATTATTTTCAATGAAGCACATGAACTACGTAATTTTCTAACTGGTTATTTTATAATCAGTGCAAACCTCCCTTTTACTTCTGGGTTTCTCCATCCATCCATAATTATAGTATTTGGATAATCAATAATAACTAAAATGAATGGTTTGCACCAACTTGGTAACCAGTTGGAATAATATAAGTCTAATATATTTAGCAAGAAATCAGACATCATACTATTGCGAGATAAGGGGTGTTTGTATGATAGGGGCCACCTGTATGTATGATGACGCCCGGTGTGACGGTCTGAACGATCCCCCGGTCTCAGAATTCTCCTTGACATTGTATAATGGTTCTTTTCCGCCATTAGCTCGCTTCGCTCGCATGAAAATAAAACACCAAGCTCGTATGTACTGGCAAGCGGTAATGTTGAGCTGCACACGCTAACATTACAGAAAAATAAAACATAAACCTCGTATGCACTGGCAAACGGTAATGTTCGCGCATGCGCAGATTATCACGGAGAATTCTGAGACCGGGGTAAATTCTGAGACACCGGCTAAAAATGCGGATCTATTATAGTTTATTACAGGGTAATGTAACCTAGGGAAAACACTACTTTTATCTATAGAATAAGGTCCGTTCTCTTCGAAAATGGCACTCGTTCCTGTCGGAAATGAATATTTTCAGAAATATATATACATCTATATTCGCCGATAATAACCATTATATTCAGCGTTGCTAATGTTAGCGTACGCAGCTCAACATTATCGCTTGCCAGTACATACGAGCCTGATGTTTTTGTTTTCAGGCGACCGATGCGAGCCCGCGGCAGAACAAGAGCCATTAGATTCTAACATTTTAACAAAAAATGTATATTTTCCTCTAGTAAAGAACGTGATTTAACCAGTTTTCACCTTCATTTCAACCACAACAACAATAACCAGTTTGGCTACTTGAAGTTAGTCAAACTGGTTGTTCTGTTTGTTTGCAGTTGAAATTTGGTTAAATCATGTTATTTGCTATTGGAAAACATATATTTTCTGTTCGAAATGATACCCTGTAGGCTTGTAAAACTTTACCAAAAATACAGCAGTCAGGGAGGTCACAAGGGAGCATTAGCCCCCGTGTTAGATAAGTAGGCAAGGGCATGGCTTTTAGGTTGGGTTAGGTAGGGTATTTTACGTTAGGTGGTGGTCTTGAAATTTGGAAATTATCTCCTTTTTCGTTTCTCAACCGATTTTCATCATTAAAAAAAAAATTCTAAAGGTAATTTTCTTATATAAATATTACAGAACCTCAAACTTATTGGCATTAATAGTGAAGTTTTCATTAAAAGATCATGTTTGTGAAGAACGGTGCATAGGTATAGAATTAACTAAAGTAAGTCAAAGGCTATGGGTGGGATATCGTCAGAAGTAAATACTAAATGAAATTGTACGTCCTAAGATGAACATGGATGGCACAACTTATGTTTTAGAGAATTGTCAGGCTTGACATAAGGTAGGTTAGCCTAACCAATCCCCACGTAAGCTATCTTTACCGATACCGGTAGAATATACCACAGCAATGATTACGCAATTGCAAACGGCAAAAAAAATGTTACATGGGTAAAAAAATCACTTACGTGGGTTTTCCTTTACGTCAGCCATGGCAATTTAGCTGCAATACGATGGATTATATGCAATGTCTAACACAATCACTGCCACCCACCCCACATTACAAATATTACTACACCGACTTTGGTCGGCCTCTTCGTCAGTAGTTTTCTGTGATTGTAAATTGCAATTCGCTGCAGCTAACTATAAAGAGCTACCGTTTGAGAATTAGTAATAGCTTTCAAAACAAATGTATAAATTGTGAAGATTATTGAAATAAGATGATAAATTTAGCAATAAATATATATAATAAATATAATTTAAGCTTTATATTTATCTAAATTTATGCTTATATTCTACATTATTCAGTTTTACTTATCTATTCCCCCCCTTTTTATGGAAGCATTACCATTCTTTCAACTCACTATTCAATGGGCTGTATTTACTATTATTGACACTTCTCAGCTGTTGCAATTTCCACAAGGGTTACGTTCTCAGAGACTGCTTACATGTAAATCTTCGGCAGGGTCTAAATTAACATTGCGTAATGTGGCATATATGAACCAATTGAAATATATTTATGCAATGTTATCGATTACCTTATGTGTAACATGAAAACATAATGGCAGCATTGATCACGGTAAAATTATGGTTATTCAAAGGGGTAACTCTCTCTCTCTCTCTCTCTCTCTCTCTCTCTCTCTCTCTCTCTCTCTCTCTCTCTCTCTCTCTCTCTCTCTCTATATATATATATATATATATATATATATATATATATATATATATATATATATATATATATATATATATATATATATATATTCATCCTGATTCCCGTTATATAGCAAATATAGTAGTGTTTTTTGTTGTATAGTTACGTTTTAGGATTTACTCAAAGGTGGTTTCAGCAAATATTTTGAAAGATTGAATTGGCAGACGTCAGGTAGCTTATGTAATGTTATATAGGCTACCTGTTACCATGGGATGTAACATTAGGATCAGCAATTGTTTTCACTATTATTACTTACTTACTTTCTAAGCTACAACCCTAGTTGGAAAAGCAGGACCCTATAAACCCAGGGGCTCTAACAGGGAAAATAGCCCTGTGAGGAAAGGAAACAAGGAAAAATAAAATATTTTAAGAACAGCAACAAAACCAAAATAAATATTTCCCATATAACTATAAAAACTTCAACAAAACAAGAGGAATGGAAATAAGATAGGACAGTGTGCTCGATAGTACCCTCAAGCAAGAGAACTCTAACCCAAGACAGTGGAAGGCCATGGTACAGAAGCTATGGCACTACCCAAGACTAGAGAACAGTGGTTTTATTTTGAAGTATCATTCTCTTAGAGGACCTATGTTATTTACACAGAGAGAGAGAGAGAGAGAGAGAGAGAGAGAGAGAGAGAGAGAGAGAGAGAGAGAGAGAGAGAGAGAGAGAGAGAGAGAGATTCCTACACTCAATAGGTCACCAAGCGTTAATATTAGTGTCTTGCGTTTTTTGCAGCTTATTGTATTTGTTATGCTTAAGTTTTATCATTACGTCATTTAATCTATCTTTTTAACTACATATCTAAGTTATTCATAAATTTTTCTTAACAAATTTATTTCTTCCTTAAATTAACAGTGTTTTCATTTGTTTTCTTTTAGAATGACAGTGTTTTATTTTTTCCCTTGGAATTACCCAGTGTTTACATTTGCTTTCTTCTAGAGTTAACGGTGTTTTCATTGTTTCCCCCCTCATTGTGTTTTGGGATAATTTTCTTGATTTTGTTTTGTGGAAAATTATTTTGATATATTCCTACGGATTTAATCTAATGCATGAATGTGTTCATACTTTGGGTACGTTTAAACTTAGTGGATGTCTCCAAGACCTGATATATTTTTGACGTAAAGTGTGATTTAGAAACTGTCCAAGAAAAGTAGCGTTATTACAAAGGATTTAGCTGCTTTAATTACCTCTAAAACCAACTACTTTTTCACTAGTCAGCTGATTTGTTATATTCCATTTTGATGTAGGCTATTGGTTTTTGCTCTGGAAAAATATAACATATGAAAGTATTGGTTCTTTTTTTAATTGCCTCCTTCCATTTCCTGTGTTTTAAAACTCACTTCTCCATGTTTTATATCCAATCGTCTGTATCCCGTTGAATGGTTTTGGCATTTACTTCTATCTTTCCTTTTATCATTTAACTTATATTTAGCTCTAATTCGTGTAAGCTATAGTTGACTGTTTTCCTTATTTTCACTTTTTCAATAATCAGGGTTATATTTATCAATATAGCTTTCTCTCCTCTTCAGGGTATTGTTTGCATACCGCAGTATCCCTCATATTCCCCATTTTCTTTTTTTCTTTTTTTTTACTTGTATTGGCGAATGGAAGGGAATTAAATAACAAAGACTAAATTAAATTTGGTATTATTGTAGTGTATTACAGGGCAATGTAACCTAGGAAAAAAAACTACTTTTTCTTATAGAAAAAAAAAATTACACTCGTTCCCTTCGCAAATGAATAGTTTCAGAAATATATATCCTACGATAATGGGGGACCCCCAGTGGGAACTCGGGGTTTTGGGTGGGGAAAATATATTGGGGAAACTATATATAATCGTAAAACAAGCCTTTCCTTCTCTACACATTACCTTCTTGAATGTATAATAAACGGAGGAAAATACAAAACAGTATAGCTGGATAAACTTTGGAGGCGCCGTTGCAAAGATTATTTCATGAAAAAATACAGTAACCAGTGCTGGCAACGTGTAATGTAGATCAAATGTTAATGTATCATGCTAACATTGGCAGTGTTTTTCATTTAATTTTTCTCATTCTACTTGCCCGTTATAGGCGCTCTTATACGTACGTTTGTACATAGCAGGTTTCGACTTTCCGTGCAAAAACCGCCCCTCCCTGCACAGAGACTTTTCCCCCACCAATAGGATTTCTTCTTCTCTAATCGTGAAATGTAACTGTTCAACTCTACCAGCTCTGTTCAAGTCTAGTACTTGATTAGTAATTTAGTTATGCAATACCCTCGTATACATATTACGTTTGACCCCAGTATTACTCGTTTTATTATCCGATACCTTATAAAATCACCTCATTTTATATACCCATCAAATATTATTTATCATACATTCCATTTTATCTTCATACATTTCGTTATTACCTTGTCACTCCCAGATTTCATATAAATACTTGCTCTGGACAAGTTTCCCATTCTGTTCATTCATGTTTACTCTCTAGACTCCGTGGCTTTTCCGTTAACGAATCACGAACCCAATTCAACCCATACGTATGGAAAGTTTGCACAGGTCTGTTAATATTTCCTTAGCCCCACCTTCCAAGTTACAACAGCGCCTTTGCTGTGAAAACCTTTTCCCAATTCACGTCTTTGTTAGATCAAGTGTCGTCTTTTGCGTATTTACGATCTATTAGAAAATTGTAACCGCTTCAGTAATCCATACTTGAAACTATTTTGGTGTATTCCATTGTTGATAATTTTCTTAAATCACGTAATGTAATATACCAACTCTTACAATGTTCCAAGTGCAGTGCTAATCTAAGGCAAAACACTTAAGACACCACCGACTCTACTTCATGAAATGAACACGTGAATCGTTTGTGGAAGTTTATTATCTGCATTCCCTTGGTGTATCACGCTGGCTATTACTGCAATTTAAATTTCCGTCGGGAAAAGTGCCATTTTCCTAATGTAGGTACCTCGCATATGAAAGTACGTTTCAATGGCTGTGGACCAAGTTGACAGTGCAAATCTCTGAATGGAACTTGAAGGTAGTTCAAGGAGAAGATTATAAAGACTACCGTAGTTAATTGTAGCTGGAATGACGAATATAATGACAAGCCTCTGACTTTAGACAATTAACATAATCAGCCAACTTTTAATCGTGATGGGCTTTAGCGGGGAATAGTATGATATACTTTCCTTTGCGGTTGATTATAGTTTTAGAAGGATGTATATAAAGAGAGAAAGCTAGGCTCGTTTATCATACAGGAAATTATATCACTATTTTATAATACAGGTTTTATTTTTGTGACTAGTTAGTTTTGTGGAAGATTTGCGACTATAGTCCATTTCTTTTAGCGATGCATATTTGCACCGACTTGCAGCGGTGCCCTTTTAGCTCGGAAAAGTTTCCGGATCGGTGATTGGTTGGACAAGATAATTCTAACCAATCAGCGATCAGGAAACTTTTCCGGCGAGTCGGTGCAAATATACATCGCTAAAAGAAATGGACTATAGTTAGTTTTGTGGAAGATTTTAAATGATTGGAAAACGTATTCCGGAAGAACCTCCCTACAATCCAATCAGGCAACAAAGATCTACGCCTGGGTGATATGAGCACTAATACTCCAAGACCATCCTTTACATTCAGATCTCCCTGGACAATTCTATCCTGTTCATAACACTAGGCAGGCAGTTAATTCTAATAGCCAGGCCTTCTCCATCATGAGGCTCAATACTACACAGTATTCTAGAAGTTTTATTCCAGCTGTTACCAACTTGTGGAATGATCTTCCTAATCGGGTAGTTGAATCAATAGAACTTCAAAAGTTCAAAGTTGGAGCAAATGTTTTTATGTTGACCAGGCTGACATGAGTCTTTTTATAATTTATATATGACATATCTGTTTTTGACGTTAAGTTTATATAGGGTATATCTGTTTTGACGTTGTTACTGTTTTTAGAATGATTTATTGTTAATTTATTCTCATCATTTATTTATTTCCTTATGTCCTTTCCTCACTGGGTTATTTTTCCCTATTGGAGCCCTTGTGCTTATAGCATCTTGGTTTTCCAACTAGGGTTGTAGCTTGACTAATAATAATAATAATAATAATAATAATAATAATAATAATAATAATGATAATAATAATGATAATAATAATAATAATAATAATGATAATAATAATAATATTAATAATAACAATAACATCAGTGTAAATACAATAGTGCTGTAGTTCATAAACATTCACTCTATAATGATTTACTGTCCAGAGAAATTCTCTTCCACATAAAATCTTAAAAAGTTTTCTGTAGATTTGTCAATACTAAAGTCACCTCTCTCCAAGGCTCTATTTCAAATCAGTCCTAGCAACCCATTGTGAGATGCTGGACTGGAAATTACTTTACAGACGATGCTACTGAACGTGTAACAGTTATTACTCCAGATTCTGCCTACTGGCAATAATTAAGAAATGTGGATCTCCAACTTTGCAGTCAATAAGAAAGAGTATCACTACGCTCACTTACCAATGTCATTCATAGTTTAACTTAATCTCTTTAATGATATCTTTGTTATAATCAACACCTTTAAATCCACTCACCAGGACCCGAAATTAATTTTGTTTTTCACAGATTTGTTAATGTCTAATCACTTAATGAAAGAAACAAAGCAACGAATTGGTATTACCTGATCTAATCTCTTTAATATACAAAATTGTAACCATAATGAAGTAGTCATCTTAACATTCTCGGGATAAAGGAAAATTACTTAAAATCACAATTAACGCAAAATCAATTATTTGATAACAGCAATTTTATCAATATTTTAGATACGCTCAATTATAAGTAAGGACATTTCCATAGTAAGTGAAAAACGGCTATAAAAGATTCTATAGAAAACGGGTTAGAAAATCCAAAACGATTAGTCGTCTGCTTTTGAAATATAAAATAAAGGGATCTATCAGAGTCCAGAGTCCAAGTTAATCCTGGTGCTTAATTTCATTTATCAGACAACATAACATTAATTGTGACAATAATATCTTAGGTTTAAAAGAAACGGAAATTATAGAGTATTAGTGTGTATGTCCCTCGCCACTAGCTGCCTTTCTATTCGGCCTAATATGATCTTTATAAATATTTTATATAATACCGAGAATAAACTCTTTGCGCGATATTATTTTAGGGCTTTTGCGACTCCCTTTTTGGGGTTAATTCAATAATGAAGTTTTTCCAAGTTGTGTAAATAGAGCATATTATGTACGAAAAAATTACCAACATATGACGACATATAGTCAATCTAACAGAGCATAAAATGATTTCATAATAAAGATACTATGTGGTGCTGCTTTGGAAAAGAAATTCTAAAAGTTTCTGAATCATTTATTACACAATTGGTGCTTCATCCGAGAGGCAACAGTGGATTCGAACCTGCGTTACACAGCGCAGGCGAATTTAGAAGTGGGAAAATGCATTATACTAACACATTTAGCCTTTAGTATTATTCCAGAGCAAAACTAGGAGGAATGCGGCTACAAATGTGGGATGCTTCCATAATTTGTGCTTTAAATAGTATTTTTTAATGAAAACAGTTTATCTTATTGCTAAAATATACCTTCCTTATATTTACGTAAGCACATCTAAAACTCCATGACGCAACGCTTTGTAACCAAAGTCCTTAATTATTCACGTTGATCTCCAAAAGTTTTAGCAATATGTTTTTACTAGTTTTTCGTCAACAATTTTCTCTAAATAAAGGCTTTTAGTTTTCTATGTATCTTGATATTTTTATAATATATACAATTGTATTGTGTACAATTTAGTTAGTCGGTAATAGGATATCCATAGATAGTCGCCCATCTAGAAATTTTTATTTTTGGAAAAAAAAAAAAAGATTTCTCGTTAATTTTCTTGTTATTTTTTTTTATTGTATTCTGATGCTAATATGGGTAAATTTTCATGAGTAGCCGATAATTCCCAGTGGATAACAGAATAATTTTACGGGCATATTTTCATGTATTTTGAACGAACCTAATGATGATTATCGGTGCAAATCAATAGTTGTTGAGTTAGGTACTGATTGCCACAACTACACAATCTATGGATTTTCGAGAAGAAATATAGTCAAATTCTTTCAAAACACGTGAATATATGCCAGAAAACCACTTTTTATCCAGTTTTACTGAGAAAACAAGTACTCACGAAAGTGAAAACACATTGACAACCATCGACAATGTTTACAACTTACAATGTACCGACCGACCGGGCTCTTGCACACTTGCGGGCTGTAGTTAGGATGTGTTTGTAAGGGCTTATATGAGGAGTCCTGCTTTGCATATATATAAGATAAATGTAAATACGAATGTACTGTATATACACGTAGTACACTAAATTTATTCAGGGTAACATATAAAATGGAAGCTTGGTAAATCCCAAAACCGTATGCACACATTTTTTTATATAAAAAAACTGAGTGTGCAATGTTTGTTTACATTGATCACCATCTTGGCTGACGCCCATAGGAACTTTCCAATATGGCGGCGATCTTCACGAATGCCCCACCATTGGCCAGTATGGGTCACCTGGCATCTAGTGATAGTGTATCTATGTTTAGTCTGTAGGTGTTATGTTGGGTTGTGGTAATCGAAAAACGATACTTTTGAGGAAGATATTAATATCATAATACAATCAAAACATCAAGAAAATTAATGAGAATGAAATTGTTTAAAAAAAAAAAAATGGCTAGATGAGTGACTACCCAAGGACTACCTAAATTTTACGAAATACAATAGTTTATCTTATAAAACTATCAAGATACATAGAAAACCAAATGTCTTAATTTTAGAGAGAACTATTGATGGGAAACTAGTGTAGATATACATATCCCTAAAACTTTTAAAGATAAAAGTGAATAATTACGAAGGTTGATTGCAAAGCGTTGCATAAAGGACTAGATGCGCTTACGTATATATAAAAATGGATATTTTAGTAATGTAGTAAACTGCTTTAATTATGATTACTATCTTAAACATATATTATAGACATTTTCCAAGCTAAAAATGCAATAATCTGAATATCCAAATTGCCAAGCAGAGGTCGTGAGTCGAACCCCTTAAACTGAACATTGCAATTTTCAACAATATCCTTTAGTTATCTAATTAAGTGATTGTCTAAATTACTTGAAATTATTCGAATACTTATTCTTTTTACAAGTGAAATAGTCTATGAGTTCAACATTCTTGCACTAGCACCTGCATTTGCAATTGCAATTTTTTTTGTGAATCATGGGCTGGGACAACTGCTTGCTCAACTTTGTACTTGCTACGGCAGTACATATACTAAAATTGGAACGATGCAGAGAAGATTAGCATCCCCCCCCATTGATAAAAGAAAGTTCCGTACACTGTATTTCAAACTCTCTGGATATAGGGGACGATCCCGAAGATTTTTTTTTTTTTACGGAATTTAAGATATATTTTCTTCAAAATGTATAGAGACAGTGCCTTATAAGACATTTTAAGAACACATTTTATCATAGGAATGCATTCTAATTACCAAATAAATGTTCTTGTTAAGAAAAATATGTCTGTGACGTCATAGGAGTAAGATTACCTTACCTAAATGACTGATTAATTCTATTTGCTGGCTTTAGTGAAATATTGAGTAACTTGTGGCTAATATTTAATATTCTAGTAAATACTATTATTTTATCGATTTTATATGATAAAGGAACTTCAGTACACGACTATGATACGCATTTCAAGTAAATTATTCAAAGGAATAATTTACTGTTTTTGGTTACGATGTTATTAGATCTGTGTGTATGTGGAGATATAGTAGTCTAGATAAAGTCAACGACCAATCACAGCTAAGAAAGTTATAGTTAATCAGACCACTGGAGTGTATCTATGGCAGGTGTTCCTTTATCAGATGTTTTTGTAACATATCCATCAGAGGAATAAATTCTGATGATCAAATCACTTTTTCTACTATGAATAATGCGTCTTCTGAACGTCATAAGGAGTAGGATGAACTTTATTTTGTTTGTCTAAATAACTGATTAATTCTGTTTGCTGGTTTGAACGAGGTATTGAGTAACACCTCGCTAATATTTGATATTCAAATAGATACTATTATTATATCGAGCTTAGATAGTGAAGGATCTGCCTGACTATAATTCGTATTTTATTGCATTTCAAGTGTAATGTAAATATTCTCGGCTGGCAGAAACCTGGAGCAATTTTTGGCAGATTTGAGCAGACACTGGCTCCTTTTTGGCTTTTGTATCACACGTACAAATGCATGCTGTAATTTGCCAGGCACAGTTTTGAAGAGTGCTCTTACTGGCTGAAACTATGTGACATTATGTGTATCTCAAATAGGTTGTGTTCATGTGACTTTTGAAAATGGCGAAAAAAAAATGTAGGCCTACTGTATCGAACACGGTCTACCTGCCTGCTAATTAAGGGTCAATGACAAATCTTACCACATGTAGGTGGTATTAGTGGTTTAGTAATTTATTTTGGTGGGAAATTGAACTATGTCCGATGCATTTTCCTTGAAAATAATGCTAAAATTAACAGTCGTCTCTCAATGGAAACCAAAAAATTCCAATGAAAATACAGACGACAATCTGTCATCAAGATAATGTGTTAAGCTCAAAAGAAAATCCCCAAGCCCTCCATCAAATTCTAAGGTATTGCAGTCTTTTTATGAGCATTTCAATTGAAAGTACAATAAATGCCTTGTAGCTTCTGCCACATAGTGGTTGCCACAACAACAAATATCGGTGAGAATATGCGATTTTTTTTCCCCTTCGGACTCCGAAAGGAGAGAATCGTGATTATTTGCCTCAAAAGGAAATAGCTCAAATACTAGAGCAAATTACTCCCTACAAGAATTCTACATCCTTTTCCTGAGAATTATTTTTCCTTGTAACATTATTCATTGCTAACCAAAGCCATAAGAGTGTGTCAACACGAGTGGGCAGTGCCCAACGGGGAAATATCGTTACCACAACATAATGGTGAGCAGGGATAAGCATAGATAATGTTAGATGGAAAAACACAATGTGCTAACAACCTCACTGTCATATTGATAAGGAATAACAACGTTAATGGGGACACGATTGAAGTAACGTGTTTTCTATATGACATTGGCTGTTGATTTCTTTGGTTTTATTCCACATGAAATGCTTTTTGCCTGGCTAAAATGATTGTGCTATTGAGCAGTTGAGTCTCAAAATAATAGAATGGGGTTAATGATATCTTAAAGAAAATACTATTATGTGATAATGGAGTACTGTACGGTACATACTGTATTTTGACGAGTTGCTGAATGTACAAAAAGGAAAGGATTCATAAAATATATTCGAGCAGTTTTGAGAAAGCTTTTGTAAGCAGCTGTTGATCTACAAGGGATAAGTGAGGCATCAAAAATAAAAAGCTAGAAGTTAATGGTGTTAGGCTTATCAGAATATGTCACTGTAAGAGTGTAAACACTATGCAATAACGATATGCAGAAAAATTTCTTATTTTGAAGGCGAGTTTTAGGTAAACGCAGTTGTATCCATGTAAGGTAATTAACGAAAAAAGATGATTTCAACACTCATTTAATTCTAAATGTTATACCACACCTTTATTTCTAAAATGATCGAAATAATGCTACCAAAGTTGATTGCAAAGCACCTTTGCAGAACGTTCCATACAAGCATTAATATGATACTTTTATTCCATACATTTTGATACAAAATGACAAAATGTACCAGATAAGATAGATCTTGCCCAGTTGTTCACTTTAGTTGTGCCCTGTTTTTATTTTCCCTCCTCTTTTTATTTTACACCTATGCGATTAGTGATATCCTGCCATTCCCAAAAGAATGTTGAAAATGTTTGAAATTTCATAACGTTTTGTCCTAGGTAAGGAGCAGAAACTTTTTAATAGTTTAATTGGAAGTGAAATTTTACCATAATATTAATAAAACTATGTTCTTCAGTATCAATAAATTGGGTTCCAATGGAAAATTCTATTAAAAAAAGTTAGGATTTGCATAAGAAATAATGGTCATGAAGACCAAATACAGATGGAGCCACCTCTCCCAAGGACGACAGAACAAGGACTTCTGCTTCCCTGATATTCAAAGTTCTACATTCTGAACCTTCAGAGAGTTTTTAGTCCATTTGTGTCAAGGGGCTGAGGGTGTCTAAGTCAGTCATGGATTTTTTATGTAAGTATTCTTGTTAAAGATTTTTTTTTTTTTTGTAAATGTCTATATACATGACGTTTCGTTCCCATATTTCAAGTGTTACATTGAAATTAAAGTACTGCTGTTGCAAAATGATTGATATACTGATAGAATGTCGAACTATCTAAATGCCAGACTTTTCACACAGTTCCCCATACTTACGTTTGCAAGTCCTCCATACTTGATGGGAGTTTCATTTCCTTTTTTTTTTATATTATTATACAAATGTTCTCGTATGCCTCTTTTAAAGTATTCTTTCACTACTTAACTTGGCTTTGTCTTTGAACGCACACGGCAATAGATTTTGTATGTAAATTTTATATAGTTTATTTTTTTATTTTTGAAGGTTTTAGTATATACAGTGAAAATGTATTCGGTAACATTAATTGTAGTGCCAAACCGAGGAGAAATATTCATGCAACTCCTAGTTGTTCTGTCATCTGTACTATTTTCGAGTGAAATTCATTGGATATTTTAAGTGATACCAATAAGTTTTTGGTCGTTATTTAATATTTGGGATCTTTGCGTGAATTTTTTTTTTCGGTTTTTTTGGGCTGTTATGATATAGCTCTCTACTTTTTTTATGTAATAAAATCAAAATTTAAAGATTGAGGTCTGTTTTTTTTCTTAATGCAACTGCTTTTCTAGTTATATTTAATCTTAATTTTGGCTGGTTTTCTATAGCATCCGTGTTGAAGTCTTATTTTGGGCAAGTGTATCTAGTCATGTTAATAAAACTTGAATGTTTTGTTACAAATGTTCCCAGGTTTGGGTATATAAGGGACAATAATCAAAATTTTACTTTACTTTTATTAATTTATATAACCTAAACTCTTACATAGTCTTCTGTGCAGTTTTTAATAAGTAATTACATTGACTTCGGTACTGATGCCATAAAACTGCTACTGCTACACTAGCGTTGATGATTACGGGGAAAAAATAACTTAGTCGGCGAAGTCAATTGTCCTTAATTTCTGCGAGCCAGCACTAAATTAAATATGGCCCAATATGAGATTCAAGCCTTACTCTCACTCACTCATTCAGCTTCCAAACTTTGTTACTGTAAAGTTACAATCAGTTCTTATGGGGAAATAACTTAAAATACAATATATTACATGGAAATTGAGGTAATAAACTAAATTCAAACTTGTGAAGTTTGTGACTTTGGTTGCACGCTTGTGAAGCTTTAATGACTTTGCGCACATGTGAAGGTTTAGTGACTGGTTACACACATGTGAAGGTTTAGTGACTGGTTACACACATGTGAAGGTTTAGTGATTCTGGTTACACACATGTGAAGGTTTAGTGACTCTGGTTACACACATGTGAAGGTTTAGCGATTCTGGTTACACACATGTGAAGGTTTAGTGACTCTGGTTACACACATGTGAAGGTTTAGTGATTCTGGTTACACACATATGAAGGTTTAGTGATTCTGGTTACACACATGTGAAGGTTTAGTGACTCTGGTTACACACATGTGAAGGTTTGGCGACTCTGGTTACTCATGTGAAGGTTTAGTGACTACACACGTGAAGGTTTAGTGACTGGTTACACACACGTGAAGGTTTAGTGACTGGTTACACACACGTGAAGGTTTAGTGACTGGTTACACACACGTGAAGGTTTAGTGACTGGTTACACACACGTGAAGGTTTAGTGACTGGTTACACACACGTGAAGGTTTAGTGACTCTGGTTACACACACGTGAAGGTTTAGTGTGACTTTGGATTTGCACTTGTGAAGGTTTAGTGACCTTGGGTACGCACGTGTGGAGGCTTGGTGTGACCTTTGGTGCGCACGTGTGGAGGCTTGGTGTGACTTGGGTGCGCACGTGTGGAGGCTTGGTGTGACTTGGGTGCGCACGTGTGGAGGCTTGGTGTGACTTGGGTGCGCACGTGTGGAGGCTTGGTGTGACTTGGGTGCGCACGTGTGGAGGCTTGGTGTGACTTGGGTGCGCACGTGTGGAGGCTTGGTGTGACCTTGGGTGCGCACGTGTGGAGGCTTGGTGTGACCTTGGGTGCGCACGTGTGGAGGCTTGGTGTGACCTTGGGTGCGCACGTGTGGAGGCTTGGTGTGACCTTGGGTGCGCACGTGTGGAGGCTTGGTGTGACCTTGGGTGCGCACGTGTGGAGGCTTGGTGTGACCTTGGGTGCGCACGTGTGGAGGCTTGGTGTGACCTTGGGTGCGCACGTGTGGAGGCTTGGTGTGACCTTGGGTGCGCACGTGTGGAGGCTTGGTGTGACCTTGGGTGCGCACGTGTGGAGGCTTGGTGTGACCTTGGGTGCGCACGTGTGGAGGCTTGGTGTGACCTTGGGTGCGCACGTGTGGAGGCTTGGTGTGACCTTGGGTGCGCACGTGTGGAGGCTTGGTGTGACCTTGGGTGCGCACGTGTGGAGGCTTGGTGTGACTTGGGTGCGCACGTGTGGAGGCTTGGTGTGACTTGGGTGCGCACGTGTGGAGGCTTGGTGTGACCTTGGGTGCGCACGTGTGGAGGCTTGGTGTGACTTGGGTGCGCACGTGTGGAGGCTTGGTGTGACCTTGGGTGCGCACGTGTGGAGGCTTGGTGTGACTTGGGTGCGCACGTGTGGAGGCTTGGTGTGACTTGGGTGCGCACGTGTGGAGGCTTGGTGTGACCTTGGGTGCGCACGTGTGGAGGCTTGGTGTGACTTGGGTGCGCACGTGTGGAGGCTTGGTGTGACTTGGGTGCGCACGTGTGGAGGCTTGGTGTGACTTGGGTGCGCACGTGTGGAGGCTTGGTGTGACTTGGGTGCGCACGTGTGGAGGCTTGGTGTGACTTGGGTGCGCACGTGTGGAGGCTTGGTGTGACCTTGGGTGCGCACGTGTGGAGGCTAGGTGTGACCTTGGGTGCGCACGTGTGGAGGCTCGTTGTGACCTTGGGTGCGCACGTGTGGAGGCTCGTTGTGACCTTGGGTGCGCACGTGTGGAGGCTCGGTGTGACCTTGGGTGCGCTCGTGTGGAGGCTCGGTGTGACCTTGGGTGCGCACGTGTGGAGGCTCAGTGTGACCTTGGGTGCGCACGTGTGGAGGCTCAGTGTGACCTTGGGTGCGCACGTGTGGAGGCTCAGTGTGACCTTGGGTGCGCACGTGTGGAGGCTCAGTGTGACCTTGGGTGCGCACGTGTGGAGGCTCAGTGTGACCTTGGGTGCGCACGTGTGGAGGCTCAGTGTGACTTGGGTGCGCACGTGTGGAGGCTCAGTGTGACTTGGGTGCGCACGTGTGGAGCCTCAGTGTGACTTGGGTGCGCACGTGTGGAGGCTCAGTGTGACTTTGGGTGCGCACGTGTGGAGGCTCAGTGTGACTTGGGTGCGCACGTGTGGAGGCTCAGTGTGACTTTGGGTGCGCACGTGTGGAGGCTCAGTGTGACTTTGGGTGCGCACTTGTGGAGGCTCAGTGTGACTTTGGGTGCGCACTTGTGGAGGCTCAGTGTGACTTTGGGTGCGCACTTGTGGAGGCTCAGTGTGACTTAGGGTGCGCACTTGTGGAGGCTCAGTGTGACTTTGGGTGCGCACTTGTGGAGGCTTAAGGTGTATATACACGTTCAAAAAAAGCGTCAAAATTTTGCATCAAAATTTTTATATCAAAATTTTGATGCAAAATTTGAGTGTAAGACGTTTTGATGTCTAAATTTTGCTTCAAATTTTTACTTGACATCAAAACGTCCCCCACACACTCAAATTTTGATATCAAAATTTTTATGCTTTTTTTGAACGTGTATGGGCCCCTTTAGTGTGACGTTGGGTGCGCACTTGTGGAGGCTTAGTGTGACGTTGGGTGCGCACTTGTGGAGGCTTAGTGTGACGTTGGGTGCGCACTTGTGGAGGCTTAGTGTGACGTTGGGTGCGCACTTGTGGAGGCTTAGTGTGACGTTGGGTGCGCACTTGTGGAGGCTTAGTGTGACTTTGGGTGCGCACTTGTGGAGGCTTAGTGTGACTTTGGGTGCGCACTTGTGGAGGCTTAGTGTGACTTTGGGTGCGCACTTGTGGAGGCTTAGTGTGACTTTGGGTGCGCACTTGTGGAGGCTTAGTGTGACTTTGGGTGCGCACTTGTGGAGGCTTAGTGTGACTTTGGGTGCGCACTTGTGGAGGCTTAGTGTGACTTTGGTTATGTATTTGTGAAGGTTTAGGTTTTCTAAGGAAGACTACCCCAGTTCTCTTGTAGTTACCTTACATAGTTTTTCATTATGGAGCCCAAAGTGTAATGGTTAGGTTAGGTGGATGCTATAGCAAAGTTTCACAGAGTATTATACTGCTCATGGTGTCATGAATAATTTTTCTAAAGTTGTTGTAAATCAGTTTAGTGTCCCAAGTGCAATTTTGAGGTAGCTTTTAGGTAAGACCAGAATTTTTCTATTGTAACTACTGCAAAGATTGCGAAGACAGACGGTGTCAATCTTAATTTAAAGAATTAGGTAATAGTATGAAACACCACGCTCTCCATTTACTCCAATATAATGTAATCCTGCAGTTCTCACCTTCTTGCACAGTAATTAGGTGGTTATTTAAATTCTGGGAAAGCAATAATTAGGAAGGGGTTATAAAAAGAAAATAGCTCGGTTTCCCCACCAAACGACATGGAACTGACGTCAACATAGTCAACCAAACAGATCGTGATGCCAGTGTACATAAAGAGAAGTTCCTGATGTCAGCGTACATTTGATTTACTGTATATTCAAAATATACTTAATTAAAAATGGATTAATTACTCAAAAGTGTCCTTAAAATATGCAATTTACAAATAGTGACAAATTCTTGATTAAGTATATTTTGAATATACAGTATATCAAATGTACGCTGGCATCACGAACTTCTGTTTATGTACGCTAGCATCACGATCTGTTTGGTTGACTATGTTGACGTCAGTTCCATGTCGTTTAGTGAGGAAACAGTTATTTTCTTTTTATAACCCCTTCTCCCCTCTTAAACATATCTTCCTAATTATTGCTTTCCCAGAATTTAAATAAAAACCTAATTACTGTACAAGGTGAGAACTGCAGGATTACATTATATTGGAGACAATGGAGAGCTTGGTGTTCTATACTATTACCAAGAATTATTCGTGATTTACTTTGAATTTGAGACCTAGGTAGGGGGTCTGGGTTTCTTGCCCCACCGGCTATGTTTGTGACCTGGGAAAGGGGGTCCGGGGGGCTTGACCCCAGCTAGGTGCGTGGCCTGGGCAAGTTTGCGACATGGGAGATGGGTTGGGGGGTAGGTTTGTGACCCGGGAAAGAGGGTCCGGGGGCTTGGGCCCAGCTAGGTCTGTGCCCTGGGCAAGTTTGCGACATGGGAAGGTGGGTTGGGGCCCAAGCCCCCCAGCTAGGTCTGTGACTTGGGAACTGCTGTTAGGTGGATTTGTTAGGTTCTATGGCCTGTTATAAATCTTGAAAGTGGTAAATCGCGTTTTTCCTGTTTTTTGCCCACCCAAAGTACCAGGTTCCCACCTGTGTGTTGGGAAGGAGTGAATAGCGGGGAATGGTTTGTTTGCTGTGGAAATTAGTCAAATTTGTTGAAACCTATTCACTGTAGGAAAAGTTTTTTTTTCTCTTGGAAATTTTGTTCTGTGATTTTCCCCACTTGTGAAGGTTGAGGGACTTTGGTTACACACTTGTGAAGGTTGAGGGACTTTGGTTACACACTTGTGAAGGTTGAGGGACTTTGGTTACACACTTGTGAAGGTTGAGGGACTTTGGTTACACACTTGTGAAGGTTGAGGGACTTTGGTTACACACTTGTGAAGGTTGAGGGACTTTGGTTACACACTTGTGAAGGTTGAGGGACTTTGGTTACACACTTGTGAAGGTTGAGGGACTGGTTACACACTTGTGAAGGTTGAGGGACTTTGGTTACACACTTGTGAAGGTTGAGGGACTTTGGTTACACACCTGTGAAGGTTGAGTGACTTTGGTTACACACTTGTGAAGGTTGAGGGACTTTGGTTACACACTTGTGAAGGTTGAGTGACTTTGGTTACACACTTGTGAAGGTTGAGGGACTTTGGTTACACACTTGTGAAGGTTGAGGGACTTTGGTTACACACTTGTGAAGGTTGAGGGACTTTGGTTACACACTTGTGAAGGTTGAGGGACTTTGGTTACACACTTGTGAAGGTTGAGGGACTTTGGTTACACACTTGTGAAGGTTGAGGGACTTTGGTCACACACTTGTGAAGGTCTAGTGACTGATTGATGTGGAATTGGAATAAATTGTGTCATTAGTGTTTGTGTTAAGTTTATAAATGTACCCTTTAGGAATTTAAATGCTCAAGTTTAGTCTGTCAAAATTTTGGCAGCTTCATTCACGAGTAGTTTGGAGTTTTTACCAGGTATTAGTCATGCAGTTTAAGTGGGTAAGCAATCTATGATTCTTTAAAATTATTTACTGGGATATATTCGCCAGAAGTTGTAATAGCAATTTAGTAGTTTAATAATTCTGGTAATACTTTAAGAAAATTACTTGGTAAACATGAAAATGATTAGCGTATTTTAGCTGGTAATATTTTCTTATGAAATCCTTTCTTAGTGGCTGGAATATTTTCTCACATAAATGTATTTTCTTTTCCAGATTCTTAATGACCAAACTGAGGTGAAGCTTGAACGATGAACTCGATGCATACGAACCAGAGAAATTTTTAAAAGGAAGATTTCATTCAGCTGAAGTAGAGTAAATTGAGTAAAAGAATATTTACTTGGAAACTGATCCAGTCAAAACCTTACGGTGCTGGTAGGTAGAGGAAACTTTGTTTGACCTTTTAGCTTCATGGCTATTATGTAAAATAAGATCTGTAAATTGAACTTCAAAACAGGAAAATTAGTTAAACGGGGAAATGGAATTTGGGCTGATTTGATTTAAAAGTGAGAGAAGTTATCCCTGGTGAAAAACTAATTTTTAAATTTAAACCTTAAGTACTTTAATAATTCTGTTATTGCTTCAAGAAAATTACTTGGTAAACATGAAAATGATTAGCATATTTTAGCTGGTAATATTTTCTTATGAAATCCTTTCTTAGTGGCCGGAATATTTGCTCACATAAATGTATTTTCTTTTCCAGATTCTTAATGATCAAACTGATTGAGGTGAAGCTTGAACAATGTACTCGATGCATACGAACCGGAGAAGTTTTTAAAAGGAAGGTTTAATTCAGCTGAGGTAGAGTAAATTGAGTAAAAGAATATTTACTTGGAAACTAAAGAATATTTACTTGGAAACTGATCCAGAGTCAAAACCTGTCAGTGCTGGTAGGTAGAGGAAACTTTGTTTGACCTTTTAGCTTCATGGCTATTATGTAAAATAAGATCTTTAAATTAAACTCCAAAACTGGAAAATTAGTTAAACTTGGAAATGGAATTTGGGCTGATTTAATATAAAAGTGGGAGAAGTTATCCCTGGTGAAAAACTGTTTAAATTTAAAACTTACCTGCTGGTTATATAAGAATGGCTAAAGTCCCTGGACGCCCCGGCATTAAATTAAAAATCTCGCGCGGCTTATCGCAGATATGCCAGGTGTACACTAGTGCCCTCGCGGTACTACAGGTAGAACTATACCAAACCACTTCAGATTTTCTCTGCCGGCCATAGCTGGCTGTACTATTGGAAATTCTCTCTCGTTTTCTTACTCTGTTTGGACGTTATTTGGTGATGTATTAACGTTTTTGAGTTTGGGGTTTCGCTTATTTGTTTTATTTGATGTGATCACGTATTTATAACTTGAAAGGTAGGATTAGAAGGTTTTTCAACCTATTTTAATCCTCACGAAAGCATAAGGGCGGGATGTAATCATCTCGTCCATTGATGTCACAGCCTTATCCATAGGCTAAAAGTCTGTCATGCATTTTTACAAAGAATGATAGGTGAATCCTTTATTTTGAAGTATTAAGTTATAGATTAAATTGAAGGATTGTTATTTTAAGAAAATTTTATCCTTTTAATAGTTTTTCTTTAGATAATCTTCGATCTGTTTCCAAAGATTAATTAGTGTTCAGTTTATTTTGTTACGCAGTTGTCGGTATCGTTACAATATTACAATATTTTGTAGTGAATTTTATGAATAGTACGTTCTTACATCTCAAGATTTTAAGTTGTACTATATAAAAGGAACATTTTATTTTGCAATTAATTGGTCCTTTCAGTATTTTTCCTTAGTCAGAGATTAAAGGAAGTTACAGTTCAGTTAATGTTTATACGATGCAGTATTCTTTACAATCGATGTAGCACACGATTCTATGCATCGTTGTTTACTTGGGGGTTTTTGGAATACTAAAATTGTTCGTATATTAATTGTAGATGTTTTAATGGGTACGGGTGATAATTCGACTTTGACTGGAACCCCTTAATTTAAGGGTTTATTTTAATTTATAAATATTTCTATTAAGGTGATATTTAATATTTTGTTGCATTCATATGGGATTCAGTGACTTTTGCATTCCCATTCAAACCAATGACAGAATTTTAAGTCTCTCTACGGAGTTTATTTCGTTTGAGAGAGCGTATACTTTGGTTTTCAGATAATTGTGAAAATATCTTTTTACCAAAGAGTAAAATGCAAATTTTTTAGTGCTGAATTAGGCAGTGAATTTTATTGTAGAGAGTGCTTCTATTCGGACCTGTCGTTATCCTAGCTTTAGACCTCTGTCAAGCTCCCAGACCCATGGGAGAAGTTACGGCGAAAGGAATCGAGAGGGTAGCCAGGCGTTACAGTCTTATAAGACCCGAACAGAAGTCCTCTCGTGCGTTTTCTGTCGATCCCCAGAACGCTCACCCTCGCTATAGATAAGGCGAGGTATTAGTGTTTTCAAACATTATACGCACGTTTCAGGCGCTAAGCTGAAAACAAAATTAGATTCGTTCTACGTGTTACGTTTCATGCGGCGTGGACGTAGTGCCGCCGCGTCCACCCGATGGGTGTCGTCTCCTGACAGTGGGAAGCGCTGTGCGATCGACAAAGATAATGCTGCATACGTTTCACCTAAGGTTGATCCTTGATCTTTGCTGTTAGACATGAAACAGCAGCTATCTTAGTTTATGCAGTCTTATGAGCCTGCGGTTGGATGTCACGATTCCGGTCTTTGACGCGGTCGCACAGGCGATGTGTCTTTAACGGTAATGACTCGTTGTCGCACAGGCGGCCTACCAGCTGCAATGTTCAACGGTGGGAGAAGGAGGATGCATCACTTCGATTACCTGCTCAACGCCAACCGACCGCTCATAGCCTATCAGCCTATTCAGGTGCGCCGACGTTCGCCAGGCAGCAAAGTATGCTACCAAGCGACATGACAGACAGCAGAGCCGGCGAAGCGTCAGCGTCGGGTATGTGGACGCTTCAGCGTCGGGGGTGTGGACGCTTCAGCGTCGGGGGTGTGGACGCTTCAGCGTCGGGGGTGTGGACGCTTATGCGTCGGGGGTGTGGACGCTTCAGCGTCGGGGGTGTGGACGCTTCAGCGTCGGGGGTGTGGACGCTTCGCTACCTATGACAATAGACTTTGATGTCTGCCTGACCATGACTGTCTAGCGTTGAGTCATTGTTGCCCCAGGCGCTATATTAAGAAATAAATCTTAACTAGAAAGATATTATATTCTTGGACCAAGGCCTGCTAGGCTAATTCTTGGTTGGGAGAACTAGAATTAAAACCTCTAAGCATTGAGGTCTGAATTCAGAATCCTAAGGAGTGGATTCCTAGGAATCAAGACTTCTCTTCCTAGGATAGAGGTTCCGACTTCAGAGTTTTCGCTAGTTGTGTTGGTGGTGTCTCTATTTATTTTATTTTTATTACTAGCTGGCTACAACCCTAGTTGAGAAAGCAGGATGCTTTAACCCAAAGGGCTCCTATAGGGAAAGATGGCTCAGGAAAGAAATAAGAAAATAAATAAATAAATTAACATTAAATCATTCTCAGAAAAGTAACGAACCTTACTGTAAAGTTTGATGCAGCGCCTGCAGCTGCAACAGCAGGAAGTGCATTAAGGCCTTCATGAGAATAGAGCGTAAGAGTATATCTCCTACCACGGGCAGATCTTTTATGATTTAATGTATTATGTTTTAAAATGCACTTGTTTAGTGACTTAAAAATAGCACAGTGCACTGGAGGAGGTGTTTGTTCATGTTTGTCTTACTCCTAGCCCTACGCCTCTTCCTTACTTTCCAACCCCCGGGAGAAGGAAGGTCGGTAGGCTGAGGTACATCGCGGACCTTGTGCGTTAAACGTATGTTCCGCCGAGCGATCCTGTTGGTGCAGTCCAAGACTTTCCCCCTCTGCTTTGGAATGATGAAGTAAAGCTCTTTTCTTCGCCTACGATTGTCGAACTATGACGTCACAACCGTGTGAGTGTCTCTTGAGAAGAGCGAAGTTTGAATGTCTTGATGCGATCAGTTCGTCATCGCTATGGTATCACGGATCTTGTAACTTTTTCTGCATAATAGGACGCAGTTCCCTGACGAGGATGACGTTATACAGTTTCTCTTTCTACTAGACAAGGAAGTTACTCGTCATGTACGCACGCGAATAGAACTTACCCTTGCAGCAGGCGTGTGGTGATGCTTAAACTGGAAGCAATCGAGAGTTTTTCTTCCACGAGAGAAGCAGAAGTCAGACAAGTCGCATACAATCCTAGCTCTTCCTCTGGAATCTTACGCACTTTCAGGGAGGAAAGAGTTTGTACTCGTCGAAGGACGCAAAACCTAGACTTGGTAGTCATCAATCAATGCATCAAAGACCTTTCAGGAGTCGTATGTTTTCTAATAACTTATCCTGCAGTAACTGATGTTCACCGGAAGTTTTTCTTTTCGAAAGAAGGTGACGTGTCAGCACCAAAATCATGTAAGACACAGTTCTTTGAGAAAAAAGGTGCTCAGTTTGCTTCTGTTCACGCTTCTTCTCCTTCCCTAATACTTTCTTCTGGGGCTAGCGACTACTGTTGACGGTGTCTCGCAGCATTGGATACGTTCTGGTCGCGCACAAGGCGCGCTGGAAATGTCATAAGGACACTCCCAGGTTGCTCACGGGACTGCGGCTGATGATCTCACAGCCTTCGGTCACGCTTGAGTTAATTTCATCTCTTTTTAGCGTTTACGATTCTCAGGGGGGGTGGGGGGGGGGAATTTTCTCCTAAGAGTCTAAGGACTATTATAGACTAAGAAATGGTTTTCCGTTAGTATCAGACAGCGTAGTTCTCCAATGCTCAGCAACGCTTCTTCGCAGAAATATGCTCGTGTTACGGGGAGCGTTAGAGCAGACGCTTGTAGCAGTCTGATCTCTCTTAAAGCAGACGTCACGCAGACAGACGCCAATTCTGGTCTCTCCCTCCCGCAGTCAGTCATAGACGCAGATGCCAGTCTGGTCGTATGTTGGACGCTGACAGTCAAAGTTGATCCTTTCAAGTTTTACTATCTCCGCTGTCTGTGGGACACGCAACTACCACTCATGCGGACGCATGCTACACGCGGACAACTCTCAGCAAACAGGTCAATCTGAAATCCTAAGCAAACTAGACTTGTGTGTCAGCCTGGGGATATGCTGAATAAGGTCAGTCAGGGTTTTCCCACGTCAGGATAGACTGACAGTTGCTTCCTTGCGCCACTGACCGGACGCGATGCTATCGCCTCCTCGCAGCACGCTGTAGATTTACAACAGGCGGGACACGCACAGATCTTTGTATCCACACGACAAGGTGAACGCATACGGCACGCTGACACCTTACGGCAATGCAAGCACATGCGACATTATGGTCGCATGCTAGACGCATACAGTCGAGTCTTTTTTTTTAACAGCAGTATGGACAGACTGTTCTCTCCTTCGCGTCTCTCTGGCCACGCAGCTAACGCTCCCTCACGTCAAGTTTTTGGCTTTTAAGTATGTTGAACTCTTGCTGGTTACACGCGATCAGGTCTTAACCGCACAGCATGAGGTTCATGTTGTTGATGCTGCTTTTCAACAAGCCTAGCTTAATATCGGTTTCTTGCGACCGATCTGGACGCGTTTCGGGAGGCGGCCTAGATCTTGACACTCTCACGACATGTTGAGCATATGCAGTATGCTGGAACCATATTGGACTCTTGCTAAGACCGTGCTGGCATGTCATTAGTCAGTTTCCCCGTGTCAGGATCACGAACGCTTTATTTCAAACCATCAAGCCTTAGGTCTAACTGCCTCCATTATTTCGGAAAACCCCTAAGATCTGGAGGGTTTTTCGAAGGAGACAGCTGAGGCTATCGCTTGTACAAAGGACCTTTGCCTTAAGGTTTTGCAACCCAAATAGAAGGCTTTATGGACTGGTGTAGAGCTAAAGCAGTTTCTTCATTTAGTAACTCTTTAACACAAGTGGCCTATTTCTTCTTAGACCTTAGAAGAAAACACATTTTTTCCTCCTCGACCATCAAAGGGTACAGGAGTATGCGGGCAGCTGTCTTCAGACGCAGAAGATTGGATCTATCAAATACTGTAGTCCTAATAGATCTTCTCAGATCATTCGAGATAACTTGGAAGTGTCTGAAAGATTCGCCAGCCTGAAATTTAGGGATCATTTCTGGAATTTTGCGGTAGTGACAGATTCGAGCCTTTAAACTTGGTTTCTTTTTTAATGCCTAATTTTAGAGACTTAATGAGTAAGTCTACCATAGTTGAGTCAGTGAAGTTCACTCTTTTAGCAAGAACATGGACTTCACAATGGTTAAGCCATAGGCACCTTGTAACCTGGATTCTTGGTCATTAACAAACGTCCTTCTCATCCATGGCCTAAATCTTTCGGGATCACTATCCTCTCGAATTTGGTTTGTGAAGGGCTGAGAAGAGTTTTTTGCCTGGTTAAAAGGATGAAGTTTTATCAGGACAGGACTAAAGTTAAGTCTCTCTTCATGACTCCTTGGTGCACGGTCAAGAAGCCTGCGCTGTCTATGTCTAAAATGCACTATCATCTCGTATAGACTTTAATTACAAAGGTTCTTTCACACTGTTGTGTAATAGATCATAAGATGTCGAAAGAATGAAGACTCATGAAGTTAGAGCTGTGGGAGCTTCTGTAACTTTTAAGCAAACTGTTCTCTGCAAAGCATCGCGTATACAGCCTTGTGAAGGGGTCATCCTGTATTCGCCTTGCATTGCTTATACCGTATCCAGTCTCTTTATGAAGACGTCTACGTTTTGGGATCACTCGTAACGAGTGCAATAGTAGGTGAAACATCCACCACTACATTTCCCTAAATTCCTAGTACCCCTGTCCTTCTCATGGAACTGTTATATAAGTTTTTTATGATTGTACGTGAAGATTGATCTGCAATCTTCCACAATCTTTGATCTAGTCAGGTGGTCATTTTGTCCCTAGAGAGCGCCCGGAACAAGGGTATTAGTTGAGGTCCTGTCATGTTATAGGTTATTGAACCGTTTGACAGCTCCTAGAGATCATCAGCCCCCTGGGTGGACTGCTGGATCTTCTAAGGGTAGCAGTCAAAATGAGGCAGAGCATTGCTGTCAGCTTCCTTATCAGGTGAGAACCTCTTTTAAGTTGTTTATGTAACTCTTTAAGTGAATTTCCAATTATGTAGCTGTCTCTGACCCACCACCAAGGGTGTCAATCAGCCATTCTTGTATAACCAGCGTTTAAGTTTTATATTTAAAAATATTTTCATAAAATAAATTTTTGAATATGCTTACCTGCTGGTTATATAAGTTAAAATCCCACCCTCCTCCCCTCTAGAGATCATGGGGCATGGAAAATCTGAAGTGGTTTGGTAGTTCTACCTGTAGTACTGCAAGGGCACTAGTGTACACCTGGCATATCTGCGATAAGCCGCGCGAGATTTTTGAATTTTGTGCCGGGGCGTCCAGGGACTTTAGCCATTTTTATATAACCAGCGGGTAAGTATATTAAAAAAATTTTATTTCCAAATTTTATTTTCAAACTACTTGACGGCATCTTTTATATTAGAAGATTTTCAGTAATAGGGAAATCTTTGAGACGGAAGCTTAACAAATTAATATTAAATGTTCATTAGGCACCTGGCTTAAGTTAATTTTGTAGAATTTTAAAAGCATTCATATTTGAACGTAGTGTTTGGCATTGATTACCAGTGCGTAATTCCCTCATTAAGTTATTATTGATGAAGACATTTTGGTGACAAATACAAATGAACCTGAAATCTATAAATAGTGTACTTTAGAACAAAAAGTGTTCAAATTGAAGGTAAAAACAAAAAAAATTACTTTTAAAACAACTATAGGCTGGTTTGCTGGCCGATCCGCACTGGCCATGGTGATGAAAACTGGCCAAACCCCAGACATAAGAACTGCCAGTCCTTTGTATTGCAGTGGACTAGAAACGGGTGCTTTCGTTATATTATATTTAATAATTTAGTGTTTTAAATTAATTTTGAGCCGTTAAAAAAGAATTGCCAGTCACTTGAGGGATGGTTAATATAACTAATGCCTTAACGGCGAAAGATAAAATGTACTTGCATGATGTGCGTAAGATTATGTATTGCTGATAAGATTGTGTAAATGTAAAACTGGTATGATTGTCAATGTGTAACGGTTTTTTTTTTTTCAATACTCCTTATTATTTTCAGATTCAGATGTTCAACTTCATGCAAAAGATATTGTTGGAACTACGGTTTTTCCATGGGCGGAAGGGCAATTAGAATATATCTACTTAGAAAGGTAAGAGGAATTAGTAATATATTTCCCATAACTTATTTTTTTATACTTGAACCTGATCCAAAGTGAAATGTAAAATATTTATTTAATAAAGTTTAACAAACATAGCTTGAGACTTCCAAGGTGAAGAGTAGGCCTACTTCTGGCAAAGGATGTATCATTCAAAAGATTTCATTTATGTATACTAAATGCTTTTCTTACAGGCGTGTTTGAAACTCTAAAAAAAAAAAAAGCCATCAGTAGAGCGACACATTTAGAGAAAGAACGAAATGACCTGGAAAAAAAATGATAGAAAATACTTCATCTGTAAATTTTAATAAAAGACTACTATAGCAAATTTACTTTTAGATCACATTAAAAATTACTAAGTGCTTGATATTAGAATATATTATATGGGTTTTCATATTACTGGGTTTTGCTGTTTTAATGTAACTTTTTTATCGTGTTTTTAGCACTGTTGTTACTATATATTTCTAACTGGCAATAAGTTTTATTCTAGACTTCTACCTGCTGTACTTTTCATTTATTCTTCCTATTGCGATGTCTGGTCTCGTCTTGTTCGTAATGCATTTTCCCCAAGTGTTCTTTTGTGTTCTGAGCTTTCTTCTGATCTAGTCTCTTCTTCGCATACTCTTGGTTTCTTGATGCTGTGTTTACGTTATTGAATATGGATTTTGGTTTTTCTTTCAGCTGTAGGCTAGGTTAAAAGGTTAACATTCCTACACAACTGTGCCTATTTGTAATACTTTTGAACGTAATGTTCCAGCAGTTTTGGTGACCTTTCTAGATTGAATTTCTAGAGATACTTTCTTAGAGTATAGTTTTCCTTTCTACACTAGTTATGTCTTATGGAGTTTTCCTTAAAAATGTTTTGTGGCAGGTTTCATCTGATTGTAGGCCTACTATTTAGATGGTTTAGTGGTGTGTGTAGAATTTTTTAGTCTTCCGTAATTTATTTTTTCATGTAAGATCTTAACATTTGGATATTATGAAATATATATTAGATATGAATGAATCGTATTAATTGAGGTTGTTGAATTTGTAGGAATTTTGACTTAATAATCTTGGTGCAATTTGATATATGTACAGGCAAAAATCCTTTAATTTTACTATTTATTTCTACAAATCACACTGGGTTTTATACAGTTCTTAAAATCCTAGATTTTGTTCTAAATTTATTGATCACTACATGAATCAATTTGAATGTCTAAAGAGTTGGGAGATTCTTTTTAAGTTTTCTGATGTTTTCGTGACTCTGAAGTGTTCAAGGTATGTTTCTATTTTTAAACTGTTCTTGACAAAAATATGCCTTGGAGGCTGTTTTTTGGTCTTAACTTGGGTTGTTTACTTTTTCAAGATCTTTCCTGATATATTTAGATTCCTGGTGAATTTAATTTTACTCAATGGTTGCTGTAGGGTTTCAGATTGAAGTGCTATTGAAGAATAGTTTCATAAAACGCGTTAAATGTTAATGATTCTAGCTAATTGCTTGTATTATAGGTTCTCAAATTGGTGAGGGTGATAATTATTTTGAGAGGGTTTAACTCTTAGAAAACTATCCATTAGGTAGCTTAAATATCAATGAAAGGGAATCTACATTGTGTTTAAGAATTAAAAGTATAGAACTATTGAAAATCCTTTTTGACCTGCCTTATAGTAGTCTATGGAGGTGAAAATTTCGGCTTTATACCCAAGCATGTAGTCGGAGATTATTAGGTAGAGTAATTGAGTTCAGGTGTTCAAGGAAGTTAAGTAGATTTAAAAAGGTTATTAGAGGAGGGTATTTTGACGTTATTAGCAATTGTAACATCTACGTGGTGTTAAGTACTTATGTAAAAAAAAATAATGAAAGTTTCAATCTATGTACATAGTCCTCATTGCAAAATAATGTGCAACAGTCATCATTGGAGATTTATCCATGTAAGGGTTACAGGAGATTTTTTGTATTTTCACATCTGTATTTCTTTGACAGGTTTTGTGGAATAACTTATTGGATAAAACATTTACCCGAGATGGCTGTAAGAGAAATGTGTAAATAATAATTTTTAAAATTTTAAGCTATTCTTTAAACAAAATTAAATACTGTAGCACATGCATATAGACTGAGAAACCTATTATATCGAGGTGTGGCGAGCAACGTGTATATTATTTTTTAAACTTCTCTTGGCATAAGTTTGTGTTGACAAAAGATAGACTAGTATGTTTGCAATAGAGGAGAGGTCTAGAAACTTAAACGTTTGTGTGAATACGTACTTACCGATAAATAAAGCATAACGATACCAGTTAGTTTTTATTATATACTTTGAAAAGTAATACTAGATAAAAAAAATATTGCATTTCGGTTAAGGGGAAGAAGTGGAAAGTTTATTTAATTTTGGCAAACTATTTATAAGGATTGGTAGGTTGTCCAACTTTTAGGGGCTTAGCTAATTTTTGGTATTTAATGTAATTAGCTAAGTACTTAAGTTACATTTTTTTATTTTTTAGGCCTTAAGATAATGAATGAATATGAGCAATGGAACCACTGAAAATCGCATTTTGAACTAATACCACGTATTTTTTTTCAGATTGCAGTTTCGTGCAAATTTACAGAGGCTTCATATGGACATAATATACCAAGTGGAGAGATACTGGGAAAGGTAAATGTTGCTCATCAGTTTTTCATACCCGTAAAATAGTTGGTCAAGATATTTTCGAAGTCAAAATCTTATTTTAAAACTGAAGGTAATTACAGTAATGAAAAGTTTATTTCAAATAACTTTATAAATAGAGACTCATAATTTGTTGCACATTTTAATTTTTCCTTCTAGCCGGTCTGATGTAACCTATAACATATTTTAGGGTAAATGCTGGTTACATAAGTCAGTTTTTCCGCAATGTATTTTTGTTTTCGAATTAAGTGCTTAATATTTCAAAGTATATAGTTGGAAATTAGAGAAACTTTCTTTCGGACTAGGGAAATGTAAGTTCCAGTCTGTTAGGTGTACTTATGAACTTTTGCAAATAATTTAATATTTTACCAAGATACTGACTGAGCTGGGATTTTTTCTTCTTTCAGCTACGGGTTGTCCATCCACCGAAGTTAATTCTTGCGAATTATGTACTGGTGTACTGGCCCAGTAGACTGGATACAAATGCATTGGAGCAGAAATATGAAACTCAACCAAGGATAAGACGCGATGCAGAGGATAAAATGAAATTAAAAGAAAGCTAAATCAGAAAAAATCTTTTAGAAAGCTAAATCAGAAAAAATCTTTTAGTGATGGTAAATGAATAAAAGACAAATGCAATAGAATTCGATTTTTTATTATTAACGTAAACAAATTTTTGAATTATCAACGTAAACAAATTTTAGAGTACAGTGTGCTTTTCCTATTAACTACTATGGTACTTTCTTGTTTTTCTCCATTCTCTGTTGCATATTTTCCTTTCTGTTGGGTTGAATTTTCTTTTTTCCATTCTGTTGAGTTGAATTCTTTCTTTTTCTCCGTTCGCTGTTGAGTTGCATTTCTTTTTCACCGGTCGCTGTTGAGTTTCGTTCGCTCTTACAAGTTCGTCTAGTCTGCAATCAGCGTTTGGGCAAACTTATCTTTTTCCCGAATTACGTAGGCTGCATGAACCCAAGTTCTTTTCTGTGCTTCCGATTAAGAAAGTAGAGATTTGTTTGAGATTACATCTAGACGATTTGCGATTTAGCTACATCCGCAAGTGAAACTGCATTTACACTACCTGAAAACAAAAATACATTAGATTTGTGCCATTATATGTTGTTATATCAAAGAAACAAACGCATTGGACAAGATTTAAAAAAATTACACAAATATAAAATCTGAACTGTAAACTGGATGAAATACAAAATTAACTCCATTTTAATGATAGCAAGCTAAAGTTTAATTTCAAAATTAATAAAGACAGCGGTAGTTGCTTACAACACCACGCTCCCAATTTACTCCAAAATAATGCAATCCTGCAGTTCTCATTTTCTTGCACAGTAATTAGGTGGTTATTTAATTCTGCTTAAGCAATAATTATCAAGATATTTTGAGGAATGGGGTTTATTAAAAGAAAATAGCTGTTTCCTCACTAATCGACTTGGCACTGATATGTCAACATAAACATTAGTTCGTGATGCCAGTTTACATTTGATATACTGTATATTCAAAATATACTTAAAAATGGATTAATTTCTCAAAAGTGTCCATAGTATATGCAATTTACAAATAGCGACACTTTTGAGTAATCACTCAATAAAAATTAAGTATATTTTGAATACACAGTATATCAAATGTATGCTGGCATCACAAATTCTGTTTTATTGACATGTCGGAAGTCGTTTAGTGAGGAAACCGAGCTATTTTCTTTTTATAACCCCTTCCCCCTTCAACATATCTTGCTAATTATTGCTTTCCCAGAATTTAAATAACCACCTAATTACTGTGCAAGAAAATGAGAACTGCAGGATTGCACTATTTTGGAGTAAATGGAGAGCGTGGTTTTGTAAAACAATTACCAAGACGGCAACTCAATTTAAAAGAAATTGAAAAAAAAAAATCGATTTTAAGACATTGTTGTAGCTTTAAATATATTCCAAGGAGGAAAAAGTTGTTAACTAAACACTAGCCAATAGGGTCAAAAGTAGCTACGCTTAAATAAAATAACAGCAGCATTGTACAAGCTTATTGACTATAGACTGTACATAAGAATAAAGATAGAGCTCACTAAATAAATCTTATACCCAGTCACTTTTCAATGGCTGCCAATGCATTGTGGTAAAAACTATGTCAAACTTAATTTATCTTAACTTTTAAGGATTTCAATATTAGAAAAAAATGAAACTCTGGACAAGGCTATTTCACAAAAGCTCAAGTACTGTACAGAGAAATCGGTAACAGTACTCGCTAACTTCAACAAACGCAGTATATTTTGAACATTACTCAAAAGCTCAAAACGCTAATTACCACAATTATATGAGTTTACCAAAACTAAATTAACTTATTTCAGTAAAAGACTAGAAAAATTAGAGAAACTTCACCATAAAGACTAACATATTCAGGCTGAATTTCCCTAGATTTTAAAATCTAATAAAGCTAAGATCATTAAAGACGTTGAAATATAACATAACAAAAGCTAAGAGCTTCAAAACTGTCACATGGGACATGCATAAATCTACGAGATCCAAAATTAACATTCTCTTTGCTCTACTCACAGAACTATTGCATTGTTGTCCAAGTCGTTAGCTTTAACACTTAAAAAGTAACTAATTCCTTTGTATATTTAGTTAAACCACCAAAACCCCTTTCAGAAGATCATATAGTAAACTAAACACTAATACGTTTACACTCAAGGAAAACAAATAACCATAGCTGTTGAATTAAAAATGAAAGAATCTCTTTAAAACTTTGCAACCAGTCAAAACGTTACCTATCTACATTAAGTAACTTGGACTCTTGAGCAAGCTATACGGAACATACTGCACTCGCTGATTTACCGGTTATCCAAAATATTTTTTTACCCCCAAAATAAGACTTGACTGATCACTACACATCAGTTGCCAATAGAAAATCGGCCATAATTTGATTCGAAATCTCTGGAAATAATAACTTTGCCCAAGACCTCAATCTTAGATTTTGAAGTTTGGTAAAAGATTAAAGCAAAGTTTACTATAAAATCCCAATATCCCGCCAAAACACCGACACGGTTTACATTTACGCTAAAAATTAAAGGCACTTAATTTACTACAGAAGAAAATACGTCTGGGTTATATGTTAGATTTAAAACTAAGCCCATAAATTCCACTTTTAAATCCTATCACCGAATGCAAGATCACAAGTAATCGCTTCGAAATAAAAATTATGGTAAAAGAATTGTATCAAAGTTTTACTGCCTTGCACGTAAATACTCTAAATGAATAATCTAAAAGATTAACTTGAAGTCTTATGAGATAGCCAGTTTCTAATGATTACCCCCCAAGCAATATGCTTACTATACTAGATGAAAGACTTACGTTCACAACTCAAGTTCAGGCATTAAGAATTTGGCAGATTCAAGACACCAAGCCGGTTAAAAAGGTCTGATAATGGGAATTTCTTTAAATGTGAAAAAAATGACACTAAACTCAATTCCCTATTGCACCTTTGGTTTATAAAAGTTGAAACAAACGTTCGCTACTTAACACTGCTTACGAGGTTAACCGGCATCTTACAATTAAGAATCCTGACCATGTCTTCCATAGATCAAAAGATCCCTATACAAAACTTCAAGTCGATTTAAAAAGAAATAATTCCAAAACAAAATCTAATTCTCACATGCCCTGAATACCAGATTTGTAAAAACAAGCTTACCTCCATACCACAAGCCCATAAAAGGGCGAAGTTTACTGGAACCACAGATCCAGGAGGGAAGATCCAAACACGATGAGCAAAAGACTTAAACAGCTAAATACAATGTGTGAATAGGTCTCGGCTCCAACACGCACTGACGTTGCTTCTTGATTTCTCACCGTTTACAGTTCCATTTCGCCGGCTTTCTTCCAAGTTTCAACTAATCAGAAGGGTCTGTGTCATCATTTCGTCTCCTGATTGGTCGAGAGAATGACAAGGAATCTTAAGGGAAACAGACACTCTCAAAAGACGTTACGTCACCACTTACAAAACCAGTGTCATCTGTTGGATACATTATTAATCATGAAAAAAGTCCAGTGAAAAAATCGTATATTCAACATTTGATAAGGAAACCATTGGTTATCTTAAGAGAAATGTTGATACTTAAAATAAATAACCAAGTCTTATTGTAACCCTTTTCACTTCAAAAGTCCCTATGAAATGGACAGTGTATGTTGATCTAAAAGTGCATTGGGCAACATGTAAATATTTTAGTCAAATTTTTCATTTTTGTTTTAAAGTGAACAAATATTCTGATGTTCCAAAAGATATGTTACAATTTTCAATTGGGAAATAACAACGATTTCAAATCGATTCACGCCTATAATTATGTTCATATTGTTATATCATTTCTAATGTCTAATTCATTCATCTGTTTCTACTTCGCACATGGCTGCTTTTTTATATTAGGTCCCTTAAACTTGAAGAATTTTGGTTCTCAAACAATGTTTGAACTTTGGAGTCTGTCTTGTAATAATAATAATAATAATAATAATAATAATAATAATAATAATAATAATAATAATAATAAGATGATGATGATGATGATGGTGAAGAAGAAAATATGCAGGTACCCAATCATAAGAATCTCTCTCTCTCTCTCTCTCTCTCTCTCTCTCTCTCTCTCTCTCTCTCTCTCTCTCTCTCTCCCTCTCTCTCTCTCTCTCTCTCTCTCTCTCTCTCTCTCTCTCTCTCTCTTAAACCTTAAGGTCTTGTGTAAGTTGTGTAATGCTATTAACAGAGCAGCCATGTTTATTGTAAAAAAGAGACAGAAAAGACATATTTGTTGTTATTATCAAGAGGAAGTTACTTAACTGAAGTTAAAATTGAAAAGAATATTTTCTTTCTTGACCCTTATGTTCACTTATATCCTTTCCTACTGACAAAAATAATTAATACAGACAACGTTCAACTAGAATGGGCATTTGGTGGAGCGCATACCCTTCGCCAACGCCACATTTGTTATGCAAATCAAGCTCTAGAATGTTGTGTGAATTTGATTCATTCTCCAGTAGCAGATCATAAGCTAGAGGAACTCTCTCGCCCTATGCATTTTAGCGGGAAATATCTGTTGTCTTATTGGTTGATTTGTCCCTTGCTATGATTGGTGGTTGTATGTGACGTCATGCAATCGTATTTGATGAATGAATTCAACTAGGTGGTGGTGAAATACCTATACATATTTCAGATGAATCTATGATTTAAAAATTGTTTTTTATGGAAATAAATCTAAAAAATATTAACTCAACAACAAAATAAATAATGAATCTTGTTGAACGGCCCAATTTAAATAAATACGTATATTCGAAATAATACTTGCCTGTACTCTTGGCTACGATAGCGTATATATGTGAGAGCTTGTGTGTGAAGCTAAAGGAAACCACCAATCACAGCTGAGGAAAATTCAGCCAATCAGAGGACAGGAATTTGCCGCCAAGAGAGGGTTCCGGGCTCTTATGACGTCATCAACAGTAGATTAATTTTACAGCTTGTCTTTGCTGTTATAATGTCAATCTTAATTAAATAGTAAAGTAACTGCGCAATTTTAATTCGTGTTTTGTTACATTTCATGCATAATGTAGATTATCATATCATGTGTGCTGTCGTCATAAAGGGTATGGGTGAAATACCAGCAGTAGGCCCATACACATTTCAGATAAATGATAATTTAAAACTGCAAATTTTATGGAAACAAAATTAAATTGTATTTATCATTTATTTATTTTAGAGAATAATAATGATAGATAATAAATAAGATGAGAAAAATGCCCCTTACTCGTGTGAATTTTATCAGTTTGCCAACAGCAATACATAATCTAAAAGAACCTTCTCACCTCATGCACTTTCTTAGCGGGAAATATCTGGCGTCTCATTGGTCGATTTGTCCTGTTACGATTGGTGGATGTATATGACGTCATGCTACGTCGTATTTATGAATGAATTTAAGTGGGTGGAGGTAAACTATCTATACTTATTATATATGAATTAAGTCTTAAAAATTATAATTATTATGAAAAACGACCAATAATATTATGAATATATTAGAAAATATACAATGGATCATATTTAAGTGATTAAGCTAAATGAATACGCCATTTTTAAAGGAATAAACTAACTAGGTTCTGGCTACGATGTTAGATATGGACGTGTGATTTTGTAAACAAAGACAACAACCAATCACAGTCGAGAATATACAGCCAACCAGAACTGGAATCTCCCACTCGAAGAGAGTTCAGGAGGTTTATAATTTGCGGTTTGAAGGATACATTCTAATTACCAAATAATTATTTTTGAAAAAAAATTACGTCTGTGACGTCATAGCCGAGTAGGATGAACTCTAAAGATTGTTTAAATGACTAATTAATTCTATTTGTTGGTTTATGGGAGGTATTGATTAATATGTGGCTAATAATATTCGATATTCAAATAAGTAGGCTACTATTATTTTATCAAGCTTATACAGTGAAGGAACCACAGTACATGACTGTTATTTGTACTTTGTTGAATTTTGAGTTTAATTTAAACTTAGGATGTTAGATGTGTTTGAGAGTGAAGCTATAGAAAATAAAGGAAACAACCAATAACATCTGAGGATGTTTTAGCCAATCAGAGGACTGGAATGTACAGCCAACTGAGCTAAGGTGAAATTTAGAATTCCGACCGCCTGTTAGTTGTGGAACGGAAAAAGTTTTACCTAAAGTTGAGTAGCCTACCTGTGTGTAGACTTAGGTTTTAAACTTTGCCCGGTGAATGAGTACTAAGAGTCCAAGACCATGGGGTTAAGCTAGATCTGGTAGCATTGTTTGTAGTCAGATCCTTGCCCTTGCCATTCATTATCATTACTACCACCCATCATGGTCTGGTAACAATGTTGGCCAGTCGTATGACCTCAACCCAAATTAAAATTGTCCAGGTAGACAGTTCTGTCTAATTACCATGTCAGTGGTTGTTTAGGTTGGCTTATTTAGTTTGAATTGTTCTATGCTCCCAGGAGAGAGGTTCTAAAACCAAGTAGGGACATTTGGTCCTTAACTCCACTTTGCTGTGCTTATGTAGTCTATAGAGCATTAACATTATTATCTTGAAGATACAACATATCTTAGAGCAACTTTATTAGCGAGTTTTACTTTTTATCCTTCATTTTTTTTTTGTGGGAATGATGTGTACAATCTTTATAGGCTGCCATGATGCTGGAAAAAAAAATAAAAATGTGCTGTTTCCCAAAAGTTAAATGTATATCTACAATATTACTCGATTTATAACCTGAATAGGCTTTTAAATGGACTTTATCGTTCATAAGATTTACAGGTTTGTCTACAAAATTAAAAAAGAAACTATTTTTGTTTGATGCAAGCAATGATTTTTTTTCTTTTTTTTTTTCAATTTTCTAAAATCTATAGCCTGAAGGTGAGCACTTGTACAAAAGGAGCAAGAATATTAGGTCACAAACTGCTCCCATAGGAATTTGAGTGGCTGGAAATATATAGAATCTTCATCATGCATGTTTTTAAGTAATGAAATTATTAACTAGAACACGAGACTTGCATTATTTTTCTACGTCAACAGACATTTGGAGGAAAATCAACTCATCAGCAGAGAGCAACATGGCTTTGTACAAGGGAGATCCTGTGTAACTCAACTTCTGGATGTTGTGGATACATGGAGGGAAACTCTCGATGCAGGAGGAAGTGTTGACGTTATATACATGGACTATGAAGGCGTTTGACTCTGTGCCACACCGTCGCCTCTTGTCAAAGATCGAGTCGTGTGGCATCCAGGGCAAAGTCCTCAAATGGATACAGGCTTTTCTGAAAGATCGGCAGCAGTGTGTAGCAGTAAATGGAGCAACATCACGACCAGCACCAGTGACGAGTGGGATACCACAAGGAAGCGTGATTGGTCCGATTCTATTTGTCATCTAGCCTACATCAATGACCTGCCCAATGTCTGCACAAGTGATGTGAAGTTGTTTGCAGATGATACAAAGCTGTTTACCCGCAGTGACATCCCCGGAGCAACAACCTACAGGCTGACCTTGACAGCTTGCAACACTGGTCACAAGTTTGGTTGCTCCATTTCCACCCACAGAAGTGCAGCGTCCTGAAGCTTGGGAGCAAAAGATCTGAGGCAAAGTACACCATGCATGACAACTCACTTGGCGAAATAACACTGGAGGAGCACGAACATGAAAAAGATCTAGGCGTCTACATCGACAATAAGCTAAGCTCTAAAGAACGTGTAGCTAAAGCAACTGCAAAAGCCAATAGAGTTGTCGATGTCATTCGACGTACCTTTGACTTCCTGACCAATGATCTCTTCGTACAACTCTACAAAAGCCTTGTGCACCCTATCCTGGAGTATGGCCACTCAGTGTGGCAGCCGCACCACAAAACCATGTGTGGTGAAATAGAGGATGTTCAGCGTAGAGCAACCAAGCTGTTGGCTTCACTGAGGGATAAGCCATACTCTGAGAGACTGGAAATACTGGGACTGCCCACTCTTGAGCATCGCAGAAGTCGTGGTGATATGATCGATCTTTACAAATACATACACAAGATCTATGATTCAGACAGGCCAAAGTTTGAAATCACCAGAGACAGTGCAACAAGAGGTAATAGTCTCAAAATCATCAAAAACCACTGTAGGCTAGATGTCCGCAGAGGAACTTTCTCCCAGAGGGTGGTCACCACATGGAATGATCTCCCAGACACTGTGATGCAAGCACCAACGGTGAACGCCTTCAAGAGTAGTCTTGACGCCCACTGGAGACTCCTGCCAGGTGTTTACAGCCCATCCTGCCAGTGTTAATTCTTAGGTTTCAATGCCACGCATGCCACTCAATAGAGTATAAAATTTATTTAGAATGATGAACACGTCCCAACAAGACCTCAAACATCTAACCAGTTCAAGTTCAAGTTGAAGTTGAAGGTTACTCATGAATGGCAGTGGCTAAGGACAGGACAATGTCCTAGACTGTAAATAAATACTGTACATGTGATCAGTGACCCCTGCCTCTCACCTTCAAGTTAGGACCAGAAGTGTAGGGCTGAAAATCAACAATTTAAACTATGATAATGTTGAATGAAAATGCAGACGACAAATAAGGGTTATGGATGAACCTGGAAATTGTTAATGAATATACGTACTTGAGACATAAGTGTATCCCCAGGCCATGAGACCGAAATTATAAAAAAAGGATAAGCATGGTTTGGAGAGCTTTTGGTAAACAAACTGAGATAATGAAAAGTAAAAATTGTAACTTTCTTTAAAAAAACAAAGTATGGTATTTAATCGGATGATCCTACCAGTATTAACTTCTGCATCAGAGACTTGGAGCCTTGCTAAAGTCTTAGAACATGAGTTAGTTACAACTCAAAGAGCTTTGGAAAGAATAATGAGGGGAATAAAAATAAGGCAGAAAAATAGCAACATGGATATGTGAGCAAAGTAGAAGATTTTCTAACATGTAAGAAAAAGAAATAGACATGGGCAGTACATATAATGAAAATGACAGGTATTAGATGAACATTAAGGAAGACAGATTGGGTCCCTAGAGATTACAAACGAAGCAGGGGAAGGACGAGAAGACGATGGATTGATGAGTTATCCCTTCATGAAATTAAGCAAAAAAATCACTGAGAACACGGCTGACTGATAACCTGTCATCTCTGATCAAGTCGGAACTGCAGATATTTCAGACACAATAAAAATGTCAGCAAAGAGGTGTCAAGCGTTAGGACAACACTGAAACCGATTGAATAGAAGTAAAATGTCTAATATTGAACTGATGTAATTTTGTACATGTATTTGTTGCTGTTGCAGATTGAAAGTATATATTTCTATTCAAAATTTTATCTTTGTCAAACTACTTCATTACTTTGTATTCATGAAAGCTTCTTAAACATTTGTATGCATATTTTTTTCTGAAGTTAATAAAAATATTCAGCAAAAATAATTCTACTAAATCACTTTACTTACTAGTCACGTACAGTATTCATGAGAAAATATTTGTGTCCCTTAAAGGACCATCAGTTTGACATACCTCCAATAGAGTAAAATAATTCAAAAAATTAGTTACATTTTTTGAAAAGTATGAAAAACTAAATTCATTCGACTATATTAATTCAAGTACCTTACAAAGGTAGTTCTATCAATTCCAGTTTAAGAAATACTATATAATGTGGTCTCCTTTGAATGTCCAATCTGAAATCGTGGACTTGCTATTTCTATTTCTCTTCATAAGGAAACTAAACGACAAAACTATAAAAAAGTTTTTTATTCAAAGATTTCTACTTAAATGAAAAATGGTCCATAATCATAACATGTAAGCTTTAACTTTAAAACACAACTACCTTTCTTCCAGTTTTTATAAGAGTAACTGTGAAAGCAAAACCCATGAAATAAAATCAGGTAAACATAAATAGTAATTAGTTCAAGGCTCACAAAATGAGGGATTATCCATCCCCTTGGTTACAAAGAAAACTAAAGCTACATATTACTTATCATGAGGCTTATATCAGAGAAATAGATAATCATTACATAACAAAGACAACATTTTAATAAATGTTTTTGCAACAAAAGGTGAAGCTAATAAGCAGACTCTGGAAGCTTCTTATTTACTAAAAAGAAAACATCTGAAATTTTCTAAAGACAATTTAAAACTTTGTATGAGCAAACTTGGCAATTGCAAGACTGATTTAGAATGGCCTAAATAAATGAATATATAATCTATCACAAAGAAAAAAGTTGATAATTGCCATTTACTTTTAACTGTGTCTACAATGGATGACTAGTAGCTACTGTTCATTCTCACTTTTGAACACAAATGTTCTGTGCAGTTGGTATTCTCAGACGAAACAAAAGAGAAAGTATGCATGTTATGCAATCCTATACAGTAATTACTATAAAAATTTATATGTCAAGTTTACATAAACCTGAGAAGGGAAGACTGAAGTTTATCCCATTTACACCTCTCCAGTTAAGATTCAGTAAATAAAATCACTAAATGACACAGAGCACAAATTTTCTCGGAATACAGGCAAAAATTTGGCATAAAATCTAATTACTTTCCCTGTACATTTCCATGACAATTTTTCTTTACAATGAAATAATTAGCACCTTGATCTAATCACATCAAAATTCACTCAAATCATTTACGGAATAGTTTAATAAACTTTAACCTTTGCAATATATTTTGGATTGACAAATGGTCAACAAAGAACTGCTTTTATGAAGGAAGAACATTTAAAGAATGAATGAACTACTCTTCTTCACACCGTGTATCTAGAAATTGCATATAAGACATCGTCCTCAATATCCCTCAAAGCCTGCTTACTCATAATTACTTGGGATCTAGGAACAGTACTGCATTTGTAATCTAATTGGAGCAAATAAACGAAACTTGACTTTTACCCTCAATCGACATAAGAAAGAACCTATAATGTTCACTCACTACTGGCCTACACTAACATCAACAGAACCTAATTTCTATACAGCAAAATTCTGGTTAACTAATTTGGTCAGCTCCAAGAAAAAACCCAAAGAGAGAGACAAAAAAAAGCACTTCTGAAAGTAGAAATCAATACCAGAAACGATATAAAGTCCTTCTATTATAGGGTGGTCACCTTTTCCTCATAAAGGACAATAAAAAAATACTCTTGAATATGAAATCTTTGTAATAAGAAAAAAATCCAGATAACCATTCCTTCTCATTACCAATGAATGCCCATGATGGGTAATCACCATTACAAAGTTTACAGGTACACAAAAACAAGAACAAGATACACCTTTTGCCAAAGCCATCACTTCACAAGGATGTTACCATTACTTGAAGATTAATTAATGAAAATAACCAACAAATGTTTTACATGTGGGTATGTTAGATAATCTATCTAGATGCATACCAAATTAGATTTGACTCCTGAGACTTAACACCTACATGCAAGTCATTCAAGAACTTGGGTGACACCAGTGGCCTGAAAACTTGGGCGACACTATTGAGCCTGAGAACTTAGGTGACATCAGTGAGGCTGAGACCCAAGTGCTCGTGAAACCACGCAATTTAAAAGTTTTTGAGCAAGTATGACTGAATTGGTACTTACTGTCAACATTCTGCCCTGTTTAAATGGATAATAGAATCATGAAAAAAAGTTAGGATGTTCATTACACTGACCCTTTTACACTAGTCCTAGGTTTGGTATGAGTAAATAGAAGCCTTAAATGCTTTTCTTGGCCAAGGTATTAATTAATGGTTGCCAAATTCCTAACCAATAAAAAATGTCTACTGCAATAAATTATATCTACTGTAAATAAAGTTCTAAGTTCATGTACCAGTTAAGCCTGTGTTTATGTTTACAAGCTTTTGTATATATGGGTTTTAGCATACTTCTTACCTTTTGAATTTAAATTTAAGCGAGAAGCTTATTGTCTATTTAGCTGATGACAACTACATAGTCCACGCTAAAAATTGATTGCTTGCAACACTAATTTAGCACAAAGCAATCACCAGTAGTATAAGAAAACACATTAAAGTATTAATATGGGAGTGGATAAAAATTTAGGAATATTTTTAAGCAATGAACACAATTATACATTATGTTACAGGCCACAGCCCATCCTATGAATGAGTGTCCACGACTTCCTGCAAAGCCTTTAAAGTGATCTCTTCTTACCTTACGCTTAATTCTTTTTCTTCTTTGTCTACATCTTTTCATTTTACCTTACGCTTAATTATGTCTCACTAAATACTAAGAGTCCAGTGGCATCTAAAGTCTATCACATGTGGAGATATGAAATAAGCTGAAGGAAAGTTTTTGAAAGAAAATCCTATAGGAAAGAAATTCTCATTATAATAATGAGTCTAACCATTGGTTTACTAATATATTTGACAGTGAATCATAAACAATATTCATGATTATTATGCAGAGTCACATTTCAGTAAAAGCATTTGTTCTTGAATGAGAACTAGAAATAAAAGCAAGGTGAAGCTAAAAGTAGTCAGACTCTTAGATGAGAAGCGATCAAAGGCAAGAGAAATGCATCTGTGGCTGAGTGCCTACTTAAGGATTACTTTAAGTGGTAACCTTCTATGAGTGAAAACCATAAAGCTGGCCAAGGTCTAACAACCCTCAGAGTATTGACTTGAGAAAATGCACCAACAAAGTTTTCTCCCCAACAATTCAGTGGATTGACTAGAACCCATCTGGGCAGCTGCTCACAAGCTAGAGAAGTGGCAGGAAAGTGACCAATGGCCATCCAATGAGGTGCTGCCCAGCCCAAACGAAGGCCAACCCAACAGAAAAACCATCACCAAGGACTGGGTAACCCCAAATAGAGCAAAGGTAAAGGTGTGCAAAACTGTAGATAGCCCCACAAATGGGGATTAGCCACCAACCTTGATTGGCCATGTGTGACAACACTACAAACAATGGAACATATCCTACAAGGGTGCCCACGGGGCATTGCTCAAGTCAAGACCTTAGAGAGGAGGAAAACGACAACGTCCTGCTGTGGGTTCAACATTGGCGCGTTAAAATATGACGAGGGATAAGTAGATGAAACCTTTCAAACTTAGCTTTCCCCGTAACTTCCCATTTTATGTTAGATGAATCATACAGCACCCAATCAAGGAATGGCACATTAAAAATAAGCCTAGCTAAAACAAATAACTTAAAAAAAATCATGCAAGCTTAATTTTTTCAAATGAAGTATCTATCACATAATTCACATAAACACAATTACAAACTGGAGGCAGAGTTTACATACATACCAATAGAAAAAAAATATGAACAAATATTGACTTCAGCAAGAACTGCAATACAGTACAGTAATATTACCAAAATGTGGCCAAACAGTGAGAGAATAAATTTCCTCAACTAACAATACTAAGGTGGCAAAATAAAACACCATTCTATTATAAATTGACTTATAGCAGCTCGGCAGTTTATATGAACAAAAATATGTACTTCTATTTTCAGACAATTTCATAAATCACTACACTTGGAATAACTTCCCACAAGAGAATATCTAGTATGATATACAAAACCAAATGAAAAAATATGAAAAAATTAACTCATTTTGCAGGATATGGTACCTCAAATACTAAAAATTTACATTTTAAAAGAACTCTTATGAACTACTATATTACTTACTTATTACGACTAACATCACCTGAAAGTAACATTACATGAAAGTATTCATGTAATATAACCAGGCTCTCAAAACAGATTCCCCATGAATACAGTACTATATATGGTAAAAAATGGTTCGTAAGTCAAACATATTCCCCATGAATACAGTACTATATATCAGTGCTGAAAAATGGTTCTTAAGTCAAATAATAAGCAGTTTTAAGGATATATTCTTCTAAAGACATAATCATTGGAACACCAAGCTTCATAAAGCATAGGGCAATTTCAATAAGGCAACCATATCTTCTTATACTATCTTAACAGAATGAAAGTACAGTACAATAAACAGTTATAAAATGTATGAATATTTTGAACATCAAAAGAAATAACAAAAGTACACAAATATGTGACATACACTAAAGGTCCATTCAACAGTTCAAAATAAGCGCTTCTTATAATTAATACCTCTTTACTAAACTAGAGAGCTTTCATAAAATGCCATTTATCAATAAGTAAAACAAGACGGGTTCTCAAAATAAGTACTGGAAGGTGGTGAATATCAGATGATTATCGCTGATCTATAAAGAATTAAACAAGTTCTCTGAAGCATTGGTTCAAATTGCATTCAAGTTTACATTTTGAACAAAAATGAAAAAAAGTTTTACTGAACATCAGTAACCAACTGTATTTCACATTCAACATTTTTTTCTTTAGAAAATGGCATATGGCAATAGGGAATCCTTGCAGTTAAAGTATTTACATGAAAATCTTTAAATTTGTCTTAAAGTATACTCCATCTGAAAGCACAAAATTAGAAAGCATAAACACCCAAACGTAAATATCGTAATGAAATACGACCAAAACCAAGATGCTTCTACAATTTTCAAAATTACAGACAAACACACAACAGGCATAGCAAAAAAATTTGGTTGCAAAAATTTTTAAAAAATTTCCTTCCATCCTCTCCTTATAGAATAGTTTTTGGATGTTCAATAACATTCTTTCACCCAATATATCTGGGACCTACAATTGGAATGAAGAATTGCAAAACACATTATCATCATAACTAATTTTCATCTGCAAGCTAATATATGAGCAAACACATGAACAGGCACACACACACACACCAAGGATAGCCTGACAAATTACTTCAACACACAGAACGTGGCCGAACAAATTTCTAACAATATAGACTTTTGAGTGTAATGTCATTATGTCCACTAAAAACTAAAAATTTCCTATGCATCGAAAGCTGATATACTGCACCTAATTTCACAATTTTTTAGCTATACATTATGCCATTTTGAAATTATTTTCATGTCCTCACAATAGTTATCATACAGACAAATGCACTCAATCACCCCATGAGGTTCTAGAACATGCTGCATTAGACCTTGGTCTTGTTTGACAGGCCATATTTATTCTTTGATAATTGTTTACATTAAATAAGAAAAAAAATTCTAAAAATGTAATCAATCAAAAACCTCTCATCCAAGACTCTTGTGAGGAGCAATATGTACTCAAGAGCAATAAAACAAAATGACACACCGTTTTTTCTATCTTATATTGACCTTTTGGGTTGAAAATGAAAAAGGTATGCAATATGTAATACAATAGATTTTATGGATATATAAAAAGGCATATAGCAAATGTTAGCATACACCAAATGATAACTTAATTCTAGTATGAAGCCAGAATCATTCAGTTGTTAGAGGAACGCAACTGAAAAGAGGGAATTTAAGTGAACAAACTTCCTCCAAACATAAAATAAAAACACCTTCACAAAGACAAGTGCCATACTCTCACCGACATACAAATGCAACTCCGAAATAGGACAAACCCAATCAATAGTTAAATTGAAATCACCAAGGAAACAATTGGTTCATTGCAGAGGTGATTCAAAATAAGCATTAATAAAGTCGTAACCAAATCAAAGCCAACAATGAGTGCCATGTAAACACATTCTATTTCAGTTTACAGGTACTTCACTCGAAAATCAGCGTTTGACGAAGTATGTTATTTTATGTTTGGCCACTCATAAAAAAGAAAATCTACATTTTCCAAAACTTTTGAAGACACCTAGATGGAGCAGTTAAAAGTGGATAAGCATTGCCAATTCAAGTAACATTCGAGCCCGATTTGGTAGGTAAGGCTTGGTTGTTGTTGGTTACTAGATACCTAGGAGGATTAATACTACTGGAGATGCCCTGACTCAGAATTCTTTCCTGAACCCGTGAGGGCAGGGTTTGGCCAGATTCACCCGTCAGATTGTCAAATCTCGATCCCAAGTTAATCCTCCGACAGCGTACTGGTACTTAGTCTGTTTTACTCAGACCTTTGTTTATAGCTGATAACTATTTTCTTGTGCTATTTTATTAGCGATGGTCCCTTCCTGTGATGCTTTATTAAAAAGAAAAAAATAATGTTAAACTTGTTGCTCAACTTATTGGTGAATCAGTTACAAACTCCTTCGAATAATGAACTACAGTAAAGTCGTTGACTTTTATAGCCGTCTATGGATGACATTGAACACAGCTTGTGATAATCTCACAACTGTTGTTACTGATTTTTGCCTAAAGGCAGGCAACTGATTTTTTTCGTACAACCAAGAGCAGCACAGGAAGGAGCCATCGCTAATGAAAGCACAATAAGGGTTACCGTCTCTAAACAAAGGTCTGAATAGAACTGACTACAAATTCCAATACAGGACAGAGATCAACTTGAAGGATCAAGAACTGACAGTTTGACGGGTAAAAACCTGGCTTCCCTTAATCCAGGTCAGGGCATCTCCAGTTATTTTTCCTCCAAGCTAGATACCGTCTTGGTGGAAAAAAGAAAAAAAAAATATTTCTTGGTGTAAATTCACTGTTGAGTAGGCTTCAGGGTCAAAGCAATATGAATATCTAGGGAGATTCATAGAAATATGAAGTACTCCCATAAGGATTGTAACAATTACATTCAATACTGGTTTGCATTTTAAAACATTTAACAGTAAATGACAGGTTAAAAGTGCTTACAATCACAGTTCAATTGAAAACTCTGCTGATGATTCACAGCTGAAAATGAACATTTGTAAAAGGCCACAACCATCACATTACCATTTCAAGTGACTTAATCCTTTGAGTGCCATTGATAGTATTCTACATCATATTCTTACGCCCTTCAGTGCCAATGGATGTATTTTACTTTAATTAATTACCAGTTTTTATTTAATTATTTATGTATATAAATGTTTACAAAATAATTACAATCAAATATCAATGGAAAGGAATTTTATTCAGCTATATGTGCTGTAAAGTGAAATGTCCAAAAGAAGGGGCAGGGGTTTGAGTACCGAATCATTTCTTGAGAGTCTGACACTCAAAGGGTTAATCAATTAACAATTATAAGATTGACGTTGCCATCTCGATTGTTAAGTACCTTAGTAAATATGCTTGAGAGAAATTTTATATTGATTCTAGTCAGACCAAGGATGGAGAACATATTCATATGTCTAGTCTAGCTTCCATCCCACATGAGATAGAGATAGATTAGTAATTTTACAGGCTGTCATATGTATTCTAACCTATAGGATTGATAACATAAGGGCAATATCTATTACCATAAACATAGCTTAAACAGTCATATTTTGCTTCCAAATTGATTCGGACCATTCAACCAGTTAGTCATATTTCTAAATAAAGAATAAATTCTGCACCATTCTCTTAGCATTCTAGGATGATTATCTCACACTACAAATTTTAATAAAATATAATGCATTGATGTTGGAATCTACTTTTTTGTCATAAGAGTAAAACTTATCATCCGTCAACTTTGCACAAAATCACAAAACTATACTGTACTAACATGTAAAAACATCTAGGTTGCCAATAAGAATGTTGTGGAACATTTCATTTACTCTACAAACAGATAGATGCTTAATCTATTTTACTCCCTCTGCAGCCACAGTACCCCAACCAGGGTTGAGCACCAATTTTAAAGTAACAATGCCAGGGTTTGCAACCAGTGCACTGTACTGTAAGGTATATACAGTTTTTTAAACTATTTCCAGGCTATTACTGCACTCTTCATAATTTGAGAATGGAATTTACTGAAAAAAAGCAGATTTAACTTTTTTTTTGATAACTTTGTTCTGAGTAATGATTACATTTGCAAATAGTGACTCCATATTCTTACAACCATAATCAATGTTTTTCAAATGAAGAACAAAATCTTTCATAAATACATCACTAAAACTGAGTAAAATTTCATCTAAGATTCAAAGTTGACAATTTAGTTAAAGAATCTTTCAGCAACACAACCTACCTTCAAATTCTGTGAAATCTACATGCTTTTGATCTCAACAGCAATGAGATTCAATTTCATACTAGACATCTCAGTCATTTTTAAAAGTTCATAATGTTAATTACAAGGTGCAGTCAAATATCTACAATTGTTATATGAAAAATAATACTAACGGGTAAAAACAAAACTTTTTGATAAGATCTCAATTACGTGAAGTAGGTCCTTGGGTTAAGATGGTCTCGTCTTACAAAGTTTGATGGATATGATGCATCATCCATAAACTATTAAGAACACGTGCTTCAACATTTGACAATTGCAAAGTTGTTACGACCAGCTGGACTATTTCATGCAAGTGTGGCAGACCAATATCTCGTTTTGGTGAATGAAGAAACCGGAGTAATGTGGTGCCTATGTGAAGAAAATAACATACGACCATTTTGCAGCAGTTGCCCTTGTTTCTATGCTGATGCATACTTTCTGGATTGTCATTTGACGTAACTTTTTTCTCTTCTCCAAAGGTCCTAAGCATAAAGTATATGACGATGTTTATGCACCCCAAAAAATTAAAGCAGCCACCATAGAAGTGAGGTTAGTGATTGTGAAAAAGGCTGAAAAGGGAGAAATGCTGACAAACATCAGCTGCATATTTAAACTTTGGCATTCAATTGTCACTTTGATTATCACGGAAAAAGATCATATCCTTGATTATGGGAGGGGATCTGCCCTTAGAAAATTTACAGAGATTACGAAGAAGCATAGTAGTCTCAATACTGAGATGGAGGGATTGTTAGTTATGTTGTTGGAACAAGTCAGGGAGGAAGGAAGCAAAGGTGAGGAGTGAGTTTGTGGCCAGTACTGTTATGTGAATTAAGAAGCGTGTAAATTACCATAACATTAAAGTTCAAGGTGGAGCTGCTAGTGGTGATGAGACTGCAGCAAATGGGTATACGGATGTGTTAACTGGACAGATTTCTAAAGTGGGTGAGATAGGTTTATTTCAGAAGCGTTTGCCAAATAGTATATATTATACATAGCCAAGAGGGCAGCACCACACTATAACTCTTGGAAGGAGAGACTAACTTTGCTTCTTTGGGGGTATTGGTGATGGTGACTACATCAAAGCCATCAGTGGTGTACTCGAGCACTTGTGGCCATTCAAAAGGGTCAGTTGCTTGTCATCTGGAGATCAATCAAGAAAGTTGTGGTGACACTGTCTCTTAAGATTGGTTTAACTACTTTTTTGTAACAGAAGTGGATCTGTAGTGTGCCTCCAAGGTTTTGCTCCATAGTGCTCTTAATTCTCTTGAATGACTTGAAGTAGATTTTAAGATCCACCAAATACCACTGTACTTTTGCAGCCTATGGACTTGGGTATCATTGCCTCTTTTAAAGCCTTTGAAGGACATTTATCATGACCTTAGAAGCAACTGAGAACAAGGACTCAACTCAAAACAACTTTTGAAAGTTCTACAACATCCTTTCAGGTACAAAAAACTGCCAATGATTGGACTGAAGTGAAGATTGGATATTGTATGGAAAAAACTGTCCCAAGTTCATGAATGATTTTCATGGTTTTGAGAAAACTGAATCTATCACAAAGAAGGTTGTTGCTTTGACTAGGTAGCTTGATTTGGAGGTGGATGCTGATGATGTCACAAAGCCACTAGCATCTCCTGGAAAGGAGTTATATCCTTAAGATCTTATTCAACTGTAGAGGAGGAACACCTCCCAAACCCAGAGCCAAAGAGAGTCACAATCAAGAACATGTCTGAAGGTTTTATACTGATACAGGAAGAGTTGGGGAAGTTAGATACTTAGAACCCAAAATATAGTAAAGGGAAGACTGGAAAGTCACTGGAATTTCCATGAGCATTTGCCCTCATGACTAGAGTGCGTTGGCAACAGATAGTGCTGATCTTTTGTCTACTCTAGACTCAAGAGAAAAAAAAGAGCTTAATATTAAGTTTGTCACTACTGCTGAATAATGATACATATATGATTAAAAAAAAGCATATTTTGTAGAAAAGCAATACCTACAGTGCAACTGCTGTCAAGGATTTGAATTTCAAAAATAGTTATGATACATTTATTGGGCTTTTCAGTGAATTTTAGTTAATAGATGATGTTGATAGAAAGCTAAAGAGCAGTTTTTTGTAAAGGAGCTTTCCTGTCTTTGTCAGAACCACAACTAAAAGGTACAATAAATCTACCAAGGGGAAATAGATTTTATAATGTGTTACAACCAGATCTTGGAGGAGCAAAAGACAGTAAATTTTCAGATTAGACTGAAAACCTACTCCAAGGTGGAGATTCCTGCAGCAGATCCTATATCCTCTAAATCAGCAGCTTCTTTACCTCCTCTGGCTCTTTAAGTCATATTTCTGACTCGTCTACCACTTTATCTCCAGCAATTTCTGTGGGCGCTCTAGACTTTCCTGCCTAAGTTATCTTCAGTACCTTCTGCAAGTTCTCTTGCCTCTCTAGCTACCTGATCACATTAAAATTCTCTCTCCACCCATTGCAACTGCTCTGCCAGCGTGCAAGCCAACGAAAAGAGTAAAGATAAGGAGTAGCAGTTTTTTTACTGTTTCTTATCATTTAACTGTATATTTACATCCTCCACATTTTCTCTTAGTCCCAAATATATTTCCATATCATAAAGTGTTTTTCTTTCTTGAATTATGACTGCTCTATACTGCATTAGTGCTTACGTAAAATACTATATTTAGCTGTTTCAACTTAATTCTAAATTTGAATTAAAACACGTAGCAGGACTGCATCTCCATCATAAACCAAGAACCTACTATAATGCAATAGAAAAGCATCCACTTCAAATCTACTTTTATATACAACCTACACATCTTAATGTCATTCATAAAGCAATACCCTACAATAACAGAACAACATAAAAAAAAATTCCATTCATAAAATCACCACTGTCAGGCACAGATGCAAATATAACCTCAATACTTAAAGAGAATCCAGAGTCCAAACAAAAAACAAGTTTCTTCAAATATCTATTCTTATTCCATTAGAAATTATCATGGGATCATTATAATAAACCTTTCCTTCAGTTACCCAACACGTAATGGAAAAGCTGATAAGATTTCAAAATTGTATCCTGACCTTGCAAAACAAACTAGAAATCATTGCTTAAAGAGCACTAAACAAATAAAAGGTAAAAATAATGAGGATTTTCTATACAGGAGAATAAAAATTAAATGCTTTGATAATAATGAATCTACAACATTATTTACAGAGATGACAAACAGGCAGCTGAAAGTCCTTTCAACCTCTTTTCTTAAACCTAACATATATGTTTATGGGACCAAAAAGAAGTTCATTGATGCATAAGCTAAGGGACTCAAATACACCATCCCCTTAATTTGCACAAGATAAATCCTTACTTTGAATTACCACACTAAGAAATCAGCTCTTCATTCGGGGAAACTGTCAGGTGTACACTTACAGTATACATAGCACTGTAGAAACTACATAACCATTACAAAATATATATAAAGCTAATCAATAAATAATACAAAATATTTATCATTTGTTTACAACAGTTTACAATTCATACATTCATAAAAATCTAAATGGTCATGACTAGATATCTACAGTAAGAATGGTTATTGTAAACCCAGGTAATTGTTTATGCCTTGAACTAAAAATATGATTGCAGGTTGCCATGCTACTAAAAGTCTTATCCAGTCCAACAACTGTCCATAAAATACATGAGGTTTTTCCCAAGGATTACAGAACATCTTCTTCAAATCAACCTGAAAAGATAAAGACAATTATATTGAATCAACAATTACCTCCTGACAAAAATTTGTGATCCTACATTGCTAAGCTGAAGAAAATTAAAAAAGTTATCTAACTATGCTGTGCTAAATAATTCAGATAAGTAAATAGGATGAGTTATGACTCATGAGAAACAAACAATGTTTTTACTACATACAAGTTCTACATGTATTAAAAACTTGAAATATTCATATAAAATAAATTTTTCTAATACAAACACTAATTTTATTTGGCCTTCTGTAAGTACAAATTCCCAGACACTCAAGAAGATGAAAAATTAGGAAATTAGGTACTTCTCACACGTGATGTAATGACGATGCTCGAGCAAATCTCCTTCAGCCTTAGGCATACACTGTGTGGAACAATATAGCTGCACTAGAACAGCAAGGCCCAGAAGTGTGCTGCAATGAGGGGTTTCTATCCCAACATCAGGGGTTTTGATAAAAAAAGAACCTACTTTTGGGGAGGTTCTGTGTCGTCTCCAAGGACTTTCATGTGAAAGGCTAGAACAGGATATCCGATGCGACATAAATACCAGACATGTTGTCTTTGCTTCCTCCGGTGCTCTACTTCCTCTGGTGCCTTGGATGACCGCGGAGGTAGCAGCAGTAGGGGATTCAGCGTTATGAAGCTTCATCTGTGGTGGATAACACGGGAAGGTGGGCTGTGGCACCCTAGCAGTACCAGCCAAACTCGGTTGAGTCCCTTGTCAGGCTGGGAGGAACGTAGAGGAGAGGTCCCCTTTTTGTTTCATTTGTTTGATGTCGGCTACCCCACCAAAATTGGGGGAAGTGCCTTGGTATATATAAGTATGTATGTTGTCTTTCCTGTTCTAGGGCCAGTATATCAACGTGCAAAGCATGTACAGTACTCAAGTGTGTATAAGAGAAACCTTTGAGTTTATGTGATTTTTAGCTCTAACACAGCATCTCCAATGTTGAAAACCATCTGCTATGGCTGACATCATTACTACCTAAACATCGAATAGCTCAATGAATCAACACTAGCCAGGAACTAGTCTCATGTACATTAACTTGTGCCCAGCTGCCATTTCATATTGCCAAGTGAGAATCTATTGTCCACTGCCTGTGTACGAGGCTAAGGAGTGACGGTCTTGGTGACCACACAGCACTTACCCGAAAATAGGTTTCTCCTTCGTCAAAAAATCCCTTTTTTGGGGACAATGATCTTGATTACTTCTAGATCATTAAGTAAACTCATATACTATCGAGGGCAACCGAGCTCTTCTAATGGTCTTGGGACCCTCGGAGAAAGAAAATTAAACCCAGGCGGAGAAGTTCCTGTGTCACTACATGCGACTGTCCATCATTCCTCGACATGTCTGCGAAGGGCGCCCCTTACATCTACCTTGGTGAACAAACTTCACTAATGAGAGGAGAGGACTAAGCGATGATGCAATGCTACTTGTTATGTGTCCTGCGAGGAGTAACCAGAAGAGGTGCGTCTGGAGATAGGACCTAGTGCAAGAAGAGTAGCTAGCTCCCCTAGAAGTAGCTAGTCTGGAGTCTCGTGTCTAGAAAACAATGCATCCCTGGGAGATGCGAATGTAGGCAGGATCATGTTCAGAGCCACGCTACTGGAGATGTGTGGCTACTAACGAGGGTCTTCTAGTGAGTCTTTGTAGAGAACTGGAAGGAGCCTGACTAGAGATGTACATGTGAAATGTGTGTCTGGGAATGCGTGTCTGTAAGGACAAGAGTGCTGTAGCTATTTCTAGGACAGAAGTTCCACTTCTAGGTCTGGGAGACCAGGAAAAGCAGTCCACGAAGAGAGGCACGATGCTGGTGAAGAACATCCTTAGTGTGTTTCTAAAAGAAAGGAAATGAAAGCTCCTTCACTGGTGGCAAAGGTAGACTAGAGACAATATAGGCTACTCCAAAGACCCCAGGGGAGATTGTAGGCATGATTGGAAAAATCAAGATACCCCTCGGAAGCAGGGAACGAAGGGTGATTCTCTAGGGAAGGCGTCTGGAAGGAACCAATGGTAGACTGGGCCTCATTGTGAGCACGCTCTGAGGAGTAAGAGCGCTCTGAAGGATGGCGCCTAAAGAAAAGATCCTCAAAGTCGCAGCAGATCTAGAAGTTTCCTGCAGTTCCATGAAGTTCAGGAGCAAAAGTGCTTTGGAGGAGGACCTCCTGAAGGACGATGCCTTAAAAGAATATCTTCTAAGTTGTAGCAGAACTAGAAGTTCCCTGAAATTCCATGAAGCTTAGGCAGAAGGATGCCAGAGAAGTCAGTGATTCTTCTCCGAAGGATCAAGATAAGGTTGACAAGCAACTTTATGAGCATGCTCTGAGGAGCAAAACGCTGGAGGAGGACCTCCTGAGGGACAAAGTATGGTGAGAAGGTTCACAGTCTGGCGAGAGGGTCCACAAAGTCATTGCAGGTCTAAGATTTCCATAAGTTCCTAGCAGGACAGGATGAAGGAAAGCAAAAGTGACAGAGCTCCTCATCCGAAGAGGACAGATCAGAAGGAGGACACCTCGAAGGACAATGACTGGACTACAGCTGAAAAACGTCTAAGAAGTTGCTTGCCGGATCAAGAAGGTCCCTCAAGATCAAGATGAAGGATGCCAGGGGGTTTCCATGATGATCTTCCGAAGAAGAAAGATAAAACAAGGAAGACAAGCAACATTGAGAGCATGCTCTGAGGAGCAGAAGAGCTATGAAGAAGGACCTGCTAAAGGGTGAAACCTGGAGCTGCAGCTGAAGAGGTCCCTAAGTTGTTGACAGCCTAGTCCTCCAAGGGCAGCATTTAGGAGACCGTAAAGCATCTGGAAAACATCCGCTAGCACACGTAGTCGCTACATCTCTCATGAAACCACGGAGAGGAACCTAAGTAGCCCCAAAGAAACTCTCTGGGTAAGTCGGCCTGTGCTTCAGGATCCTCTTCAATTGGCAACGTACGTCAAACTGAAAACAGTAAAAACTCCCCTCGGAAGGAACTCTCTCTTGCATCCAAGGATAAAGGAGAAAAACTAAACCTAAAAGTTTGTTAAAAGTTTACTGGAATTCCTCTTTCCAGACTGGGCCAATGGAGATGTGGAAAGGGGAAGAGGCCGCAAGCAATCTCAAGGACCCTTGAAGAGAAAAGATCCTGTCTCCCCTTGAACTGCTTCCCTTTGAAGGATGATCTTCAGGCCACGGTGATCAACAGGCAGGGATGTAATCAAATGACCATTAACACACACAAATGTTATCCAAGGGTCCTAAACTGTGGTCAAATCCATATGATGTAGTCACAAATACACAAGGCTGGAGAGAGTGAGAAATTTTGAAGAAACTTTTTAAGATAATTTCCAAAGCTAAGACTGCCAAAGTTTCCAGCAGAGAGGAACAAATGTACTCTCTGACGGCTGAAATCCAATTGAGATTACCGTGAGCTGCAGGGGAAGCAGTCGGGTAACTACCAGCCAGTTGTTAGACCACATTGAAAAGTTTTAACTGCCATATTCCAGCTTTGCAATTATTCTACTCCTATTGTAAGAAGGAACGATGATTTGTATTTGTGTAAGAACAAACAACTGTTTCAGTAACTCAGCAATTTCTCCAAGCTTAATACTGTACAGTAGGATTTCTTGCTACCTTCAATACAGATATGTAAAAATTAATTATGAACAAATTATAGGTGAACAAAAATCTCTAGAATTTTCAAAAAATGAAAAATGAAAGGAAATAAAAATGGAAATCCAGAAAGTAAAGTAATCCAAAATTTATCCAAGAGCTGGATACATACTGCAACCTGCTAACTCACAATAAGCAAACCTAGTTACCCGCTATCAGCAAATCATTCTTCCAAATTTGGTGTTTGGAAATTCAAACATATAAATAAAAGGCTAAGTAAATATATATATGGAAATTCAAACATATAAATAAAAGGCTAAGTAAATATATATAGAAATAGGTTTGTGGTAAAAAAAAAAAAGAAAATCCATTCATAAATATCACCATTGCATTAAAACATTAAAAAAAAAAATATTTACTTTGAAAGAGGTTTCTAACAACCTTAAATGACAACATCTCAACACCTTACCTTTTCTTTACAGTATGGACATGTTTGCTTTTTACCCACGATACACCATCCACGGATGCAGAATTCATGGAAAGTATGACCACATGAAAGCCGATAAGTATTCTCTATGATGCCCTCCTCTCCTTCAGGAACCAGCTGAGGATTCCCACATACTGCGCACACGCCAGGCTCAAGCGTACGTGTTGGCATACCATGTGGAGTGTAATACTAAAAACAAAAATTTACCATTAATGACAAAATAAGACACCGAATTTGTAATCAAGAAAATCTACAGTGAATAAACATTAAATTGATATTTTTATTACATCAGAACTAAAGCTAAATACTCATTATACCAAAGTCATGACCATCACGAAAAGAGTTGAACATACCCCAATATGAGAAGCCATTTTATCAGCACAAACTTCAGCCATATCTCTTCCTAACACGCCATAATAAAGACCATAAAAGATAAAAAGAAGGCCACTGTCCATCCATACATTAGGCTTCACTCCAAAAAGCAAATTGAAGCCCATCATAGTGAACATTATTATGGCATAGCCCACCATTCCTAAACCACAGCATATCTTGTAAATTAGCAGAAACCATTTGTACACTTGTCTGAAACGGAAATAATTCAATATTAGGTCCAGACATTGAAAGAAAATGTCAGTTCACTTTCAACAAAAGTAAAATTAAATGACACCTTTAATTAAGTGATATACAAAACCTTTTTTCTGTTAAAACATATTACAGATCTCAATCTCCTTGAATTGTTCATGGCATTGCAAGATATCAAAAACTCATTTTATAGCATTAAATATGTTATTTTCCTTAGTAAAATAAATTTTTGAATATACTTACCCGATGATCATATAGCTGTCAGCTCTGCTGCCCGACAGAAAAAACCTACGGGCGGAATACGCCAGCGATCGCTATACAGGTGGGGGTGTACATCAACAGCGCCATCTGTCAAGTAGGTACTCAAGTACTCGATGTCAACAAGAACCAATTTTCTCCTCTGTCCACTGGGTCTCTATTGGGGAGGAAGGGTGGGTCCTTTAATTTATGATCATCGGGTAAGTATATTCAAAAATTTATTTTACTAAGGAAAATAAAATTTTTCAATATTAAACTTACCCGATGATCATATAGCTGATTCACACCCAGGGGGGTGGGTAGAGACCAGCATTACATATTGACATTATGAGCTAAGTATTCCGTATTTCATTTTAGCAGTTATTCAAAATAACAAGCATAAAATAAATAAGTACCTGGTAAGGAAGACGACTTGAACAATTACTCTGCCTTTTTAAGTACGTCTTCCTTACTGAGCCTCGCGATCCTCATAGGATGCTGAGCAACTCCTAGGAGCTGAAGTATGAAGGGTTGCAACCCATACTAAAGGTCCTCATCAAAACCTCTAATCTAGGCGCTTCTCAAGAAATGATTTTGACCACCCGCCAAATCAAGTAGGATGCGAAAGGCTTCTTAGCCTTCCGGACAACCCAAAAATATTTCAAGAGAAAGATTAAAAAGGTTCTGAAATTAGGGAATTGTAGTGGTGGAGCCCCCACCACTACTGCACTCGTTGCTACGAATGGTCCCAGAGTGTAGCAGTTCTCGTAAAGAGACTGGACATTCTTAAGATAAAAGACGCGAACACTGATTTGCTATTCCAATAGGTTGCGTCGAATATACTTTGCAGAGATCTATTTTGTTTAAAGGCCACGGAAGTTGCGACAGCTCTAACTTCGTGTGTCCTTACCTTCAGCCAAGCTTGGTCTTCCTCATTCAGAAGGGAATGAGTTTCTCGTATTAACAGTCTGATAAAATAGGATAAAGAATTCTCTGACATAGGCAAAGATGGATTCTTAACTGAACACCATAAAGCTTCAGACGGGCCTCGTAAAGGTTTTTAAAATAGAACTTAAGAGCTCTTACAGGACATAATACTCTTTCTAGTTCATTTCCAACCATACGATAAGTTTGGAATATCGAACGATATTGGTCAAGGCCGAGAAGGCAGCTCGTGTTTGGCTAGAAAACCAAGTTGTAGAACATGTAGCCGTTTCGGATGAGAATCCGATGTTCTTGCTGAAGGCATGAATCTCACTGACTCTTTTAGCTGTGGTTAAGCATATCAGGAAAAGAGTCTTAAAGGTGAGATCTTTCAGGGAGGCTGATTGAAGCAGTTCGAACCTGTCTGACATAAGGAATCTTAGAACCACGTCTAAATTCCAACCAGGTGTAACCAAACGACGCTCCTTCGTGGTCTCAAAAGACTTAAGGAGGTCCTGTAGATCTTTATTGTTGGAAAGATCTAAGCCTCTGTGACGGAAGACTGATGCCAACATGCTACTGTAACCCTTGATAGTGGGAGCTGAAAGAGATCGTTCTTTCCTCAGATATAAGAGGAAGTCAGCTATTTGAGTTACAGAGGTACTGGTCGAGGATACGGATACTGACTTGCACCAGTTTCGGAAGATTTCCCACTTCGATTGGTAGACTCTAAGGGTGGATGTTCTCCTTGCTCTAGCAATCGCTCTGGTTGCCTCCTTCGAAAAACCTCTAGTTCTCGAGAGTCTTTCGATAGTCTGAAGGCAGTCAGACGAAGAGCGTGGAGGCCTTGGAGTACCTTCTTTACGCGTGGCAGACGTAGCAGGTCCACCCTTAGGGGAAGTGTTCTGGGAACGTCTACTAGCCATCGAAGTACCTCGGTGAGTTATTCTCTCGCGGGCCAGAGGGAAGCAACTAGCGTCAACTTTGTCCCTTCGTGAGAGGCGAACTTCTGCAGTACCTTGTTGACAATCTAGAACGGAGGGAATGCATATAGATCTAGATGTGACCAATCTAGTAGAAAGGCATCTATATGAACTACTGCTGGGTCCGGGATAGGTGAGCAAAGTATTGGGAGCCTCTTGGTCATCGAGGTTGCGAAGAGATCTATGGTTGGCTGGCCCCAGGTGGCCCAAAGTCTCTTGCATACATCCTTGTGGAGGGTCCAATATGTTGGAATTATTTGTCCCTTCCTACTGAGACAATCTGCTATGACATTCAAGTTGCCTTGGATGAACCTCGTTACTAGTGAAAAGTCTAGACCTGTTGAACAGGAGAGGAGGTCTCTTGCGAACTCGTACCATGTCAGAGAGTAGGTCCCTCCTTGCTTGGAGATGTACGTCAAAGCAGGGTGTTGTCCGTGTTCACCTCCACCACTTTGCCTTGAAGGAGAGACCTGAAGCTTTTCCAGGTCAGACGTACTGCCAGTAGCTTCTTGCAGTTGAAATGCATTGTCCTTTGACTCGAGTTCCATAATCCCGAGCATTCCCTACCGCCTAATGTCGCACCCCAGCCTACGTCCGATGCGTCCGAGAAGAGAACGTGGTTGGGAGTCTGAACAGTCAGGGGAAGACCCTTTCAAAGGTTGATAAAGTCCTTTCACCAAGTCAGACCAGACTTTATCTTTCCGGAAACCGGGATCGAGACCGCTTCTAGCGTCTTGTCCTTTTCCAGTGAAAAGCTAGATGATACAGAAGAGGACGGAGGTGTAGTCTTCCAAGTGACACAAATTGAACCACGGATGACAGTGTCCTAACCAGACTCATCCACAGCCTGACAGGGCAGTGTTCCTTCTTCAGCATCTTCTGGATGGATAACAGGGCTGGGGGTTGATCGTCTTGTTCAGCAATGTCCTCATCAGAGGGTTCCTCATCCGAAACTGATGAGGAAACGGCAACGGAGTGGGCAACGTCTGACTCGCTGAATCCGGTCGCACTGGTGGATGCGTGACGGAGCCGGACACAAGATCATGGTACTGCTGCACAGTCTGTGAACTGTCAACCATGGGGACGCGAGGAAGTACAGCGTCAACCCGAAACTGTCTAGACTGTCTGGGTTGTGCAGTCAACCCCCTACCGGGTTGCTGAGGTTGCCGCACTGCGTCACAACAAGTCACCTCTGCTGGTTGTTGAACGTCTTCCTAGTGACACACTGAACGTCCACAACCACCTCCGAGAGTCGCTTAACGTCAACGTGCGACTGGCAACCCACACTGGGTCGCACCGGTGGAGGAACCACCTCAACTGGCGAACGTGAGTAGGATACCTCAGCGTCAACAGGGCGTACAACCAACCGGTAGGAAGGTTGTTGGCTAGGAGGTTCTTCTCCGTAAAAAATCCTCTATCAAGGACACAAGCTTGGACTGCATGTCTTGCAACAAAGCCCATTAGGGTCTATGGGAGCAGGTGTGGCAACAGACGGGGTTAGCGACCGAAGCGGAACCATTTACCATCCCTGGAAGCCTTGTTATGCTTTAATTAAAGTCCATAGGAGGCTAAGCAGCTTAAGGCTCCTCTCCAAATGACAGAGTCCTCAAAGGAATATCAGAAGGAGGGAGAACAGCACTTTCTCATCAACAGGAACCATGTCCGAGAAAAGCTAGGTTATCTCAGTGAGGGTCTCACTGGTGCATAAGCAGCAGACCAGAAGGCAACGTTATGTAACTGCTTGACAGTCTGTGAACTGTCAAAAACTGAACTGTCAACCACAACAGGTGCGTGAGGACATACAGCACTGGTGCATTAGTAGCAGACCAGAAGGCAACGTCATGTAACTGCTTGACAGTCTGAGAGCTGGCAACAACCAAAGCTGTGTGGGGAAGCCTCAACTCCTGACTGACTAGTCTGCTGCGGGCGAGTGGCGGTAACCACAGTGGGTTGCGGAGGCTGACACACCGTGTCAAAACACGGCAGCTTGTGGTAGCTCACGCACGGCAACGGAGTGCTCCGTGTGTCTGTGGGAGTCAGCATGCGTCTGGCAGGGTCGACTGCGCATGGGTGGAGGAGCTCTCACAACAAGAGTGTGGGAGCAGGCAGCCATGCTGGGCGCACAACCGTGGCAGGTTGTAGGCAAACGGGTGCATCGTCAACCTTCTCCGCAGTCGGAGTGTGGGAGCAGGCAAAAACCAAAGCGGAGTGGTGGTGCGTGGTGGGGACTGCCGTGGTTTGCGGAAACTAACGCATCGCGTCAAAACACGGCAGCTTGACTCCACCTTCCCACTGCTGATGCGGTAGCTCACGCATGTTAACGGAGGGTGCGCACGTCGGCTAACATTAACATGCGTCTGGCAGGGTCGATTGCGCATCGGAGGTGGAGCTCTCCGCAGCCGGAGTGTGGGAGCAGGCAGCCTCAGCGTGAGCTGGGTGCACAACCGTGGCAGGTTGTAGGCTAACGAGAGCAGTGTCAACCTTCTCCGCACGAAACTCCTGCATAACCGCAGCTAACTGAGTCTGCATAGACTGCAGTAAAGACCACTTAGGGTCTACAAAAAACGGCAACAGACGGAGCTACTGTCCGTTGTGACTGAGGGTCTAAAACAGCTGGTGCGGCAACAGACGGAGTTACTGCCTGTTGCGGTACCACCTTGCCTCTCTTGGGAGGAGTGCAGACGTCGGATGACTGCAGCGAGTCCGAACTGACCCAGTGGCTACACCTAGGCCGTTGGACTTGCGCGGAAGGGACCGACTTGCACTTAAAAAGCTGCAAGATGTGGTCCATGGTTTCTTACGAGAAACCTCTTCCGCAGACGAGGAATAAATGGGCTCTCTCGTCTTTGTGTGGGTGGGGCGATCTCACGTCGGCTAACGTGGGTAGATACGCCCGAAACCACGGAGGGAAAAACGTCTGTTCGTCGATCAAGGCCTGTGGAACCCATAAGTCGTTCGACATTACTTCTCCCCTGGGCTTGGGAGCTTGTAAGAGGTCCCGGACTAGGTGAACAACTGGCACGAACAGACGAACTCTCGGACGCAACACTGTAACACTTTGCGCATATCACTTTATCACTTTTGATTTTCTGTTTGCACTTATTACACTGAAATCGAAACTTTAACTGATTTCTACCTGAAACACGCAATCCTATCCTTCATTAAAAGGTAGTAATTGCGAAAACAGTTTTACAATGCAACAGAAAAACATAAAAAAAAAAAAAGATAAAGAATTCAGTGGCTGGAAGAGAGACTAAACACTAGATCAAATAAACTACGTTTACAATCTCTCACCGCATAAAGCCTGGGAACAAGAATAAAACCCTAGAAACGTTTTACCTTCTTCCCCTACAGCGACTAGGGAGAAGAGTAAAAAACGAGAACAACGTTACCCGCTTGAACGAAACGTTTATTCTCCTCTCTCTCCCTCCGTCTCTATCTCTCTCTCTCTCTTCTCTCTTGATTTAGCACCTGAGAGAAGAGCCCAATTAAGGGATTTTGACGAAGGAAAAATCTATTTCTGGGCGAGAGACCTGTGCCGCAAAGGAAATGGTGCTTAAGGAGCATTTCACTGCGCGGCACAGGGATTGAGCCCAGAAATATATCGTTAAAACATGTTATTTGCTAAAGGAAAAAACTGAAAGGTTTCCCAAATAAAAAGTTCCTTTATTTAGAATTTAAACCATTTAAGCTAAGAAAGAATGAACGAAACGCTAGAATCGGTTTACTCTTACTGCAACGTGAAACCGTGATACACTCTCTCTCTATCGTAACGATAGAGCGCATGTTGAACGTTCTGAACGTCAACAACTGCGGAGACTAAAAAACTAAACGTTAGTCCATCTTTGAAAACAGTACGAGACTATCAAAGAAATTCTTTCATAAAACATTAAAATTAAAAAAGTATTAAATTCTTAAAAGGTTAAATACGATATAACGGGCTCAATGTTAATTAACTTCGGTTCCAAGTAAGGACCGCCTACTATTAGGAAAGGTCGCATATAAACAAACATAAAAATTAATTTTTTATAAGTTTATAATAAATGGAAAGTTAAACGAAGAGGCCTATAAAGGCGGAGAGATATAAAATAAATAGATCTATAACTTGTTAAGCAAAATTACCAAAAACCTAAACACACTTCCGTCTAAGGGAAGGGTCGGCCATTTAAAAGTGAAAGAGAGTCCATACTCTCTTCGTCACCATAATTAAATCTATCCAAAACGAGTTCAAGTTTTGAAATGAAGATAAAACCCCTGCATAGCGAAAGCTCAAAACTGGAATAGTGTACTTCACCAAATCGTTGTGAAAACAAATCCAGTTAGGGACGGCGTATTTAGTAGGTCTTGCCATTGGCACGACAGAGAGAAAATTGGTTCTTGTTGACATCGAGTACTTGAGTACCTACTTGACAGATGGCGCTGTTGATGTACACCCCCACCTGTATAGCGATCGCTGGCGTATTCCGCCCGTAGGTTTTTTCTGTCGGGCAGCAGAGCTGACAGCTATATGATCATCGGGTAAGTTTAATATTGAAAAATGCCATTTCAAGTACTGTATTATTTCAATATTTCTACATTCTGGACTATGTTAACGGAAAACCGTATAGTGCTCATCACTTTGTACTCTAAATAATGCAAAATACAATACTTTAAATCAACAGAAACTTGTGGTAAATATGCTAAAAATAAACAGTAAATCCTTTCACGGTGTTTCAAGTTTACTAACAAGATTAAATGAAGTTAACAATCAGGATAATTGCATTTCAAATGACATATAGCACAAAATCTTTTCAGCAGCCTTAAAGACAATTCATAAATAAATGAAAAAAATTTAAATATAAAAACAACAAAGGACACCCCTGCCAAAGCACCATAATTACCTTGGAGTTGTAGGATCTAATGGCCTTTCCAAAGCCTTCTTAACAACTATAACAGTAATTGATGAAAACAACAGCCATATGAAAATGAAACGCCACCAGTGATTATGAAGACATAGGATGAAAGGAATCATCCAAACCCCCAGCATACTCACAAGCTGAAAGAAATGAAGTTATTATAATAAGAGACTTACAAATACGGCCATCTTTATGTAAAGTCACCTATGAATTAGAAGTAACGAGGATAAGTCATGGAAAAAAAGAAATTGACTTAAGTATAATAATTATTAGAAAATTACATAAGTAAATACATTTCATGAAAGCCTTGTATAAAACCATGGAAGGTTTAAATACAGCTTGTTATAAGAGAATCCTACATACTCTATCAAACTCATAGCAAAACAAACAGATTTTTGCAAATACCCTCACTCAAATAATAACTGATCCTTCTCCTTGAATTCAATGATAATAAATGGTTAAAAGTTTTTTCTTTTTCTCTTTCTTGCAATGTTTCTTTTATTGAATTTAGGAGTTGAACATGGAAATAATGATTTTTCAATCAAAGGTTTTACGGAGCTGTCATTCATTGGATTACTTTTTTAGAACAAATTCTTTGGGGCAGCCCTTTGAGAATAAACTATTTTAGCTCCATACTCTGGTAATACTGTAATAAATTAATTCTTCGGGGTTTTCACAACCTTTACTAAAAGATATCTAGAACAGTGTTCACGACAGTTATTGACTATGATGGTCATAGAGTATATTTAAGAAGGGTCATCCACTAAAGCCTCTACTTTATTCTAACTTATAATGCTGTTTTGTATCTGTGCTATTGTCTCAATTTACACTTACAGGCAATCTATTAACTTGATGCTTGCATTCCAAACTACTGGCCCAATATACTTGTTCCATGTGAATGTTTACCTATTTCTATGAACCTCCCCTAATATTTATATCGCTTTATCCCAAAAGCTGACTGAATATCAAGGATAACCCCAGAAAAATGATGGTGGATATATATATAGCTAACGTCTCCGACGGTCTGGCAGCCGATTCAAAACTCGCGAGCCATCGAGGGGTTAGGTTGCTGGGTGTACACTAGCGCCACCACTCAGCAGGATACCATCACTATTCCAAAGTTCTCCAGGTCTTCTCTGCCCATAGGGTCTCTATAGGAGCGGAAGGGAAGGCGTTAAATTATATATATCCACCGGGTAAGTATATTCAAAAATTTATTTTTATATGAAAATATAATTTTTAAATATTTAACTTAGCCGGTGAATATATATATATACAGCTGATTCACACCCTTGGTGGAGGGTGAGAGACTAGCATTAAACATTGTAGGAATATAGCTCAAGAGTTTTGATATAAAACAAACTTAAGGATAGTACCTGATAGGGAAGCTGACTTTTATGATACTTTGCCTCATTAGTCCCCTATCCTTGTGAAGCACAGCGATCCACTCAGGGGGCTGAAAGACCTCTAGGAGCTGTCATATCTGGGGTGAACACCCCTATGACAGGACCTCCACCAATACCCTTGATCTGGGCGCTCTCAAGAAACAAGCTTGACCACCCGCTAAAATCGAATGATTGCGGAAGACTGTCCCAGTCTCCACATACAACCAAAAAGATAATAGTTTCAAGAGAAGAAAAATGGCATTAGAATAAGGAGAATGTAGTGGTTGAACCTTCACCCACTACTGCATTCGCTGCTACGAATGGTCCCAAAGTGTAGCAGTACTTGTAAAGAGTCTGAACATTCTTTAAATAATGTGAAGCGAACAAAGATTTACTCTTCCAGTAGGTTGCGTCCTTAATGCTTCATATGGAACGATTTTGCTTAAAAGCCATTGACGTTGCCACAGCTCTGACTTCATGAGTATTTACTTTCAATAATCGAAAGTCAGTCTGACTGCAGTGAGCGTGAGCCTCTCTAATTAAAAGCTTGAAAAAATACGATAAGGCATTCTTAGACATCGGTAAGGAGGGCTTCTTGATCGAACACCATAAAGACTCAGATTCACCACAAAATTTTTGGTTCTGTCAATGTAAAATTTAAGTGTTCTCACAGGTCATAGGACTCTCTCTATCTTGTTACCAACCACATCTGACAGGTTGGGGATCTCAAAAGATTTAGGCCATGGATGGGAAGGACGCTCATTCTTGGCTAAGAAACCAAGCTGCGAAGAGCATACTGCCTTACCAGTACAGAAGCTGACGTTCTTACTGAAGGCATGAACCTCACTAACTCTTTTTGCAGCAGCAAGACTCACAAAGAAAAGTGTCTTCAGAGTAAGATCTTTAAAAGAAGTAAAGTGCAAAGGTTCAAAATTTCTCAGACATCAGAAATTGAAGGACACATCCAGGTTCCAAGCTGGCGTCATTACCCCATGCTTCTTGGAAGTCTCGAAAGACTTGAGAAGGTCTTGAAGGACTTTATTGCTCGAGAGGTCTAGGTTCCTGTGTCTGAACACTGCAGCTAACATGCTCCTGTAACCTTTAATGGTAGAGGCAGAAAAGTTACGTACATTCCTAAGGTGTAGCAGGAAGTAAGCGATTTGAGCTATAGAAGTATAGACGAGGAATAGGAGGTGGCCTTGCACCAATCTCGAAATACCTCTCATATAGACTGGTAGAACCTGATGGTAGAGGATCTCCTTGCTCTGGTAATTGCTCTAGCTGCCTCCTTCGAAAAACCCTCAAGCTCTAGAGAGTCTTTGATAGTCTGAAGGCAGTTAGATTAAGCGTGTGGAGGCTTTGATGGAACCTCTTCATTGAGAAGATCCAACCGCCTTGGCAGGCTTCTTGGAAAGTCCACCATTTACTGATGTACCTTGGTGAACCATTCTCTTGAAGGTCAGAGGGGAGCAACCAACATCAACTTGGTCCCTACGTGAGAGGCCAACTTCTGTAGGACTTGATCTTGAATAGGGGAAACGCACACACCTCCAGGTGAGACCAGTCCAGTAAGAACGAATCGACGTGGACTGCCTCTGGATCTGGAACTCGAGAGCAGTAAGAAGGAAGCCCCTTCGTTATTGAGGTTGCGAACAGTTCTATGGACGGACGTTCCCATATCCGCCATAGTTTCTCGTACACCTCCTGATGAAGAGTCCATTCCGTGGGAATGACTTGGCTTCTTCTGCTCAGGCAGTTTGTCATCACGTTCCTTTCTCCCTGAATAAACCTTGTAAGTAAGGTGATGTTTCTTTCCTTTGTTCAAACTAGGAGAACCTTTGCAGTTAAGTAAAGGGACTGCGAGTGGGTCCCGCCTTGCTTAGCGATGCAGTCTAACGCTGTGGTGTTGTTTGCGTTCACCTGCACCACTTTGTTTCGAATCAGTCTTTGAAACTTTGCAGGGCTAAAAGAACTGCTAGAATCTCCTTCTGGTTGATATGAAGCTTTACGTGGTCTTTGGTCCAAAGGCCTAAGCACTCTAGAGTGTCTAGTGTTGCTCCCCACCCCGCGTCCGAAGCGTCTGAGAACAACACATAGTCTGTGTTCTTGTGGGCAAGAGAGAGGCCTTCCTGAAGTCTGAGATTGACATCCCACCATTTCAGGCAAGTCATGATCGTTTCTGGAAGTGGAATGGACACTTCTTCTAAGCCCTTCTCCCTGTCCCAATGGTGGTTGAGGTGAAAATGGAGAGGGCGAAGACTGAGTCTTCCTAGGGAGACAAACTGCTCCAGAGACGAGTGTTCCCAGTGGACTCATCCACATCCTTACAGAGCAACTGCTCCTTTTTCGATAAAAATGAATCTTTAAGAAAGCTTGTTCGAGTATTGATGGAAAAGCCCAAAAACTAGACTCCGTATCTCCATCCTCAAATAGAGAATAGTTTGAGATGGGGTCAGTTGAGACTTCTCCTTGTTACTAGGAGACCTAAGTCCTTCACTAGGGTCAAGGTCCATCTGAGGTCCTTCAGACAGCGAATGAAGGATGATGCCCTGAGTAGCCAGTCGTCTAAGTAAAAGGAGGCTCTGACACCTGTCGAGTGCAGGAAGCTCGCCACGTTCCGCATGAGCTTCGTGAACACAAGAGGAGCAGTGCTGAGACCGAAGCATGGAGCTCGAAATTGGAACACTTCCTTCCCATACACAATCCTTAGATATGGATGGATAGGGATAAGGAAGAAAGCGTCCTGGAGATCGAGTGAGGCCATCCAATCGCTTTCCATTACTGCTGCAAGCACAGACTTGGAAGTTTCCAAAGTGAACTTTGTTTTCAGGATAAAAATATTGAGCGCGCTCACGTCCGGCACGGGTCCCCAACCTCCTGAGTTCTTTGGAACTAGCAGAGGAGGTTGTAAAAGCCTAGAAACTGAAAGTTTAGAAAACTTCACCACAATTTCCTTCTCTAACAAGAGAGACACCTGTATGTGCAAAGCTTGTCTTCTTGCTTCCTCTCGGTATCTGGGAGAGAGATCTATCGGCTTTTGGACAAGAGGAGGTTTCTTTACAAAAGGTATAATGTACCCTTCCTTCACCAAGAGGACAGACCATTGGTCTGCTCCTGTTCCTTCCAAAGCCTGCCAGAAGTTCTTCAATCCGGCTGGAGGGAAGGCAAAGATTGACTTGCTAAGACTTCTTATAGTCTTCAATCATTCTCTCAGCAAACGTAAAACTCTCTTAGAATACCGAGAGAGCATGAATTTAGAATAAGAGGGAGCTGTAGCAGCCAACCCTAAAGTGAATACTGAAGGAGGTGAGCGTGGAGCATCAGGAACAAAATGCGAAGGAAAAACTTCCTTAAAAACAGTCATGATCTTCTGAAGATATAAAGATTGTTAGGCAGAACTAGGTTCCTCCACTTCAGACAAGATACCCAAAGGTACAGCTGGAAAGACATATCCTCTTCTTCCTCAGAATAAACTTCATCCGGAAGTCTATGTCTCTACTTGGTTGAGATCCATTAAGAAGCCGCGATGGAAAAGCTTGACAACTACCATCAACCTGTCGATGAAGAACAGGTAGAGGTTGAAGGACGACGTCACGTCGGGACTGCATCAACGTCACGTCACGTCGGGACTGCATCGACGTCACGTCACATCGGGACTGCATCGACGTCACGTCACATCGGGACTGCATCGACGTCACGTCAGGACTGCGGTGTCTTAAGTTCGACGTCACATCGTGACTGCGGTGTCTTGAGTTCGACGTCACGTCGTGACTGCGGTGTCTTGAGTTCGACGTTACGTCGTGACTGCGGTGTCCGACGTTCAACGTCACGTCGTGACTGCAGTGACTGCAGCTTGACGTCACGGTTGGACTATAAGGACTGACATTCGACGTCACGTCCTGATTTACGATCAGTATCTCACTTGACAGCAAGGTTAATACTAGGGCTTACGTCAGCGTGACTTAAAGCCTCACGCTTAGATTATTGATGAACTGAGTCATGCTTAGCGGAACCGTGACGCTCCGCAAGTAAGGGTTCCTGTCGAACAGGAGCAGGACCGTAGGACTGCATTAAGGTGGACAGCTTAGACTGCATGTCCTGCAAAACACTAAAGTTAGGATCTTGACGTCAGGATTTCTTACTAACATGAACGTCATCGGAGGACGAGGAAAACTTAGTCTCTTCTCTCTTATAATAAGGACGATCGTGAGGAGCAACGTCTGCAACTCGTGAGGGAACGTCTGTTCATGGTTTAATACCTATCGCTCCCTTTGGTCTTGTGACATTCCTTCTCCTAGGGGTTGGGGAGCTTGAAAGAGATCTCGGACTGGGCGAGCGGCAAGTACGAACAGACGAACCCTCCGCAACACTGAACATGTTTTTCGCACTTTTTTCACTGACACTCGCATCTTTTAATAATTTCACATCGGATATGAATAAAGCTGATTTCTATCTGTAGCAAGCAATTCTCCCTTACGCCAAAAGGTTAGAATTGCGAAATACAGTATGTCCTTTAGTGTAAGCTCATTAGTACATAATTGTATCACACATGTAAAAATTAATAAACATATACATATATATAAATAAAAGTGAAATATATAAAGTAAAAGTTAAAAAGGATCAGTGACTTGGGACGAGACTAAAAAACTAGATCGCTAAGGACTACGTTTTCTATCTTTCTCTCCCTGTACAGTGACTTGGGACGAGAACAACAACCTAGAACGCGAAGGACTACGTTTTATCTCTCTCTCTCCCTATACAGTGACTTGGGACGAGAATAAATATCTGAATCGAGAGGAACACCGTTTCTCACTTTCTATCTCCCTGTATAGTGACTTGGGACGAGAAAAAAAAGATTTGGATCACTCTCTCTCTCTCTCTCTTGTTACGAGAGTACTGGCTCACTCACTCTTCGTCAATTAAAGGGTATTTGACTAAAGAAAAAAAATACTAAAAGGACTAAGAAATTGCAAAATAACATGTTCCTTTTATTTAGTATTTAAAAAACTTCAGTTTGTAAGAAGAATGAACTAAACGTCAAACTCTTATGCAAAGTGAAATCGTGATTCTCTCTCTCTATCGTAACGATAGAGTGCAAACTGCATGGCATAAATAAGCTTAACGCTAGTTCATCTTTGAAAACTGATCGAAGACTATTCAAAGAAAATTTCTTTTAAAAAGACAAAAATTCACTTAAAATATTTTCTAAAAATATTCATCCAATCGATCCATAAAATACAAAATTTCTCTCGGTATTTAGTACAAATGGAGTAAGGATAGATGAGGCCTAAGTAAGGCGGGTGAGATATAAAAATATAGAGGTAAATCTATAAATATCAACCAGAATTTACAAAGTGATAAAATAAATACTAAAAACTTAAAGCCTTTCACACACTTCCCATACTGGGGGAAGGGTCGGCCATATTCTCTCTCTCTATCGTGGAAAATCCAGATAAAAAAAAAGAAAAAAAATAAAAAAAGCAAGGGTAAAATTTTTATCTCTCTTCATAAAGTTTCTCTTGAAGATCTTTTTGTTTGAGAAACAGTTGAAAGAATAACCAACCAGTCGAAAGCCAAAAACCAAAACATGTACTTCACCAAACTGTAGAAAACTTAAGGTTAGCGCGAGCAAGGATTCAATGTTTACACTCGACTCGGCAGAGAAGAACTGGAGAACTTTGGAATAGTGATGGTATCCTGCCGAGTGGTGGCGCTAGTGTACACCCAGCAACCCAACCCCTCGATCGCCAGCGAGTTTTGAATCGGCTGCCGGACCGTCGGAGACGTTAGCTATATATATATATCCATCGGCTAAGTTAAATATTTAAAACTAAAAATTTCCTATTTTCTTCCCTTGAAGAGGCCATGTCACTTACTTAATGGCCTCTTGCCTGCCAAGGCAACATCTGGTGGTTAAAGTCAACTTAACACAGTCTCTTCTGTCGCGTTGTACTCAAGTGATGTTCCTAAAATTTTCTTGGAAAACATGACAAATTCGAAGATAATTTGTATTTTTCCTAACCATACAAACCTTAGCTATTTACAAAGGGTTATTACTTTTAGCGTAGCTGAAATGGCGAGCCATTAGAATTTAACGAGGGTGTATTACCCCCGCGCTAGTTAGCGGGGGGGTAGGGGAGTGGTAGCTAGCTACCCCTCCTCCCCCTCACACACAGGTGAATACTCACTTTCACTTAGAGGTAGGACTTGTCTTGGGGGACAGGGCTGGCGGGCAAATATGTGTAAATAGCTAAGGTTTGTATGGTTAGGAAAAATACAAATTATCTTCGAATTTGTCATTTGTTCCGTAACCGAAATACAAACCACGCTATTTACAAAGGGTGACTTATCCCTTAGGAAGGGTGGAAAGTCCCCAGCCATACTGGCTTTGGCTTTACCCGGGGACTCAGAATCCGAGTGAGTCGCACTCGAGAAAAGGAGTCCCTGCACCTCACAAGTTCCTTGCACCGCAAGGAACCATGTGGCCTACGTAAGCTTGTGTGTGAAAGAAGAAGTGTGACCCGTCTTAGGCAGTTGACCTGGAGTTCCAGAAGGAACTCTGGGTTAAGACGTTCCCAATACCACCTCGTCAGGGTATGGGGGACGCGACAGTATTGACTCAATACTCGGAACACAAGGAAGCATGGTTTACCTGCAGAGGTTCGAGGTCAGCTATGCAGAGACCAGGATGCTGCTTCCCCGTAGAGGGGATGATGAAGAAAGAAGTAAGGGCCAGACATACTTCTTTCGTTCATGCAGACTAAAACCTGATAACAATGCCCTCAACCTTCTGCTACCTGTCCAAAAAGGAGCCTGAGGTTAGACCAGCTGTTGTGTAGCCACCACAGAGCGATAGAAAACGTATCGAGACTCCTGTGGGTCACGCCCTGCAGGAAGCGGGCTGCGAAGGTCATCAGACGCTTCCAGACTCCAGCTTGTAGCACCTGCGTCACAGAGTAGTATTACTCGAAGGCGAGGGACGTTGCGATGTATTTAACATCGTGCTGTAGGGCGACGTGACGGGAGAGGGTCTGAAGACAGGTCGAGATGAATGTCCTTGAGTCCGGGCTGAAGAGGTATACTGGTGACTCTCCCCCCATGTCCTCCTTGTGTTCCCAAATCGGCTGCAACTGAGGCCAAACTGCAGCTGTTCCCAGCGCTAACCTCTCGATTCCTGTACTGGCAAGAAAGAGAAGGTCTTGGGACATCAGACACAGAATGGAGACTAAAAATCTTGAATGAATCGGACCGAAGGGTCGGGACCCTCAGATTCTGAGTCTAGCCAACAACTCAGGAGCGAGCCTGAATGTTGCCTTCCCCTCTTCCTTAGAAAGGGGGGGAGTAGTAAGAGACCAAGAAGATTGCTTACACACTGGCCGTGGCCAGAGTGAGCAGAAGACCCAGGGCGGAATACAATCCGAGGCCTGTCGTAAAAGGGTCTTGAGAAGATCTCTTAAAGGACTAAAAGTCCGAGCCATGCTCCAAGTTGGAGGTCTTCCTCCGACTAGGGCAGGGACGATCGTAGCTTCGCATGAGCGAGGATAGATCCAGCGGGCAGGAAAAAGTTATTCCTTTAAGCCTGAAGGTCAGGGAAAGGCTGAGCGACAGGCTTCATTGCCAAGAGCAGAAAGGAGTTTCCTCCCGCCGAAAGGCAATAAGACCGTTATTGCTGGAGAAGAGGCCTCACGGGAAGAGGTATATCTCCCACGGCACCAACCACCTTAGACTCTTCACTTTGCCTGGGAGACCCCTGTGGATGACTATCGCAGATGACGCGACCTCCGTACCGCGACTGTAGCGGGTTGTCTCTTCTAGAGGAGGAAGCGTAGTGTCTCCAGGCATGAAGCCGAAGCGACGCCCCGGTTCGGGAGAGATGTCGCAGTGTGGTTGCTTGAGTAGTCTGCGCCGTGGGAGAAGCTCTCCCGGGAGTTCCGTCAGGGGAAGCAGAGGGTCCAGAAACCGTTCTGCACATAGTCCCAGTGGAGCTCTCCCATTGAAAGGTTGACAGACAACCTGGTTTTGTTGAGACCCATTGTCCGCAGACAAAAAGGAGGGAAGACGCAGGCGTCGAAGTTGTCCCACCATCACCGGAATGCATCTTGCCAGAGTCTCGGGGTCTGAGACTGGGGGGAAAACTAGCGGAAGCTTGAGGTTCCAAGCTGTCGCGATCAGGTCCCCCAGACCAGCACTTGCTGGTTACCCAAGGTCAAAGACCCCTAGGTACACTCTCTCTATGAGGCTCTGCTCGGATAGTCTGAGAGAGACATTCCCCTGCCTGGAATGAGAGAGCCGATGGTGGAATTGAGAGAATCTCAATCATCCCGATATCTCTACTGCAAGATGTGAAGGTGTGAAAATGCGTCCCCTGCTGGTTAGCATAAAGTCGATGCTCAACAGGGGGACTTGGCAGGAGCGGTAGGATCTGAAGAGGGGCCAGACTAAGGCCCTTAAGCCTGCCTGAATGATGGAGAGGTATCCTTCAGGTCTTGACCATAGGCCTGGACCGGAACATGCCCCCCCCCCCCTTTCCTTTGACGAGTCCGAGAACCGCATCAAGAATGTGGGGAAAGGACGAGAATATCCACTACCATCAAGAGGCTCCATAGGTCAACACCCATTGCAGGTTTAATAGTTCCGCTGGTCCCATAGGGCCAGGGAGTCCGGTTAAACATTGCCTGAAGCCACCGGAACTTGGATCGCCCCACATGGAACTTATCCTGAGGCGACCGTTCGGACTATAAACGGGTCAATGAGGAAAGAAGAACTAGGAAACGTTCCAAGGTAGGGCTGAAAACTCTGCTTGACTGAGAACAGGTACTGCGACTCTCCTCAGTCTTGCCACGGTGAACCGAAAGGAAGGCTCGGAGGATGTGGTAACAGAATCTGGCGTCCCCAGGTGGTCACCCATCCAAGTACCGACGTTGCTTAACCTCGCTGGACGGACGAGAAGCGGGGTTTCCAACGTGGTAAGGCGGTTGACTCAATATCATGGCCAGATACTCCAGATGTTGAGGCAGAGGAAGAGAAGGCTCCAAGCAAAATACCATGAGCCCACACTCATGGTCAGCATTCGGAAGCTTTTCCCGGCGCTGAAGAAGGTCGAAACCCGAGCCTACCGGAGTTGACCAGCCCTCCAAACAGCAGAGGAGGCGGAAGTCTGCACCTGAGCGGCCAAGAGGAAGGCAGGGAGAGTTCTCTGGGGAAACAAACCTGCTATGCCACGGCGGGATAGCCACACTGCATCATAAGCAGGAATACTTGCAGTTTAGGCTGAATTCGACGAGCACCCTGGAAGATGGATGGAATGGAAACTGAAAGTACCCGTCCTTCCGATCCAGGGTTAAAGGAGTCCTGTCGCCTCGTTACCAGTCTGATCGATTCTGCTGGTCTACGCTGGCCGAAGTTTGTTCGACAAACTTGATCAGGGCTGAGAGGTCGACTATGGACATCCCCTCTCAGATCCTTCCTTACAAGAAAGGATTGACTGAGGGGGCCGGGGGTGAAGCCGTCGATGATCCTAAGGAAGACCTTCGCCTAAGGTATGGATCATTCTGCCCAACCGGGCAACTCTGCTGATGCTATGGCATGGAGGTTCAGAGACACTGAATTCGCTGACAGAGACGGCAGGCGCGATATCCTTGGCTACTCACAGAGATTGTGCGGGAATGGGCATCGGGAAGCTGTCATTCGGATGAGTAACCTTAAGCATCCTCCCAGCGAAAAAACCTGCAATCCTAGAGTTCGTGAACTCCTTTTAGGACTATGCCCCCCCGGGGGAGTCTCCCGTGCCATCTGTTCCTGACAGGAGGAAACTGCAATTGGACACCTTGTCCCAGTTGTCGTAGCCGATAACTTAGGCCGACGTGGTTGAAAGAAAAGGGAGCTGGAGCCCTGCAGAGTCTGGAAGAAAGCGCCTTGGAGGAGTGAAACCGGAAGTCGATTTACTCCGCACAGCAGATGTTTAAGTCTCTGTCCTTGGGCAAAGACAAAACTCTTCTCAAGGATGGAAGGGTGTCTGAGGTCGTTGACCTCCACAGATGAGACACCCGAAGGAAGCCTTCAGTCAGTGCGTCCAGATGGTACAACATCGAGCTTGTCCGCAAGTAGATACTTAACGACGAAAGGCCAAGGTGCCTGAGCTCGAGAGGAGGAAAGTACCCTTGATCTTCCTGTAGCTTCCTTGAACCAAACCTCGGGCCGTAACCGAGGAGGGAAAGAACCTGGTAAGCTCCCAGAGGAAGAGGTAAGCAGTCACCCCTTGTCCGATGGAGAAATCTTCAACGGAAAGCCCCCCCGCCAAAAATCCTTCCAGGGCGGGAGAAGGAGAGAGTACTCGTGCAGGAGAGGGGACCCTCGAGACCGACCTCTTGGGAACCAACTTCGCCCTGGGGGAAGTCACCACGAAGTCCACTCCTCTCTTTCTCTTCAGCGTAGGAGAGACAGCCGCTGGTTTGTTACCCTGGCCGGTGAGTGCTGGTTTCATAAACCTCATTAACGCCCGTGCCAGCGGATCAAACCATGTCTGCTGCTCCAAGGACACAGAGTCCGAAATCCTCGCTAAGGTGAAAGGGATCGGGCGATCCTTTGGAGAGGACACGACGGTTCCTGCCTGAAAAGAAGGTGGGAAGAATGCTGTACTGACCTGTCTTCGTCCTGCACTACCAACCTGTGCTTGGATGGAGGTGATCCCGAGTGCCGCCTAGGAGCACGCGTCCCTGCTGCTACCACCGGCTGTGGAATTCGCCGCGAACTATGGTCGCGCGAGGGCGAACGGTCGCGCGAGGGCGAACGGTCGCGCAAAGGCGAATGGTCGCGCGGGCGCACAGGCGAGTGGTCGCGCGGGCGCGCAGGCGAGCGGTCGCGAGGGCGCGCAGGCGAGCGATCGCGCGGGCGCGCAGGCGAGCGATCGCGGTGGCGAGCGATCGCGCGGGCGCGCAGGCGAATGGGCGTGACGGCGAGGGATCGTGCTGCCGCGTAGGTGAAGAAGATCGCTGGCGGTAAGCGATGGCGAGCAGCATGTGTAGGTGAATGATCGCGTGATAGGGTGCGATGGTGATCAGCATCCGCAAGAGGGCGAGCGTTCAGGGTTGTGCGATGAGGAGCAGCATGCGTAAGCGGGCAATCGTGCAGGGTTGTGCGATGGCGAGCAGCATGCGCAGGTGAATGATCGCGTGAAAGGGTGCGATGGTGATCAGCATCCGCAAGAGGGCGATCGTTCAGGGTGGTGCGATGAGGAGCAGCATGCGTAAGCGGGCAATCGTTCAGGGTTGTGCGATGGCGAGCAGCATGCGCAGGTGAATGATCGCGTGAAAGGGTGCGATGGTGATCAGCATCCGCAAGAGGGCGATCGTTCAGGGTTGTGCGATGAGGAGCAGCATGCGTAAGCGGGCAATCGTTCAGGGTTGTGCGATGGCGAGCAGCATCCGCAGTTGAGGGTCGCGCGATGGCGATCAGCATCCGCAGTTGAGGGTCGCGCGATGGCGATCAGCATCCGCAGTTGAGGGTCGCGCGATGGCGATCAGCATCCGCAGTTGAGGGTCGCGCGATGGCGATCAGCATCCGCAGTTGAGGGTCGCGCGATGGCGATCAGCATCCGCAGTTGAGGGTCGCGCGATGGCGATCAGCATCCGCAATTGAGGGTCGCGCGATGGCGATCAGCATCCGCAGTTGAGGGTCGCGCGATGGCGATCAGCATCCGCAGTTGAGGGTCGCGCGATGGCGATCAGCATCCGCAGTTGAGGGTCGCGCGATGGCGATCAGCATCCGCAGTTGAGGGTCGCGCGATGGCGATCAGCATCCGCAGTTGAGGGTCGCGCGATGGCGATCAGCATCCGCAGTTGAGGGTCGCGCGATGGCGATCAGCATCCGCAGTTGAGGGTCGCGCGATGGCGATCAGCATCCGCAGTTGAGGGTCGCGCGATGGCGATCAGCATCCGCAGTTGAGCTAGTAGCTGGCGAACCATATTCCTTCAGAAGTGTTGGAGAACGTTGGCGTGCCAGCTGTAACACACGTGGGCGATCCGGAGATCGCTGGCGAGCTGATGATCGCTGACGAGCTGACGATCGCTGGCGAGCTGATGATCGCTGACGAGCTGATGATCGCTGACGAGCTGATGATCGCTGACGAGCAGAAGGCTACGCGTGGAAGCCTGCGCAAAGAAGAAGAGTCCTTGACCCCGACCTGAACCGAAGTTCTAGATCGCGAGGGCGAACGTGGGCGCACAGGGCACGTAACAGGAACCGCAGGGAAGATCATCTTGAAAGCGCTGACGAACAGGAGAGCGCTGACGAACAGAAGGGCGCGCAGGGAAACCCTGACACGCAAAGGAAGAACCCCCGTGGGGGCAACCCTTTGCCCCGAAGGGATCGTTGTCCGCCGGGAGACTGATGTCCGTCGGAAGACCGCTGTCCGTCGGGAAGACCGTTGTCCGTCGGGAAGACCGTTGCCCGTCGGAAGACGAGATTAGACTGCTGTCCATCTGCACCAAGACGGAAGATCGAGAAAAAGAAGTTGTAGGCTGCAAACGGAGATTCAAAAAGGCGCCTCAAGCACCCTTATAGGGAGATGAGAGGCCCTTACGACGAGGCGGACGGAGGGCCTTACGGCGAGGGAGGCCAACAGCAACAGCAACAGAAGAAACCTCCGAAGAGGAGTCTCTATGAGTGTACTCTCTCGCGAACGAAAGAGAAACACTTCGTGGAAGAGACTGGTCAGCCAGTGACCTAAAAGGGGCAATCCTCCGAAGAGGAGCTCCTGCAGTTGCCCAGCCCCTTGAGCGAAACTGCAGGTGCGACCGCTCAGCACCAAGAGCATAGTCGCACGAAAAAAAGGCAAGAGAAGAACCCCCCAAAAGAGGAAAAGCTCAAGCCTGGACAGGAAAAAACTTCCCTCGGAAGGAAAGTTATCCGCCCAAGGAGGCAAGCCTCCTGACTGTTCTAAAATGAACTGGAGAGCTGTCCGTCGACACGGGAGTACTACCAGTAGGAGACACGCCCCTGACGACAATACAAGGGGGGAGGCAGCAACAGCCGAATCCCCAGGACTCAACCAGACAGCTCACACCGTTGCTATATTACAGAAACGAACTAGATCGGTAACTGTAAAAAAATAAAACAAATAATATTAGTACACATTCATTCCCCCGGGAAGGCTCCGAAGAGGAATCCCGAGGAAAAGGAACAAGAATTACACAACAGGCACGTGCCCTCACAACCACTTACACTCGCGGAAGGAGAGCTGTAACCAAAACAGAATTATAACAATTATAATTATGTAACTATGTAATTATGTAATTTAAAAATGAATGAACACTAAAGAAAAAAACGAAAACCCCGAAAGGAATCGTTCTACAAGCTGAAAAATTAACAACTACAATTAGATTCATAAACTAATTGAGACAAAATGTACGGCGTAGCAACCCCACCCACACGGGAAGGAAGCTACAAGGGCGTAGTAAAACATAGTAAAAGGGTGAACGACCTCAAGAGAGAGAGAGAGAGAGAAAGACCGAAGTCAAACTCGATCGCAACCCATAAAATTAGGCCGTGGTGGCCTAACTGCCGAGGCCTCCACGTAGATATCGTACACTACACACACACATCTGAAAAGGAAACTTACTTATTTCTATACTCAAATATGTATACAAACATGAAAACATGTTTACATATATATTGAGTAAAAGAAAAGTAAGCGATTAAGTAAAGACAAAACAGACAATGGCTGCCAAGCGAGGACCAAGACAGAGACGTCTGTCACAGTCCGAGCCAAAAGTGAAAGTGAGTATTCACCTGTGTGTGAGGGGGAGGAGGGGTAGCTAGCTACCACTCCCCTACCCCCCCGCTAACTAGCGCGGGGGTAATACACCCTCGTTAAATTCTAATGGCTCGCCATTTCAGCTACGCTAAAAGTAATAACCCTTTGTAAATAGCGTGGTTTGTATTTCGGTTACGGAACAAACAGATTTTACATGTGTTCTTCTAAAGTAACATTTTCCCCCAGTCCGGTTTCCAGGGATAGGTAGCCAAAAACTCATGTAAAAAATTCAACAGGGTGGTTCATAGTGCTCATTATCAACCATTTGATAGCGGTTATTTGGAGTCTCCCCAGTGATGTTTTGAGTGCTTCCCTTTTGTTTGTAATTCATGTTAACTATTAATCAGGGTTACGTTCTTAAGGAATTGGTATGCATGTCAGCGAGAGTATTTCCCTCGTTTGTGAAGATGTTTATTTTTTTGAGTTTGAGGGAAGTGGTTACAGTACTTTTCCTATTTTAAGTTCAGCAGTTAATAGCAGATAGTTGTGATAACTTCTAGGTGTGATATAGTAGGGATCCCAATGCCTGATGGCATTCTGCCTGTTGCCATAGAAGAGCTATTAAGGTCATGGATAGCTTGGTTGACGATTGTACTCTTTTGTGGAGTTTCCTTATTAGGCACATGGTCCCACATGTGTTAGAAGCCATCCTGAAATGCTGCCTGTAGGTTCGGTATTGTACACTGGAAGCCTCCGGTTCATAGACGTCGCAAAAAGGTCTATTGTCGGTGAGACTCTCAAAGTCATCACTGTTAGCTATCCAAGGGTACAAAGACCTCTCAGAACCAACTATCTGAGTCTTTCTGTTCAGCTTGTCTGCCAAGATGTTCTTTTTGCCGAGCATGAACCGTGCTGACAGGGAGATCGCATAGTCCTTTGTTCATTGAAGGATTTTGACAGGTAGTTGGCAAAGATGCTGTGAAATATAACCTCCTTGCTCTTTTAGATATGCCACTACGGTTATGTTGTCGCTCATCATTACTATCGAGTGTCCCGAAAGGCCTTATTAGAAATGTTGAACAGCAAGTCAAGTTGCATTTAACTACAGGAGGTATATGTGACACCGGCGATCTGACTTGGACCACAGCCCCAAGCTATGTGCTCTTTTGATGCATCTGTGAAGAGCATCAATTTGGGAAGGGGAGAAAGAAGATCTACCCCTCTGAGAAGGTTCAAATCCGTGATCCACCAACTAAGGTCTTTCTTCTCTGACCCCTCTTGAAGGAGCATCCTGGGGGGATCCCTGTCTTGAGACCAAAAGGTCTTCAGCTGCCACTGAAGCGACTGCATGTGAAGGTGACTGTTGGGCACTAGGTACTCTAACAAGACCAGATGGCCCTGCTATGGGAAGACTTTTCCTTGTAAGGTGTCTATCTGCATACCCAGATATATCAGACTCTGTTTGGGCTCCAGAGAGGAATTCTCTTAGTTTACCACGCTCCCCTGATCACAAAAAAACTCAAGAAGCAAGGCTCGGTTTCAGAGAAGGGTCTCCACTGAGTCTGCCAGAATCAGCCAATTGTCTAGATAGGGAAGGAGACAAATGCTGTTGGCCTGCCCAAAATCAGAAGTGAACACTTGGTAGGCTATTGACAGACCAAAGCACAGCACTTGCAACTAGTATATCATTTTGGGCAGAATGAATTTTAGGTACTTCCTTGATGACGGATGGATACGGATCTGGAAGCACACCGCTCTTTCAAACACATAATCATGAAGGCTTTTGGTCTGATAGCTTGTCTGACCATTGCTACAGTCTCCACCTTGAATGGAGTTTGGCGGAAAAACTCGTTCAAGGTCAAGAGGTCTTTGACTGGTCTTCAGCTTCTAGACCTTCTCTACAAGAAGGAGTCAATTAAAGAAGCCTGGAGATTTGTTGACGACCTCCTGGAGAGTATCATTAGACATCCTGGGCTGGACTTTACCCGTAGGGCAATGTCCTGCGCCAATCTCTCTGTTAAAGGCGATGATCTCGGAGGATGAATCAGGGAGGGGGAGAGCTGGTGAACAGGGCCAAGTAACCTTTGCGAGGAACAGAGACCATCCAAAGTTCAGACCCGTGGCGGCGTAACTGCTGCAACCCGAGTTGCAGGCATCCTCCCACCAGTGGTGTAGCAGGAGGAAGGTCACCCTCTAGTGAGAGAGCCAACTGCGTCTACCAACTTACCCACCCATCCTATCTGATTCTTACCCTGAAAGGTATAGACTTCTTGGAGCTGTTCTGCCTTAAAGTATCCTTAGCAGGCGTGTGAGCTTGCCTAGCCCCTACAGGTAATGAGCAAGCAGGTCAAATTATTACAGCCTGATAAAGAAGAGAGTCCTCGTTCGCCTTCTTCCACTTCTCCATGGCCACCTACATGTCCTCGAGAGGAAACAGGGACACAGGGTCTTAACTGAGGCATTACAAAGAAGAAGAGCCTCTCTCTTTGACACTTGTTTCTGTAATCTGGAGATGATGGCATCGTGCCTCTTCAGGATCCCGTTGGCCCACTGGTTTTCGACGTTGTGAGTTAAGAGCTCCATAGTTCTCGAACCTGTGAGCACGATGTTCTTAAACATTCAGCTTCTCAGAATCGGAGAATTCTTCCAACATGGCTGGGTAGCCTACAGTCCTCAACCAGTGGTCCATCCACGTAGAAGCCTGAAGAGTTACCTTCACCAACCTCCCCATGTTTAAGGCCTTCGCAGCCAAGAACGTCATCGACTATGTTGAGAGCTTCTCCTAGGTGGAGACTTGCAACAAGGCCGAAACTAGTTTGCTAGCACACCCCCTAGTGTAGAGACAGGCAATTGCGAACAACCACCAGTCATGAGGGGTTGCTCAGCTACCCAGTGAGCAATCCCACAATGGATCGTGACTCCTTAAAAACAGATGGTTGACAGGTGTAAGCGAGCTACCTGGCGAGGTAGATCCCGTTCAGCTGTGTTAGTAAGAGACATACCTGGTTGGTTCGTGAGTGGGAGCAGATATTATGCTGCTCTTGCCAACCTACTTGACGAGATCTGACGGGTAGAGAACACTTGACGAGCTTATCATAGGTAACTGTGAGTGCTGGGCTACAGGATGATCACGAGAATCACCAGCAAGCTCCTGAGAGCTCAGCTCTGAAGATCTAATGAGTGCTGCCATTTCTGAGCAGCCTGAGGAGATGGACTCCCAGCGAAGACAGCCTCTCGCGCATGCTTGGGTGTCTGCCGTAAAGCCTGGAGTGGCAGCGAGAGCTCACTTGGGAGAGGACGAGTGAAGTCTTCCTAGCGCTAACCTTGGGGAAGAGCACACTTGGGAAGAACTCTGACAAGAACCACCCTGCAGATCCTCAAGAGGACGAGGATCCAAGGAGGATGAAGGTCTGGATGGCATAAGACAATGCAGAGAATTGCCTCCTGATGGTTCTAGAGTTTTTAAGTGCCAAAGCCAACCCGCAGAAGCAGAAACACACTCCTGGCCAGCACCTCCAAAAGCCAGTCCTTAGAGGGGGACCCGAGAGTCCAAAAGGATCGAAAAGCAGACGTAAGGTGTCTTGTGATACAGTTTCCACCTGGCTAGGGGAGAAGGAAGCGGCCTGACACGAAGGTTGACCGAGAGTCAAACGGCTATTACTCTTACTTGACCATTCCCTGGAGGAGACAGAGCGAGTAAGTCAGGGAGAGGTGTACCAGGGGAAAGAGAAAGAAGTCGAGATTTCTTAAGAATTCAAGGAAATTCCCAAAGACAGAGTCACTTCTGGCCTTCTTCTTCTCCTCTTGCTATATTGCTCCCACTGGGAGGATGACCACTCCCTACACTCTGGGTTAGGGGAAGCATCCGTGCAGGAGTGTCCTCTGCATGAAGGGCAAAGACGGTGAGGGTCTGTGTACTCCCAGGATATAAATGTGCCACAGGGGCAGTCCACCTTGCCTAGGCAAATTCATACATCATGCACCCTTAAGTACATACGCTGAATCACACCTAAAAAAGAGAAAAAGGATAAGTTTTCAATTTCAGCCAGCCAGTGAGAATGTGGAAGGAGACATCTGTCATCATCCGCGGCTAAGATCAAAATGGAGAAGGTATTAGCTGGGGGTACTCTTCCCCACTAGGACACCTTGTTAAAAGTTTTATAGCTGTACGCCAGCTTGCGTTAATTTCTTTTCCTATGTAAAGAATATAAGGTTTGTATTCTGTGCAGGAACAAATACTGTTTGGTTTTATACACTGTAACTATGAATACTATTACCAGTACACCATCTCTCAAAGCTGAGATACACAAGCATGTTCAGTGTGCAGCAATAATTTGCGGCTACTGTATTCCTCATTCGGTGGAATGTCTATTACCAAATCCACATAAATGGTAAGTCTGACTGTATGAGGTTTGCCTGTTAAAAACCAACAAGGAGGTCTTTTCTTTGTATATTTCCTACCTGATAGGATTTGTAATGGTGTTTCTTCCAAGCGACCAAACCAATCTGTGATGCAACCGTGACTGCTAATAGTATGAGCACCATTTCTGCATGCATTTCTTCATGGCCTCTGTGTTTTTCGTGGAGACGTAGGTGCTCCAGACTAGGAATAAAGAACATCAAATAATATATATGTCATCTCAAGCACAAACAATGGTTGAAGTAAAATTCAAAATCCTTCAACTTTATAAAAATAATTTATATCAATAATAATAACCAACATATCTTTTTTCTGCTACATAAAACTCACCGCCATTTTTCCTCCTCAGATAATAATGATTCTTGGTCTGTCTGAAAAGAAAAAAAAATAAGAGTTGGTTTGTGTCCTTTACTCAATAACAATATTATGTAAAACAATAGAAAGATAACAATATTATGTAAAACAATAGAAAGATACGGCGTCAATGACCTTAGATGTCAGGATGCCTGAAAACTTTAAATCAATCAATCAATCAATAGAAAGATAGGCCATCATAAATAATGAGAAAATGGTTTTAAAGCATTTAGTCCTGAGAGTTTTATATTTTACTACATAACACAAAACTGAAATAATATAACTAACATACAGTATACAATAATGTGTTGGATAAGTCTGCAATGCATATACTAGGGCCTAACGTTCAATATGATCTTTGTCACTATCCACTGGGATCTTATCAGCACATATGAGCTAAGACCACGTAACTTTAGTCAAATTGCCACTTATTTCTCCGTGTCATCTCCCATCACATTCTTTAATTCTTTTTGATGAAAATATCACAATATCTTTTAGTAATATGACAAAAGACAAAGTAATTTGTATTTTTTTAACTATGCACACCTGAGTTCTTTGCTTAGCATATATGTTTCAGTAAAAGCTGGCTTTAGCTATAAAAAATTTTATGCAATCTGTCAACAACCTTCTGCTAGTTATCAGGGGTGATAGACCAACCTCTTTGCTTATACCCTAACCCAGTGAGCTCTCTTCACTTCAGAATGCAGGCAGGACTTCTATGGAGAAGGTGATAGCGGGACAAGAATGTGTATAGTTAGAAAAAATAAAAACTATCAGTACAGTGGAACCTCTACATCCGATCGTATCTACATCCGAATTTTCCAACATCCGAAGTAAAATTCGAGCAAATTTTTGACTCTACACCCGAATTTTATTTCGACACACGAAGTAGCAATTTTCGTCGTACCGGTTGTATCCGAATTTTTCGACACGCGAAGTACAATTCGAACACGTTCCGACTCTACACCCGAATGTTTTTTTCGACACCCGAAGTAAACAATACTCGTACGCGTAGTCGGTGCTCATAGCGCCTGAAGTGTTTTTTATTTCCGCCGATAGAAGGCAGCACATCGACCTCGGAGGGACGCTCAATTAGCGCGGCTTGGGTCAGTCCTCTGTTCTCGTCGGCTTCGTGCGGTTGTGCTCTTTGCGTTGTGATATTAACTGTGAATTAATCGTGATTTTTTACGTGCATCCATTAACGATAATTTACGTAAATCATGGGTCCAAAAAGGCTTAGTTTTGCCAGTGGTAGTGGTGAGAAAAGGAAGAAGGAAATGCTTTCTATAGAAATTAAGCAGGAAATTATTGAAAAACATGAGCGTGGCATCCGCGTGAGTGAACTTGCTAAACAGTATGGCCGTAATACCTCGACGATCTCGACAATCCTTAAACAGAAGGAAGCTATTAAAGCAATGAAACCTTCTAAGGGGATCACTATAATTTCCAAACGCCGTACCCCTATCATAGAAGAGATGGAACGACTTCTACTAGTGTGGATTAAGGATAGAGAGATCGTTGGCGACACCATCACCGAAACCGTTATCTGCGAGAAGGCGCACGCCATCTTTACGGACTTGAAGGAGGAGAGCTCTGTGGGTGATGCTGGGGAGAGTTCAACCGAGCCTTCCTCAGATGATTTCAAGGCATCTCGTGGCTGGTTCGAGAAATTTAAGAAACGGTCCGGGATTCATTCAGTTGTTCGCCACGGAGAGGCTGCTAGTGCGGACACAAAGGCTGCAACTGACTTTGTTAAGAAATTCGAAAATATCGTAAAGGAAGAAGGCTACGTAGAGCAGCAGGTGTTCAATTGTGATGAAACCGGGCTGTTTTGGAAGAAGATGCCGAGTCGAACCTACATCACTGCTGAAGAGAAGAAATTGCCTGGGCATAAGCCAATGAAGGATCGGTTGACTCTTGCTCTATGTGCCAACGCTAGCGGGGACTTTAAAGTCAAGCCCTTGCTTGTTTACCATTCGGAGAACCCTAGGGCCTTTAAAGCACACAACGTCGATAAGGATCAGCTTCATGTTTTCTGGCGATCCAACTCGAAGGCCTGGGTCACTAGGCAATTCTTTGTGCAATGGGTAAACCAAGTTTTCGGTCCTTCTGTGAAGAAGTATCTTCATGAGCAGAAATTGCCTTTAAAGTGCCTGCTATGCCTTGACAATGCACCCGCTCACCCCCCCGGACTTGAAGATGATATCTTCGATGAATTCAAGTTCATAAAGGTGCTGTATCTTCCACCAAATACCACCTCTATCCTCCAGCCCATGGACCAGCAAGTCATCTCTAATTTTAAGAAGCTGTACACCAAGCACTTATTCAAGCAGTGCTTTAATGTCACGCAAAGCACCAACTTAACTTTGCGTGAATTTTGGAGGGGCCACTTCAATATCGTGCACTGCTTAAAGATCATTGATCAGGCTTGGGTGGGATTAACTCGACGGACCCTCAATTCTGCATGGAAGAAGCTGTGGCCTGATGCAGTTTCTCCCCGAGATTTCGAGGGTTTTGACCCCGAACCTGATCCCGTGGTCGGTGCAGCGGAAGCCGTAGAGGAAATCGTCTCCCTTGGCAAGTCCATGGGTCTGGAGGTCGACGCAGATGACGTTACGGAACTCGTCGCCGAACATCACGACGAACTGACGACGGATGAGCTCAAGGAACTCCATGCTATGTCGGAACACATGAGTGATGACGAGGAAGAGAGCGAGGAGGTAGAACATGTGTTAGGTTCAGCGCAAATAAAAGAGGTGTTAGGAAAATATCAAGACGTGGTCGACTTCATCGACAAATACCATCCAAAGAAATTGCAGGTTTGTCGTGTAGTTTCTCAATTCGATGATGTTTGCCTAACGCACTTTCGAAACATTCTGAAAAGCCGTACGAAGCAATTATCTATCGATGCTTTCTTTAAAAAAACTGCGAAGCGAACTCGCGATGAAGAGGATGTAAGTGAACCGAAGAAAACGGCAAAGAGTGAAGAGGAAGAAAGTGAAACACAGAAAACGGAAAAGAGTGAAGCAAAAGAAATTCAGTCAATTTTAAATGTAAGTGATAGTGATTAAAATTACGTAATCATCAAAAAGAAAAAAAGAAAATGTAAAAAAAAATATAAAATATAAAAATAAAAAAAAAATAAGCTAAGTTATGTTAAAGTTCACTTAGTGTAAGTTAGAATAAGTTACGGTAGTGTTACGTTTATCGTAGTTAACCTCTCTACCTCCTCGCCGTCCGTCCGTCTCCTCTCTCCTCTCTGCGTAGCGAAGACGAACAACACCTGCGCTGGAGTTTCTAAGGTAAAGTGACGCTAAAAACCCGTTTCTTATTTATCATTTTTTGCTAATTCTTCTTATTTACATGTCTATTCTTCTTATTTACATGTCTATTATCTAATTTAGTGTTCATTATTCTCATGGGAAAGTTATGTGTAGTAGTTTATTAAGAAGTTATCATAGGTTTTTGGGCTCAACCACGGATTAATCCTATTTCAATGTATTCTTATGGGAAAATTCGTTTCGACATCCGATCAATTTCTACATCCGAAGTTGGTTCTGGAACGGATTAAATTCGTATGTAGAGGTTCCACTGTACTTCCAAAGCTGCCACTGATTTGTGGCCCAGCTCAGAGAGAACAGGCTTAAAAGCCTGCATGACCACTCTGACTAGGGACCAAAACCAGGGCTGCTGACTGACAGCTGCGCTGTCAGACACTCCCTCTGGAGGGAAGGGGATCGTTCGATCCCTAGGAGGAGTTACCAAAGGAGGGTCTGCCTGAAAAGAAGGAGAAAAGTCCCTGAACCGGAATCCTCCCTCCCTCCGGCGAGCGCGTTGTTCTGCGCTTGGGGGGAGGGGGGGGCGTGAAGATGATGACCTGGTCGCGCGGCGTCCTGCAGCCTCACGTGTGGGATCGCAATGGCGCTCACGCGATGGGATTTGGCCTGGGTCGCGCGCGGGGCCGAATGTTGGCGTGCGCGCGCGGGGGCGAGCGATGGTGCGGGCCGGAGATTGCAGAGGGCGCGCAGAAGGCTGGATGAGCGCTCGCGTGCGCGCAGGATCTCGAAGAGCCCGTGAGGGCAATAACGTTGGGCGGCGCACAGGAGATACATCCCTTGCACGCGGGCGCGCATGAGAGCGCACATCTGGCTGTAGAGGTGGGCGCGCAGGGCGCGCATGTGCAAAGTCGTGGGCGCGCGATGGAGCGCAGGTGAAGGATAGCAAGCAGGCGGGGTCCGATGGCGCGTTGGAGAGCGCTGGCGAGCAGATGAAGAGGTTATCTTCCCTTTTGCGCCCAGATCAAAAGATCGTGGGCGTGCAGGCAAGTGCTGGCGCGTAGGCGAGCAGGAGAACAGGGGCGTGCAGTAGCGCGCTAGCGAACAGGTGAGCGCTGGCGCACTATAACAGGATCATCAGCAGGCGAGCGCTGGCGCGCAGGTAAACATTGGCGCGCAGGGGATACCTGGCGCGTAAGGGACTTAGACACAAATTTGTGTGAAAGCCCCTTGTGCCCCGAAGGGACCATTGCCCGTTTAACAACGGGGTGAGTAGGCGCCCACAGCGCGTCAGCAGCCAGGAACGGCGACGGCAGGTCAGCAGGTCTGGCGGGTGGAAGGTCGGCGTGTCCTTTGCAAGGACCACCTTCCACCGAAGGAGATTGCGAACGATCTGTGGAGAGGTCCAGGGATGTAGCTGGTAGAGTCGGCGACCGACGGCTAGGTTCCTCTGCAGCAGACTGCGGAGATGATGAACCGAAGAGGCGCCTCCTGACACTCTTGTGAGGTGAAGGAAGGTCTCTACGGCGAAGAGGAAGGCGGGCTTTGCGCCTTATACGCCCTCTGGGGGCCGAGGGGTCAGCGGGCTGACCATCAGCAGTCCTCCGAAGAGGCGTCTATATGAGTGAACTCCCCCGAGGGGGAGAATCACCGGCAGGAGAGACCGTTTGACTTAGTTCCTCCCACGAAAGATGTTCGGAGGGGGGAACTAAGCCTTCAGCTACATCAGCAACATCAGGAGCAGAGGTTTGATACAATTCATCGGAAGCCTCTGCCACAACAACGTCGACGATAGACAGAGGATCAACCTCTGCTAAAGTCGGCGATTGTTTGACAGCTGCCCCCAACCTGATCATGTTAAACAAGGCTTCCTTGGAGGGCGAACCCTCAAGCCCCAAGGAAGCCCAAAGCTGCAACAAATCATTATTAGTAACATTTACATTTAAATCCTCCCCCGGGGGAGGAGGAGCTGCCTCGCTATGGGAGGCTACTCCCTCTCCCAAACCCCGAGATCGGTCAACAGAACTACGGCCTATGCTACCACTCAACAGTTTCTCGGAAGAAACCGATCGAGAGGGAGCTTCGGAGGAGGTTTGGGCCACGGAAGAACAGCCCTTGGGATTTTCTCCTTTCAAAGAAACCTTCGAAGGAGAAATATCCCGCCTGGACTTCTTCTTCCGGCGCCGGGAAAACCTCTCCCACTGGGAGGTAGACCACTCCCTACACTCACCACACACATTATTCTTATCACACCGTTGGCCCTTAGAGTAAGGACACAAGGGGTGGGGGTCCGTTTCGACCGCCGACATATACGTACCACAAGGGCGGTCAGGTAAACCAGGACACTTACGCATCGCAGAGGCCAACTTCACACACACTCTGTCAAAGGAAAAGCAAACAAAAGATTAGCAATGGCTGTAAAGAAGGCGAGGGTGACAGCGAACACGTCCGACTACCACCCGAGCCGAGAGCAAAGTGAGCTCAAGCACAGGTGTGTGTGAGGGGAGGGGGGATAGCAAGCTACCCTCCCTACTCCCCGCTAACTAGCGGTGGGGTAGTAAACCCTCGTTAAATTTCTAATGGCTCGTCATTTCAGCTACGGCGAAAGTAATTACCCATATTAAATAGCGTGGTTTGTATTTCAGTTACGGAACAAACAAAAGGTAAACATCACTAAGTTTTGAAATCACGCAGCCGACAAAGGATTCAGGAAGGTCCGTAAACATAACATTTGCTTGTATATAGGACAAAAAAAATAGTGTTCAGCACAATTACAGGACATGTCCCAATGAACTACAGTGAACCCTCGCTACTTCGCGGTTCGACCATCGCGGATTCACCACTTCGCGGATTTTTTCAATAACCCATATATATACAGTAACATATATATATATATATATATATATATATATATATATATATATATATATATATATATAAAGTAGGAAGATGTGATGTAGTTCTAAGGGAATAGTATGGGAAATATGTCTGGGTAATAAGCAAAGCTCTACCTCCAGTTTGTTTCTTCATTATGATCAGAGATAAATGTAAACAAAACATTGGTTGCCATTTTTAACGTGCTTTTTAGCGTGTTTAGGAAACGCATGATATAAAATTGCCTTTAATATTTGTGCCTGTTTTAGTTTAGGGTACTGTAGTACATGCATTAAGTGTTCTGTACATTAAAGGGTAGTTTGTTAACAGTACTACGTACAAGGTAAGGTTTTAAAAGTCTGAATATACATGTTGAATAAATAGGTAAATATGGTGTCACTACTTCGCGGATTTTCACCTATCGCGGCCGCGTCTGGAACCTATCTACCGCGATAAACGAGGGTTCACTGTACAAACTTAATAGGGGAATAAGAATGCAGATTACTGGGATCTGTAACAGAAACACACACAAAAAAAATGCTTAATTGACCTAAATATCATAACTAGATGGTTCCAAACATGACAAATTTGTAGATAATTTGTATTTTTCTTAACTATACAAACCTTAGCTATTTACATGGGGTACTTACTTCGGCGTAGCTGAACAACAAGCCATAAAAGTTTTACCAAGTGTTTCCTACCCTGCCGCTAGTTAGCGGGGGGGGGGGGGGGGGGTAGGGAGCTACCCCTCCTTCCTCACACGCACCGGTGAATACTTCACTTTACTTAGAGGTAGGACTTACCTTGGGGGACAGGGCTGGCGGGCACATAACTGTAAATGGCTAAGGTTTGTATAGTTAGGAAAAATACAAATTATCTACGAATTTGTCATTTGTTCCGTAACTGAAATACAAACCACGCTATTTACATGGAGTGACTTCACCCTTAGTAAGGGTGTTAAGTACCCTGCCATACTGGCTTTGGCTTGCCCCAGAGACCCCGAACCCAAGTTTGAAAGAACTCGTGGGTTGAGGGGGCCCCTGTTCCTCGCAGGCAGTTGTGAGACTGCTGCGGCCTACGTAAGTTGTGTGTGAAGGTGAGCAGTGACTCATCCTAGGAAGTTGACCTGGAGTTCTTCAGATGGAAATCTAGGCTAGGACTCTCCCAATACCACCTCGTCAGGGTATGGGGACATGACAGTATTACAACTTAATACTAGGTACACAAGGGAGCATGGTTTACCGGCAGAGGTTCGAGGTCAGCTGTGCAAAGGACCCAGGATGCTGTTTTTCTCCAAGGGAGGAGAGGATGAAGAAAAGAAAAGGGCCAGACAGATCTTTTCATTCACACAGACTAAAACCAGATAACAATGCCCTCAACCTTCTGCTACTTGTCCAATAAGGAGCCTGAGGTTAGACCAGCTGTTGTGCAGCCACCAAAGGGCCGATAGAGAACGTATCGAGCCTCCTGTGTGTCACGTCTTGCAGGTAGTGGGCCGTGAAGGTGGTCTGACGCTTCCACACCCCAGTTTGCAGGACCAGCGTCACCGAAAAGTTCTTCTTGAAGGCCAGGGACGTAGCCACGCCCCTGACGTCATGCGCCCTAGGGCGACGTGACGGAGGAGGGTCAGGATTCAAGGCCAGATGAATTACCTTGCGAATCCAGGCCAAGATGGTATTCCTGGTGACCCTCCTCTTTGTTTCCCCGGTGCTCACGAACAAAGCTCGCACCTGGGGGCGGACTGCAGCTGTTCTTTTAAGATACAACTTCAGACTCCTGACTGGGCACAGTAGGAGATGGTCTGGGTCATCTGTTACAGAACGGAGACTCGAAACCTGGAAGGAGTCGAACCTTGGGTCCGGCACTCCCGGGTTCTGAGTCTTGGCAACAAACTCAGGGACGAAGCTGAACGTTACCTCCCCCCATCCCCTTGAATGGGCGACGTCGTAGGAGAGACCATGAAGTTCGCTGACTCGCTTGGCTGAGGCCAAAGCTAGCAGGAACACCGTCTTCCAGGTAAGGTGGCGATCAGAAGCCTGGCGTAATGGTTCGTAGGGAGGTCTCTTAAGAGACCTGAGAACTTGAACCACGTTTCAAGGAGGAGGTCTCACTTCTGACTGAGGGCAGGTAAGCTCATAACTCCGTATGAGAAGAGACAGTTCCAGCGAGGAGGAAATGTCCATTCCTTTGAGCCTGAAGGCAAGACTTAAGGCTGAGCGATAGCTTTTCACTGCTGAGACTGAAAGGCGCATTTCTTCCCGCAGATAAACGAGGAACTCTGCTATTGCTGGTAAAGTGGCATCGAGGGGAGAGATACCCCTTCCACGGCACCAACCACAGAAAACTCGCCACTTCGCCTGGTAGACTCCTGCGGATGAGTTGCGCAGGTGGCCAGACATCCTTTTCGCAACTTGTTGCGAAAATCCTCTCTCTGTGAGGAGATGCTGGATAGTCTCCAGGCGTGAAGTCGAAGCGAAGCTACGGCTTTGTGGTAGATGTTGGAGTGTGGTTGTTTGAGTAGCTCGCGACGTGGAGGGAGCTCCCTAGGGATCTCCGTGAGGAGCTGCAGAAGGTCGGGGAACCACTCTGCATGATGCCATAGCGAAGCTATCAAGGTCATTGAGAGATTGACCGATGTTCTGGTCTTGTTGAGTACCCTCCTTATCAGACAGAACGGGGGAAAGGCGTACACATCGACGTTGTCCCACCGTTGTTGGAAGGCATCTTGCCAGAGAGCCTTGGGGTCCGGGACTGGGGAGCAGTACAGCGGGAGCTTGGTGTTCAGCGCCGTAGAAAACAGATCCACCGTCGGGGAAGGACTTTGTTGGCTATCTGTGGATCCAAAGACCACTCGGTACTCACTATCTGCGTCACTCTGCTCAGACTGTCGGCGAGCACATTCCTTTTGCCTGGAATGAAGCGAGCCGCTAGTGAAATCGAGTGGACTTCGGACCATCTCAGGATCTCTACTGCAAGATGGGATAGCTGTTCCGAAAAGGTACCTCCCTGCTTGTTGATATAAGCCACGACCGTGGTGGTGTCGCTCATCACCACCACAGAGTGGCCCGCCAGGACTTGGTGGAACTTCTGAAGTGCCAGGTATACGGCCTTCATTTCTAGCAGGTTTATGTGAAGGTACTTTTCTGATTCTGACCACGGGCCTGAGGTCCTGTGGCTCAGAACGTGGGCCCTCCACGCTTTGTTTGATGTGTCCGAAAACAGCATCAAATCCGGGGAAGGGACGAGAAGATCCACTCCCTTTCGTAGGTTCTCGTCTGCCAACCACCAACTGAGGTCGGCTCGTTCCGCAGATCCCATGGAGATCAGGATGTCCGGGGAGTCGAGTCCTTGACTCCACCGAGACTTGAGTCGCCACTGGAGGGATCTCCTTCTGAGGCGGCTGTTGGGAACGAGACGGGTCAGGGAGGAGAGGTGGCTGAGGAGACGAAGCCACGATTGGGCTGGGAGTTCCTCTCGATTGAGGAAAGGTTTCGCAACCTTCCTCAGCCTTGCTATCCTTTCGTCTGATGGGAAGGCTTTGTGGAGATTGGTGTCTATGACCATGCCTAGATATACCAGTTTCTGAGAGGGCTGCAGGGAGGACTTCTCGAGATTTACCACGATCCCTAGATCCTGGCAAACTTCGAGGAGTCTGTCTCAGTGGCGAAGAATGGTTACCTCCGAGTCTGCTAGGATCAGCCAGTCGTCCAGATAACGAAGGAGACGGATGCCGATCCTGTGGGCCCATGAAGAGATGATGGTGAAAACTCTGGTGAACACCTGAGGAGCTGTGGAGAGACCGAAACACAGCACCTTGAACTGGTAGATCTTGTTGTCTAGGCAAAATCTCAGGTACTTCCTTGAAGACGGATGGATTGGGATCTGGAAGTACGCGTCCTTCAGGTCCAGTGTGCACATGAAGTCTCGTGGTCTCACAGCAAGTCTGACCGTGTCTGCCGTCTCCATGCTGAACGGAGTCTGCTTGACAAACCCGTTCAGGGTCGAGAGGTCGATGACTGGTCTCCAGCCTCCAGACGCCTTTCTCACAAGAAAGAGTCAACTGTAGAAGCCTGGGGACCCGTCTACAACCTCCTGGAGAGCGTCCTTCTCCAACATGGTCTGGACTTCGGCCCGGAAGGCCTGCCCTTTTGCCGATCCCATGGCAAAAGAGCTCAACGACACTGGGTTCGCTGTCAGGGGAGGTAGAGAGGCTGTGAACGGGACGCGATAACCTTGAGAGATCACGGAGATCGTCCAGGCATCCGCCCCGAGTTGCTGCCACCTTGTCGCGCAACTCTGAAGGCATCCCCCCACTGGTGGACATGCAGGGGGATTGCCAACCCTAGCGCTTCCGGCCTCGGCTGGTACCTCTAGGGTTTTTGCCTCCCCTGGAGGACTTCTTGCCCCTTCTGCTCTTGGCAGGAAAGGGCTTAGACACATTGGGCTTCGCTGCGGTGGTCGTCTTCTTTGTGTCCTTAGCCGGACGGGGCTGCTGGACTGCTGGAGGCTTGTAGGGCTTCGATGTCAGGGCCCTGTGGATGAGGGAATCCTGGTTGGATTTCCTCCACCTCTCGGCAGTGAACTCCACGTCCTTAGGCTCAAACAGGCTCTTACCAAGAACGGAAGAGTGTCTGAGCCTGCTAGACTCCGCACTGGGTACCTTATGATGGAACCTCTCGGTCACAGCGTCCCGATGGTTGAGGATCGTGTTGGCCCACAAGCTCGAGACTTGGTGGGCCAGAAACTCAATGGTCCGTGTGCCCGAGAGAAGAAAGGTTTCCAGCGCCTTCCTGGTGCTTTCTTTGGAGAGGTCCTCAGACCACACCAGGATGCCCAGAGACCCCAGCCAGATGTCGAGCCACGAAGTCGCCTGCATGGCGCACTTGGTGACCTTCTCCTGGCTCAGGATCTAAGTGGCTGAGAAGGACACGTGCCGGTTGGAGTCTCTCTCAAGAGGGACTCCCACTGTGAGTTCTTCCACGGAGTGGTGTAAGGGAAGACTCAGAGAAGACTCCTCGAGGATCTCGAAGTACCTCCTCTGATGGACTCGAGGAGGAGGGAGGAGCTTATTACCGGCACTCGATCTGCTGGAGGAGGCAAGCTCAGAGAGCTGGCCCTCGACCTTGTCTCTGGCACTCTCCATCCCTTGAGACCAGGGCAAAACTGCACTGGCTCTAGAGGGTTTCTGAGTGCCGTAGACGCGGTCCAGGACTGTGTCCTTCCCTTCACGAGGTGTGACCTCAGGGTCTGGGAAGCCCGTTAAGGTTCCTCATGAGGGTCAGGACTTGCCAGAACGCGTGTTCTGACTCCTGGTGCTCTCCTCCCGAAGGACTTGCAGCGAAGTCTCCCGTCCCCAGTGGCTCTTCCTGGAGGGACACGTGGACATCCTCGACGGCTCTAGACGGTTCCTGCCTGATCCTCGCTGACGATTTGGGGATCGCCTTAGTCCTTAGGCTCCCTCCTGGGCGGGATACAGGACTCAAGTAGCGAAGGGGGCAGGTCCTTCTCCACCTCTGGACAAGAAGACCTCTCGGGAAGAGGAGGAGCCTCCCCCATTGGTGCGATGGGGGAGTGTTCCGGCTCATCCGACTCTCCTGAGGAGGGGCAATCCTCCTCCGCAGGGTAGGGCGAGAAGGTCTGAGGGGGAGGAGGAGCCTTGCGTAAGGATCTGTGCGGAGACAGAATAGGCCTCGGAGGAGGTTCCACGGGAGAGACTCCTCTCTTCCTCTTCAGGGGGGAGGAAGCTGCCGCTGGTTCGTGACACAAATCAGAGAGGGCGGGCTTAATCGCCTGCACAAGGGCTCTGACTAGGGTGCCGAACCAGGGCTGCTGTCTGACAGCCCCAATGGAGGGAAGGGGATTGAGGGATCCCTAGGAGGCGTCGACAAACGAGGGTTCGCCTGCAAGGCTGAAAAAGAAGAACTCCTAGACCTGTCCGGGGAGCGCTGGTCTGCGCTTGCGGGAAGGGGAACGCGACGAAGAAGCGTCCGCCTGTCGGCGTTCGCGCTGGGGCTCGTAAATCGGGCCCTGATCAGGGTAGCGCATGAATGGATGGCGCGATACTGGAAACTCGCGCGAGCGCACCCGTGTGGGCGCAGGCGGGCGCGAGGGCGCGATGGCGGGTGTTCAGGAGCGATAGCGCGGTGGCGCGCAGCAGCTGGAGCGGGAACATGGTCGCGAGAGCGAGTAGGCGATGGCGTAGGCGTGTGGCGATCAGGAGCTGGAGCAAGAGGAGGCCGAACACGTGGGCGCGCAGCGACCTGGTGCGGCCCCGAAGGGCGCGAGATAACGGGGGCGCCTGAGCGCGTATCCGGAAGAAGCGGCTGAGGGCGCGTTAGCGCTGGAGCAGGGGCGAGATGGTTGGCGCTGGTCGGATAAGACCGGCATACTCGCCTGTGGGCGCGCTGGTCGCGCCGGCGATCGTGGGCGCACATCAGGATGCGGTCGCACCGGAGTGCGTTGCTGCGGCGGCCGCGTGGGGCGCGCCGTTGGATGAGGGCGCTATAGTGTTTGTTGAAGGGCAACCTTAGTTGTCCTAAATACAGGAACAGGGCGCGTTACCGGAGCGTCGTGCGCGATTGCATCCGGTGCAAGCTCGCGCGGTCTAGAGGGAGAGCCCAGAGGCGGACGTGAGCGCCCGTGCGCTAACTTGGGAGCCTCTTGGGCGACGCGTGGTCACGTTGGTGAGCGCGTGGGCGCTGGTGCTGGAACTGCGCGTGTCGCGCATCTCCATAGGTGGGCGCGATGAGTCCAAAGCAACGCGCGGGTGCGTTGGTGAGCGCGTGGGCGCTGGAGCTGGAACCGCGCGTGAGCTGGAACCGTGCGTGGGCGTGTGTCGCGCTTTTCCCCCGATGGGCGCGACGAGTACGCAGGAACCTGTGGACGCCTGTGCGCCAACTCAGGTGCCTCCTGAACCGCGCGCGATGAACAGGAACTGGGGGGCGCCGAGGCGCTGGAGGGCGCGTGAGCGCAGGTGGCCACTGGGGCACCGTTGGACGCGTATGCGCAAGTGAGCGCAGGAGCGCCCTGTCAGGAACGGTGCGCGTATGCGCAGGTAAGCGCTGGAGCACCGTATCAGGAACTGGGCGCGTGTGCGCAGGTGAGCGCAGGAGCGCCGTATCAGGAGCTGGACGGGTGCGCGCTACCTCAGGAACTGCTGGAGGGTGACGGGGCGCCGAAGGGCGTGGGCACGCAGGGGGACCCTGGTGCGTAACAGGAACGGAGGCGCGAACGGCTGAGGGTGAGCGCCGAGGCGCTAAGTCAGGAACAGCAGCAACATCGGCAGGCGGGCGCTCAGGCGGTGCCTGGCGCTTGGGGGCAAGAGGCGCAGTTTTGCGCTCAAGCCCCTGCAGCCCCGAAGGGCCCGGGGACTGCGCAGTGGCAGTATCAGGTGGCGCGTCAAACGCATCAGGAACTTTAGAGGTAGATGGTCTGGGCGACAGGTCACAATGTCCCGAAGGATGACCATCCTCCGAAGGGGATCGCGAACGATCCCTGGAGAGGTCTAGGTTGGTAGCTGGCAGGACAGGAGAACGGCGAGTCGTCTCCTCCGCAGAGGAATGTGGTGACGACGAGCCGAAGAGGCGCCTCTTAACCCCTTTGAAGGGGGAAGGAAGGCCTCTACGGCGAAGGGGAGGACGAGCCTTCCGCCTTATACGCCCAAGAGGAGCTGTGGGATCAGCAGGCTGACCATCGATGAGCCTCCGAAGAGGAGTCTCTGTTAGTGAACTCCCCCGAGAGGGAGAATCACCGGCAGGAGAGACCGTGGGACTAAGCTCCTCCCTCGAAGGATGTTCGGAGGGGGAGTCAGAGCCTTCAGCTACCACAGCCACAGGAACGGGCGTTTGGCTAGACCCACGGGATGTTTCCGTCACAACAATGTCAACCACAGACAGAGGTTCTATCTCCGCTGAAGTTGGCGATTGTTTGACGGTCGCACCCAGTTTGATCATGTCAAACAGAGCTTCCTTGGAGGGCGAACCCTGCAGACCCAAGGAAGCCCAAAGCTGAAAAAGATAATTATTAGATACAAATTCCTCCTCCGGGGGGGAGGGGCAGCCGCCTCGCTATGGGAGGCAACTACCTCTCCCTCACCCCGGGATCGGTTAACAGCACTACGGTCTACGCTACCACTCGCCGGCCTCTCGGAAGAGGCCGCTCGAGTGGGAGCTTCGGAGAAGGAAAGGGCGGCGGAAGAAGAAGTCTTGGGATTTTCTCTCTTCCGAGAAACCTCCGAAGGAGAAAGATCCCTTTTGGCCTTCTTCTTACATCGCCGGGCAAACCTCTCCCACTGGGAGGTAGACCACTCCCTACACTCAATATGACAAATTCGAAGATAATTTGTATTTTTCCTAACCATACAAACCTTAGCTATTTACAAAGGGTTATTACTTTTAGCGTAGCTGAAATGGCGAGCCATTAGAATTTAACGAGGGTGTATTACCCCCGCGCTAGTTAGCGGGGGGGTAGGGGAGTGGTAGCTAGCTACCCCTCCTCCCCCTCACACACAGGTGAATACTCACTTTCACTTAGAGGTAGGACTTGTCTTGGGGGACAGGGCTGGCGGGCAAATATGTGTAAATAGCTAAGGTTTGTATGGTTAGGAAAAATACAAATTATCTTCGAATTTGTCATTTGTTCCGTAACCGAAATACAAACCACGCTATTTACAAAGGGTGACTTATCCCTTAGGAAGGGTGGAAAGTCCCCAGCCATACTGGCTTTGGCTTTACCCGGGGACTCAGAATCCGAGTGAGTCGCACTCGAGAAAAGGAGTCCCTGCACCTCACAAGTTCCTTGCACCGCAAGGAACCATGTGGCCTACGTAAGCTTGTGTGTGAAGGAAGAAGTGTGACCCGTCTTAGGCAGTTGACCTGGAGTTCCAGAAGGAACTCTGGGTTAGGACGTTCCCAATACCACCTCGTCAGGGTATGGGGGACGCGACAGTATTGACTCAATACTCGGAACACAAGGAAGCATGGTTTACCTGCAGAGGTTCGAGGTCAGCTATGCAGAGACCAGGATGCTGCTTCCCCGTAGAGGGGATGATGAAGAAAGAAGTAAGGGCCAGACATACTTCTTTCGTTCATGCAGACTAAAACCTGATAACAATGCCCTCAACCTTCTGCTACCTGTCCAAAAAGGAGCCTGAGGTTAGACCAGCTGTTGTGTAGCCACCACAGAGCGATAGAAAACGTATCGAGACTCCTGTGGGTCACGCCCTGCAGGAAGCGGGCTGCGAAGGTCATCAGACGCTTCCAGACTCCAGCTTGTAGCACCTGCGTCACAGAGTAGTATTACTCGAAGGCGAGGGACGTTGCGATGTATCCAACATCGTGCTGTAGGGCGACGTGACGGGGGAGGGTCTGAAGACAGGTCGAGATGAATGTCCTTGAGTCCGGGCTGAAGAGGTATACTGGTGACTCTCCCCCCATGTCCTCCTTGTGTTCCCAAATCGGCTGCAACTGAGGCCAAACTGCAGCTGTTCCCAGCGCTAACCTCTCGATTCCTGTACTGGCAAGAAAGAGAAGGTCTTGGGACATCAGACACAGAATGGAGACTCAAAATCTTGAATGAATCGGACCGAAGGGTCGGGACCCTCAGATTCTGAGTCTAGCCAACAACTCAGGAGCGAGCCTGAATGTTGCCTTCCCCTCTTCCTTAGAAAGGGGGGGAGTAGTAAGAGACCAAGAAGATTGCTTACACACTGGCCGTGGCCAGAGTGAGCAGAAGACCCAAGGCGGAATACAATCCGAGGCCTGTCGTAAAAGGGTCTTGAGAAGATCTCTTAAAGGACTAAAAGTCCGAGCCATGCTCCAAGTTGGAGGTCTTCCTCCGACTAGGGCAGGGACGATCGTAGCTTCGCATGAGCGAGGATAGATCCAGCGGGCAGGAAAAAGTTATTCCTTTAAGCCTGAAGGTCAGGGAAAGGCTGAGCGACAGGCTTCATTGCCAAGAGCGGAAGGGAGTTTCCTCCCGCCGAAAGGCAATAAGACCGTTATTGCTGGAGAAGAGGCCTCACGGGAAGAGGTATATCTCCCACGGCACCAACCACCTTAGACTCTTCACTTTGCCTGGGAGACCCCTGTGGATGACTATCGCAGATGACGCGACCTCCGTACCGCGACTGTAGCGGGTTGTCTCTTCTAGAGGAGGAGGCGTAGTGTCTCCAGGCATGAAGCCGAAGCGACGCCCCGGTTCGGGAGAGATGTCGCAGTGTGGTTGCTTGAGTAGTCTGCGCCGTGGGAGAAGCTCTCCCGGGAGTTCCGTCAGGGGAAGCAGAGGGTCCAGAAACCGTTCTGCGCATAGTCCCAGTGGAGCTCTCCCATTGAAAGGTTGACAGACAACCTGGTTTTGTTGAGACCCATTGTCCGCAGACAAAAAGGAGGGAAGACGCAGGCGTCGAAGTTGTCCCACCATCACCGGAATGCATCTTGCCAGAGTCTCGGGGTCTGAGACTGGGGGGAAAACTAGCGGAAGCTTGAGGTTCCAAGCTGTCGCGATCAGGTCCCCCAGACCAGCACTTGCTGGTTACCCAAGGTCAAAGACCCCTAGGTACACTCTCTCTATGAGGCTCTGCTCGGATAGTCTGAGAGAAACATTCCCCTGCCTGGAATGAGAGAGCCGATGGTGGAATTGAGAGAATCTCAATCATCCCGGTATCTCTACTGCAAGATGTGAAGGTGTGAAAATGCGTCCCCTGCTGGTTAGCATGAAGTCGACACGCAACGGGGCGACTTGGCAGGAGCGGTAGGATCTGAAGAGGGGTCAGACTAAGGCCCTTAAGCCTGCCTGAATGATGGAGAGGTATCCTTCAGGTCTTGACCATAGGCCTGGACCGGAACATGCCCCCCCCCCTTTCCTTTGACGAGTCCGAGAACCGCATCAAGAATGTGGGGAAAGGACGAGAATATCCACTACCATCAAGAGGCTCCATAGGTCAACACCCATTGCAGGTTTAATAGTTCCGCTGGTCCCATAGGGCCAGGGAGTCCGGTTAAACATTGCCTGAAGCCACCGGAACTTGGATCGCCCCACATGGAACTTATCCTGAGGCGACCGTTCGGACTATAAACGGGTCAATGAGGAAAGAAGAACTAGGAAACGTTCCAAGGTAGGGCTGAAAACTCTGCTTGACTGAGAACAGGTACTGCGACTCTCCTCAGTCTTGCCACAGTCAACCGAAGGAAGGCTCGGAGGATGTGGTAACAGAATCTGGCGTCCCCAGGTGGTCACCCATCCAAGTACCGACGTTGCTTAACCTCGCTGGACGGACGAGAAGCGGGGTTTCCAACGTGGTAAGGCGGTTGACTCAATATCATGGCCAGATACTCCAGATGTTGAGGCAGAGGAAGAGAAGGCTCCAAGCAAAATACCATGAGCCCACACTCATGGTCAGCATTCGGAAGCTTTTCCCGGCGCTGAAGAAGGTCGAAACCCGAGCCTACCGGAGTTGACCAGCCCTCCAAACAGCAGAGGAGGCGGAAGTCTGCACCTGAGCGGCCAAGAGGAAGGCAGGGAGAGTTCTCTGGGGAAACAAACCTGCTATGCCACGGCGGGATAGCCACACTGCATCATAAGCAGGAATACTTGCAGTTTAGGCTGAATTCGACGAGCACCCTGGAAGATGGATGGAATGGAAACTGAAAGTACCCGTCCTTCCGATCCAGGGTTAAAGGAGTCCTGTCGCCTTGTTACCAGTCTGATCGATTCTGCTGGTCTACGCTGGCCGAAGTTTGTTCGACAAACTTGATCAGGGCTGAGAGGTCGACTATGGACATCCCCTCTCAGATCCTTCCTTACAAGAAAGGATCGACTGAGGGGGCCGGGGGTGAAGCCGTCGATGATCCTAAGGAAGACCTTCGCCTAAGGTATGGATCATTCTGCCCAACCGGGCAACTCTGCTGATGCTATGGCATAGAGGTTCAGAGACACTGAATTCGCTGACAGAGACGGCAGGCGCGATATCCTTGGCTACTCACAGAGATTGTGCGGGAATGGGCATCGGGAAGCTGTCATTCGGATGAGTAACCTTAAGCATCCTCCCAGCGAAAAAACCTGCAATCCTAGAGTTCGTGAACTCCTTTTAGGACTATGCCCCCCCGGGGGAGTCTCCCGTGCCATCTGTTCCTGACAGGAGGAAACTGCAATTGGACACCTTGTCCCAGTTGTCGTAGCCGATAACTTAGGCCGACGTGGTTGAAAGAAAAGGGAGCTGGAGCCCTGCAGAGTCTGGAAGAAAGCGCCTTGGAGGAGTGAAACCGGAAGTCGATTTACTCCGCACAGCAGATGTTTAAGTCTCTGTCCTTGGGCAAAGACAAAACTCTTCTCAAGGATGGAAGGGTGTCTGAGGTCGTTGACCTCCACAGATGAGACACCCGAAGGAAGCCTTCAGTCAGTGCGTCCAGATGGTACAACATCGAGCTTGTCCGCAAGTAGATACTTAACGACGAAAGGCCAAGGTGCCTGAGCTCGAGAGGAGGAAAGTACCCTTGATCTTCCTGTAGCTTCCTTGACCCAAACCTCGGGCCGTAACCGAGGAGGGAAAGAACCTGGTAAGCTCCCAGAGGAAGAGGTAAGCAGTCACCCCTTGTCCGATGGAGAAATCTTCGACGGAAAGCCCCCCCGCCAAAAATCCTTCCAGGGCGGGAGAAGGAGAGAGTACTCGTGCAGGAGAGGGGACCCTCGAGACCGACCTCTTGGGAACCAACTTCGCCCTGGGGGAAGTCACCACGAAGTCCACTCCTCTCTTTCTCTTCAGCGTAGGAGAGACAGCCGCTGGTTTGTTACCCTGGCCGGTGAGTGCTGGTTTCATAACCCTCATTAACGCCCGTGCCAGCGGATCAAACCATGTCTGCTGCTCCAAGGACACAGAGTCCGAAATCCTCGCTAAGGTGAAAGGGATCGGGCGATCCTTTGGAGAGGACACGACGGTTCCTGTCTGAAAAGAAGGTGGGAAGAATGCTGTACTGACCTGTCTTCGTCCTGCACTACCAACCTGTGCTTGGATGGAGGTGATCCCGAGTGCCGCCTAGGAGCACGCGTCCCTGCTGCTACCACCGGCTGTGGAATTCGCCGCGAACTATGGTCGCGCGAGGGCGAACGGTCGCGCAAAGGCGAATGGTCGCGCGGGCGCACAGGCGAGTGGTCGCGCGGGCGCGCAGGCGAGCGGTCGCGAGGGCGCGCAGGCGAGCGATCGCGCGGGCGCGCAGGCGAGCGATCGCGCGGGCGCGCAGGCGAGCGATCGCGCGGGCGCGCAGGTGAGCGATCGCGCGGGCGCGCAGGCGAGCGATCGCGCGGGCGCGCAGGCGAGCGATCGCGTGGGCGCGCAGGCGAATGGGCGTGACGGCGAGGGATCGTGCTGCCGCGCAGGTGAAGAAGATCGCTGGCGGTAAGCGATGGCGAGCAGCATGTGTAGGTGAATGATCGCGTGATAGGGTGCGATGGTGATCAGCATCCGCAAGAGGGCGATCGTTCAGGGTTGTGCGATGAGGAGCAGCATGCGTAAGCGGGCAATCGTTCAGGGTTGTGCGATGGCGAGCAGCATGCGCAGGTGAATGATCGCGTGAAAGGGTGCGATGGTGATCAGCATCCGCAAGAGGGCGATCGTTCAGGGTTGTGCGATGAGGAGCAGCATGCGTAAGCGGGCAATCGTTCAGGGTTGTGCGATGGCGAGCAGCATGCGCAGGTGAATGATCGCGTGAAAGGGTGCGATGGTGATCAGCATCCGCAAGAGGGCGATCGTTCAGGGTTGTGCGATGAGGAGCAGCATGCGTAAGCGGGCAATCGTTCAGGGTTGTGCGATGGCGAGCAGCATGCGCAGGTGAATGATCGCGTGAAAGGGTGCGATGGCGATCAGCATCCGCAGTTGAGGGTCGCGCGATGGCGATCAGCATCCGCAGTTGAGGGTCGCGCGATGGCGATCAGCATCCGCAGTTGAGGGTCGCGCGATGGCGATCAGCATCCGCAGTTGAGGGTCGCGCGATGGCGATCAGCATCCGCAGTTGAGGGTCGCGCGATGGCGATCAGCATCCGCAGTTGAGGGTCGCGCGATGGCGATCAGCATCCGCAGTTGAGGGTCGCGCGATGGCGATCAGCATCCGCAGTTGAGGGTCGCGCGATGGCGATCAGCATCCGCAGTTGAGGGTCGCGCGATGGCGATCAGCATCTGCAGTTGAGGGTCGCGCGATGGCGATCAGCATCCGCAGTTGAGCTAGTAGCTGGCGAACCAAGTTCCTTCATAAGTGTTGGAGAACGTTGGCGTGCCAGCTGTAACACACGTGGGCGATCCGGAGATCGCTGGCGAGCTGATGATCGCTGACGAGCTGACGATCGCTGGCGAGCTGATGATCGCTGACGAGCTGATGATCGCTGACGAGCAGAAGGCTACGCGTGGAAGCCTGCGCAAAGAAGAAGAGTCCTTGACCCCGACCTGAACCGAAGTTCTAGATCGCGAGGGCGAACGTGGGCGCACAGGGCGCGTAACAGGAACCCCAGGGAAGATCATCTTGAAAGCGCTGACGAACAGGAGAGCGCTGACGAACAGAAGGGCGCGCAGGGAAACCCTGACACGCAAGGGAACAACCCCCGTGGGGGCAACCCTTTGCCCCGAAGGGATCGTTGTCCGCCGGGAGACTGATGTCCGTCGGAAGACCGCTGTCCGTCGGGAAGACCGTTGCCCGTCGGAAGACGAGATTAGACTGCTGTCCATCTGCACCAAGACGGAAGATCGAGAAAAAGAAGTTGTAGGCTGCAAACGGAGATTCAAAAAGGCGCCTCAAGCACCCTTATAGGGAGATGAGAGGCCCTTACGACGAGGCGGACGGAGGGCCTTACGGCGAGGGAGGCCAACAGCAACAGCAACAGAAGAAACCTCCGAAGAGGAGTCTCTATGAGTGTACTCTCTCGCGAACGAAAGAGAAACACTTCGTGGAAGAGACTGGTCAGCCAGTGACCTAAAAGGGGCATCCTCCGAAGAGGAGCTCCTGCAGTTGCCCAGCCCCTTGAGCGAAACTGCAGGTGCGACCGCTCAGCACCAAGAGCATAGTCGCACGAAAAAAAGGCAAGAGAAGAACCCCCCAAAAGAGGAAAAGCTCAAGCCTGGACAGGAAAAAACTTCCCTCGGAAGGAAAGTTATCCGCCCAAGGAGGCAAGCCTCCTGACTGTTCTAAAATGAACTGGAGAGCTGTCCGTCAACACGGGAGTACTACCAGTAGAAGGAGACACGCCCCTGACGACAATACAAGGGGGGAGGCAGCAACAGCCGAATCCCCAGGACTCAACCAGACAGCTCACACCGTTGCTATATTACAGAAACGAACTAGATCGGTAACTGTAAAAAAATAAAACAAATAATATTAGTACACATTCATTCCCCCGGGAAGGCTCCGAAGAGGAATCCCGAGGAAAAGGAACAAGAATTACACAACAGGCACGTGCCCTCACAACCACTTACACTCGCGGAAGGAGAGCTGTAACCAAAACAGAATTATAACAATTATAATTATGTAACTATGTAATTATGTAATTTAAAAATGAATGAACACTAAAGAAAAAACGAAAACCCCGAAAGGAATCGTTCTACAAGCTGAAAAATTAACAACTACAATTAGATTCATAAACTAATTGAGACAAAATGTACGGCGTAGCAACCCCACCCACACGGGAAGGAAGCTACAAGGGCGTAGTAAAACATAGTAAAAGGGTGAACGACCTCAAGAGAGAGAGAGAGAGAAAGACCGAAGTCAAACTCGATCGCAACCCATAAAATTAGGCCGTGGTGGCCTAACTGCCGAGGCCTCCACGTAGATATCGTACACTACACACACACATCTGAAAAGGAAACTTACTTATTTCTATACTCAAATATATATACAAACATGAAAACATGTTTACATATATATTGAGTAAAAGAAAAGTAAGCGATTAAGTAAAGACAAAACAGACAATGGCTGCCAAGCGAGGACCAAGACAGAGACGTCTGTCACAGTCCGAGCCAAAAGTGAAAGTGAGTATTCACCTGTGTGTGAGGGGGAGGAGGGGTAGCTAGCTACCACTCCCCTACCCCCCCGCTAACTAGCGCGGGGGTAATACACCCTCGTTAAATTCTAATGGCTCGCCATTTCAGCTACGCTAAAAGTAATAACCCTTTGTAAATAGCGTGGTTTGTATTTCGGTTACGGAACAAACACACGTTAGACCTATCACACCGTTGGCCCCTACACTGCGGTCATAAGGAGTGAGGATCCGTGTCCAAGGCCGACATAAAGGTACCACAAGGGCGGACAGATAGTCCAGGGAACGTACGCATTATGAGAAATAGAGGCCAACTTCACACACACACTGAAAAGAGAAAGCAAACAAAATTATGGCAGTCAAAAACGAGGAGAGCGCAGACACGTCTGACGTCTCTCCGAGCCAAAAGTAAAGAGAAGTATTCACCGGTGTGTGTGTGAGGGGGGAGGGGTAGCTAGCTACCCCTCCCTACCCCCCGCTAACTAGCGGCGGGGTAGGAAACCCTCGTTAAAACTTTTATGGCTCGTCGTTCAGCTATGCCGAAGTAATTACCCCATGTAAATAGCGTGGTTTGTATTTCAGTTACGGAACAAATAACCTTTGGTTATATATATACATTACAAATTAATCTTCAGCACAATTCCAGGATACTGCATTTCCCAACGAACTACAAACTTAGCTGGGGGAGAATTATGTAGATTGCTGGGATTAGTGAAAACATACATCCGAACATCACTGAATTTCAATCTTTCAACACCAGACAATAGATGAACGATGCGCTGCCGAACGGGAGATTTTTAAATCAAGCAGGAAGCAGTTTACAGTATAGGGGAAATTTTACGATCAAGTACAGTAATTTGTCCGAGGCTTTAGCGACCTTTGCATTATAGCATGTTCCCAACCTAACCT
>NC_090740.1:15319263-15326763 GCF_036898095.1 Palaemon carinicauda | reverse complement strand
GCGTCTTATTCTGGGCAAATCTTACGATTTTGGTCTATTTAATTATCCTTTCTGACACTATCTATGTATCTTTCTGCATAATCATGACACGAAAATTATTAATATATAAATGTACACACAAATTCATGGGACAAACATATAAGACTAGCAATGGGTGACTGTGTTTACACAAGATTAGCGACCCTATTTATTCAAGATTGGATACAACATATTCGTCTGTTTCTTCCTCTGGATATATTTCACGCTTTTGCTTTATATATTTATCGTCTCTGATACTTTATGCATATTCTAGTATAATCATAACAGAGAAATAACATGCATATACTGTAATCGAGCGGATGATGATATAAGCAAAGCAAAATATGTTAGTTTACCATGTTTAAAAACTATTAAAGAAAATGGAGATTATGATCTTAAAAAGATCAAAGAAAATGGTAAAATATAAGGGCAGACTCATTTAGAAAACCATATTTTCAATTCTCGAAAATTGAATAAGAAAATACGTAACAACGTTGGAAAAAGGAGCTGGTGCAGTTACCTACTTATAGAAATAGGAAATTTAAGCTATGAAATAAATAAGTGTAATTAATAAAACTATTCGGAACATAAAATATGGAAATTATACTACCACAAAAATGCAATGAACTGAATTTTGAAAATTTCAACACTAGTTCGTGAGTCGCACCCCTAAATTTATGTGTTATTTATAAGATTATAGAATAGTAAAAAAAAATACAATATATTACATTCTATAGATGAATAGATTTTCTGTTGATTGATGCCTTACATATATGTAGTTATCTTTTTAGAAATATCTCAATAAAAAAATAAGAATAAAAGAAAAAATATTTTGTTGCCTCAATAACGAATGCTTTTCATTTTAAGTTATTTTAGTTTCATTTCAAAGCTAAATAACTCAGCCTACTCTTATAGTCATCCCAATATCCATAGATTATTCAAGAATTCGAAATAAACGAAGTTACTAAAGTTTTAATCATAACAGTAAGTATTAAGCAAAAGAAATTTTTTTATAATATTTTTATCGTATGAAATATAAATGAATAAGTCTAATTTACCTTGATAAAGAGTTTTGCAAATTATATGAATATCTTATACATTGTGTTGGCCTATTGGAAATGTCCCTACCTGGTGATCAACGGAATGGGTTTCAAGTCCAGCTGAAATTCGTTAATTTATTTAGTGTCTGCAACCTCACCATCCTTGGGAATTTTGGGGGAGCCTATAGGTCTACATGTGAGTTATCATCAGCTATTGCCTGGCCCTCCCTGTTCATAGCTTGGGTGGAGAGGGGGCTTAGGCGCTGATCATATGTATATATGATTAGTCTCTAGGGCACTGTCCTGCTTGCTAGGGAAATGTCACTGTCCCTTACCTCTGCCATTAATGAGCGGCCTTTAAAAAAGTGTAAATAATTAAAGAGTTGGTGAAGAAAGGATTTCTCGCAAAGTTGATAGTAAATGTGAGATTAAGTAAGAATAAAAAATTGATTGAAATGACTGTCACTTGAAGGCTACTTCTTATGTCCTATACTGCAGGGGAACTCTACTCTCTACAAGACCTTTCACAACTCAGTTTATCGTATAAATTCCAGGGCATTCAGCATGTCACCACAGATAAGGGCTTAGGAGCCTATGATGCAATAATGATGAGGGTCATGCGATTGTCTTTCTAGTGTGTTGGCAGACAGGGGGTGGGGTAGGCATCGAGAAAGAGCCTGTTGATAGGAGAGAGGGAGTCTTGCTGTAATTCCTAGCCAAAAGTCGAAAGGCTATGGACTCCTTCAAGTGTAATTAGAGTATAATAATATCCCTTGTGTTAATTGACTATGAACACTACTTAATATAAACTCTTCTCACCCCTAGACCGGTCTCTGCGCTAGAAAGAGAGAGAGAGAGAGAGAGAGAGAGAGAGAGAGAGAGAGAGAGAGAGAGAGAGAGAGAGAGAGAGAGAGAGAGAGACCATGATCACAGCTGTTGAACAATCCTCATCAGGATGCTGTTAGCATTGCCGTAAGAAAAGACCTGACAATAAGGACTATAGCGAGTTCACAACATCCGGCATCTGCAAAAGAGAAGGACACGATCAAGACAGATGTCCTCAACGGAGGACTTGTGAGAGATGTTGCCGTTGAGGGAAGGTGGGTCACATCACACCATGTTTAAAGGTCGCTCATGAATGACAGAGGCAAGGGACATTGACATTGTCAATAGAGTGTGCGTAGAAGCAGAGCCAATACAGTGTGTAAAAATCGGAGTCAATGCAAAGTCTGTGTAGAAGCAGAGTTAATACGGAGTCTATGTAGAAGCAGAGTCAATACAGTGTGTGCAAAAGCAGAGTCAATACAAAGTCTGTGTAGAAGCAGAGATAATACAGAGTCTGTGTAGAAGGTGAGTTAATCCAGAGTCTGTGTAGAAGGTGAGTGAATACAGAGTCTATTTGAAGCAGAGTTAATAAAGAGTCTGTGTAGAGTCAGAGTGAATACAGAGTCTGTCTAGAAGCAGAGTTAATACCGAGTATGTGTAAAAGCAGAGTAAATACAAAGTGTGTGTAGAAGCAGAGTGAATACAGAGTCTGTGTAGAAGCAGAGTTAATACCGAGTATGTGTAAAAGCAGAGTAAATACAAAGTGTGTGTAGAAGCAGAGTGAATACAGAGTCTGTGTAGAAGCAGAGTTAATACCGAGTATGTGTAGAAGCGGAGTAAATACAAAGTGTGTGTAGAAGCAGAGTTAATTCCGAGTATGTGTAAAAGCAGAGTAAATACAAAGTGTGTGTAGAAGCAGAGTTAATACAGAGTCTGTGTAGAAGTACACCAGCCACTAATTCGGGAGCATCAGGTAATTACCGAAGACGAGATTAGGGGAGACACTGATTCTCTCCTCACCTTAATCAAAGTTATCCACCATTGAGGTTTCTTCAAGCACTCTAACAACGGATACACGTAATTTTAGTCTTCTGGAAGCATCTTAAGCTTTATAGACGCTGTCTGAGCAAAGATCTAGCAGTGATTTTAGTGTTCTAGTATAGTTTTAAACGGGTACCACGGGAACATTAATTCTTCTGTTCGAGAGGTAATTAATGGAAGAATGAAGATTCACCAAACACAGGTGGGTCACGAGCTCTGATCATTGACAACTCATGTCAAGGATCGTGATGGAGGCCATTGCTGGATTTTTTTGTTATTTTGTAAGATTATACACGTGCTGTGTCGGCAAATAAACACAGAAGGACGGACAGATGATGAGCAAATGCTCCCCAGAACCACTCGAGAGCAACACAAATAACGGCTGAGTCGATTTGTGTCCTTTTGCTTGGCGTGAACCAAAAAACCTTTCCTATTCCTTCCTGTCCCCCCCTGTCTCAAAATAACTCTACTACTATCTAATGTCGCATGAGGGTCTGCCCCTCTCTTTTATTCTTTCCCTGTACTTCCTTTCCCCCCCCCTTTTTTTTCCCTTCTCCTTTCCCATCCCAGGTACCTGCACTCGGGCTATAAACTGGATTGTATCCAGGGGTATTTATCCTTTCCCCATATTCCCCACTTCCCTGTCCTCATCGTACTGGTACTGGCTGGGATGGAGACAGAAGCAGAGATCTAGGGGCGCCACAAAGCAGGTTCCACTATTGTTCTAAAACCGGTCCTTCTCGGTCCTGTAGAAATTAATTTCTTCTTAATAGTAGCTTAGGACTAGACAGAGTCCAGTTCGAGAGTTAATATTGATCTTATTTGGGCTAAATAACTGACCTTATCTCTATAATCACCTAACTTTAAATTAGATATAAATATGAAATGAAAGGAACAAAGTTTTTGGGATATTTACAAAAAATGAAAAGGTTACTAAAAAGTAAATTGAAAGATTATGGACAAATAATTCTGGTCAATTGCGTTTACGATATAGTTAGATAGATTTCATTTGAATTAATGTATAATCTATTGATTTTGTATTAACAGAAAACTATGACAGAATTCCTTACTGTAGCCTCGATAATAAATGCGAGATTATGTAAGAATAAAATGTAATTGAATGCTAAACATTTCATGGGAAAAGCCAAATACTTTTTCTATTCTTGCAATCATTACAATTTCGTAAGATATATCAAAATGCAAAATAAATTTTGCGTTAATCAAATAAAAATAGAATATGCTACTTAAGTGTTAATTAAAGGATTACGGATAAAACAAATTTTTAACAGTTTTTATCATATAACTAAATAAACATTAATTTTACTTTATATATATTTTTATATTCTTAATCAGAATATCATAAAAATAACAAAAGGAAACTAGAACTTCACTTCTTGCATTGTCTCGATAGTGATTTGGAGATTTCGTAAGAACACAAATGTAATTCAAATGACCCTGACTCTAATTTTCTTGTTAGAGAGTTCATTACTTCCTATTTGAAGTCATACAATTGAAATAACTCTACAATCTTCATAAGACCCATAAAAATAAGTAAATATGAAATAAATGGAGTTGAGGTCCTGTAGGGAGTAGGTTTCCCCTCATGTACAAGACCAGATAAGCAGCCCTTCAAGTGAAAGTAAGTAAAGCAAGTTATTGAAATAATGAAAAAAAGTGTAGAATGTGTTGACGTGCCCACATACCCACCCACGCACACGCACATACTCATACATATATGTATATGTATATATATATATATATATATATATATATATATATATGAATAAAATATATATCATATTATATATATGTATATATAAATATATATATATATATATATATATATATATATATATATATATATATATATATATGAACACAATATGTACATACATATGATATATGTGTATATATATGTATATATATATATATATATATATATATATATATATATATATATATATATATATATATAAATGAATACAATATATACATACATATGGTATATGTATATATATGTATATATATAATATATATATATATATATATATATTTAAATTATATATGTATATATATATATATATATATATATATATATATATATATATATATGAATACAATACATACATACATATGATATATATATATATAAATATATATATATATATATATATATATATATATATATATATATATATATCTATATATATAAATACACACACACACACACACACACATATATATATATATATATATATATATATATATATGAATACAATATATACATACATATAATATATGCATATATATATATATATATATATATATATAAATTATATACATACGGTATATATATATATATATATATATATATATATATATATATATATATATATATATATGTGTGTGTGTGTGTGTGTGTATGTATATATAAATATACATACATCTCTCTCTCTCTCTCTCTCTCTCTCTCTCTCTCTCTCTCTCTCTCTCTCTCTATATATATATATATATATATATACAGCAGAACCTCGGTTTACGAATTTAATTCGTTCCTAATGCGAACTCGTAAACAAAAAAATTCGTATCCAAAACGAATTTCCCCATAAGAATGTTATAAAATCGAAATAATTAGTTCAACCCATCTACAAAAACCAATTTTCACAAATTTTTCCTTACACATACAGTACTCTACTGTACTCTACACAAAATTATTAAAATATTGCAGTCATTTGATGATGAAAATATGGATATGCATGCACAGTAAACCTGAACTTTACCTTAGAGGAGTGTCGCTGCTGGCTTGATGGAGACGAGAGGAGGGGAAGGAGGAGGAGGGGGTTACTGCTTGGAGGGAGAATCTCCCTCCATGAGAACTTCAGGAACGTTGACTGGAGTTCTCTCGCGAGAATGGCGTTCACTATCACTGGTTTTGCGTTTGAGAGACTCTTGGTCGTCGTCTTTCACAGTTCTTTTCTCCCCCTTCACAAGATATTTTTCAATAGACACCTGCTTTTGTCTGTTCTTTAAAATTTTATAGAAGTGACCCACCCCATTATCGACTAATAAATTTATTGCACGGTCTGTTTCAGCCTTATTCGGGACATTTTCCTCAAGAAAACTTTTCACGTCTTCCCACTTCTTTAAAAAATCTTTTATCTCACTCGAAGACAGTGATTTTGCAGTGCCTCCCTCCTCCTCAGATGAGATTTCCTCTATTACCTCTCTTTGCTGCTGCTCGTGCAGGTCCTTCAGCTCCTCGGTGGTCAGCTGCTCCTTATGCTCCTGCAGGAGGTCGTCGATGTCATCCGTGTCCACCTCCAGCCCCATTGCCTTGCCCAAGGACACAATATCCTCGTCAACTGCTTCCTCCTGGTTGGGTTCGAACCCCTCGAAATCCCGTTCTGCAACGGCGTCGGGCCACAGTTTCTTCCAGGCGGAATTGAGGGTTCTCCTGGTGACTCCTTGCCAGGCTTTATCAATTAAAGTCAGGCAGTTGTAGATGGAGTAGTGATCCTTCCAAAACTCTCTGAGGGTAAGGTTGGTGCCCTCTGTTACTTCAAAGCAGCGCTGGAACATAGCTTTGGTATAAAGTTTTTCAAAATTTGAGATCACTTGCTGATCCATGGGCTGGAGTATTGGAGTGGTGTTGGGGGGTAGGAACTTCACCTTAATGAACTTGTATTCCTCCGCTATGTCCTCTTCAATGGCTGGAGGATGGGCAGGAGCATTGTCCATTAACAGCAAGGCTTTGAGTGGGAGGTCCTTCTCCAGGAGGTATCTCTTGACTTCGGGACCAAAAACCTCGTTCATCCACTCAACGAAGAAGATCCTTGTCACCCAAGCCTTCGTATTAGAACGCCACATGACGTGCAACTTTTTCTTCTGCACATTGTTCTTCTTGAAGGCTCGTGGATTCTCCGAGTGATACACCAGGAGAGGTTTAATTTTGCAATCCCCACTGGCGTTGGAACAGAACAGCAGGGTTAGACGGTCTTTCATGGGCTTATGGCCAGGAAGGGCCTTTTCTTCTGCCGTGATATAGGTTCTCCTGGGCATTTTCTTCCAAAAGAGGCCTGTCTCATCGCAATTAAACACCTGTTGGGAAACGTAGTCCTCGGAGTCCACGAGCCTTTTGAACTCTTTCACAAAAGACTCTGCTGCCTTCGTATCGGCGCTGGCCTCCTCGCCATGCCGAACAACACTATGGATACCCGTTCTCTTCTTGAATTTTTCAAACCAACCACGGCTTGCCTTAAAACTATGTTTTTCTGCTGATGTGCCTGGCTCACTTCTCACCAAGTCCTCGTAAATGGTTCTTGCCTTCTCGCAAATCATGTTCTCATTTACTGAATCTCCTGCGAGCTGCTTTTCATTTAACCACACCATCAATAAATTTTCTACGTCATCAAGAATAGGTGGCCGTTGTTTTGACAACGACGATACACCTTTAGCTACTTTAGCGGCCTTTATTTCTTCTTTTTTCTTTAATATTGTGCATATCGTCGACTGCGAGCGATTGAAAAAACTAGCAATGTCTTTCACACGCATGCCTTGGTCATGCTTCTCGATGATC
>NC_090740.1:15294263-15314263 GCF_036898095.1 Palaemon carinicauda | reverse complement strand
AAGAAATACGAAGATCTGACCAATCTTAGGAATTATTCTTATGATTACATAACTTTAAAATATCTATAACTTAATTTTTCATACAATGTTCGTTATTTTGGTTCTCCATCGACATATGGTCCCATCTTCATCAAAATCTGATTTCAAGAAATACGATCTGAAAATTCTTAGAAATTATCTTTATGATTACATAACTTGAAAATACACTGTTAGAAAAACCGTAATTTTAATGGAAATTCCCAATAAAAATATATTGTTCTCAACCGTATTTCAGTAAAATACAGGCGACCGTAATTTTGCATTACTTTGTTATCTTTTACGGGTTGGTGACCGTAATATCCCTCCTTTACGTCAATATATCCGTTTTTAAAACAGTAAAAATCTTGGAATATATGTTGCCAGACATTTACCATTTTTTAATGCAATTTTTTAAACAGTGTATTTATAACCTAATTTTTCATACAACCTTCATCATCTCGATACTTTCTGGCCAGCCAATCCTCTTCCCGTTGATAATCATTATTGGTAATGTTAAATCCAGCATACTATTTACACTAAACCCTTTCACAGCATTTCTTAGTGTTATTACTGATCTTTGGTCAACAAATAAATCCTGAAATTATGGCTATGATTCCATGTCAACAAGAAATTCAAACATTCTAATTTCTAGAAGCTACAAATGCGTATCGGGGGATGTTTGGAATGTGGAGTTGTTTGATTTGCACTAATGATCAATCAATGGTGTTTTCTAATGCCTTATTACTCTTATCAGACTTTATAGGGCGTATAGTATCCTGCTTTTCCAACTAAGGTTGTAGCTTAGCTAGTAACAATCACAATCACAATACTAATGCTAATACTAATACTAATACTAATGCTAATAATAATAATAATAATAATAATAATAATAATAATAATAATAATAATAATGATAATAATAACAATAACAATAACAATAACAATAACAATAACAACAACAACAACAACAACAACAACAATAATAATAATAATAATAATAATAATAATAATAATAATAATAATAGGCCTGTGATGGACTGACAGGAGTCTATAAACTCCATTGACTGATGGACAGTCAGTGAAAAAAGCTTACTGTATCCTTCGTACAAATCGTTTTGTTAAGTTTTTCCACAGCAACTTTATGAATAGTAAAATGTAATTCTAGATATTTTGACAAACAATAACAACTTGGTCTCCGCTTTGTTTATGTCAATCTTAAAGTAACGACTTTGGATTTTAACTTTCTTAGTAAGGATGTTTTGACAGATTCGTTCTTTACAGATACATTGTCACATAAAACCTGATGCTGGTAACATATCCATTTCAGATAATCATTAACACTAATTACTAGAAACCGTATTATAAGAAAACACTAATTATCGCCTGGGGCTATGGGTGGCTAGGGTTCCTAAAAAAGTTATATACTTTTTTTTCTAATTTTCCATTTAAAACGTGCCTAGTTGCTCATCGGTATTGCTGGTCGCTTATTATTTTAGATTTACTTCAGTGCTTAGGTAGCATCTATTTATAGATTTACATGTATATATATATATATATATATATATATATATATATATATATTATATATATATATATATATATATAAAACGTCTTAGTTCATAGCTGTTTTATCCGTAAATTTATTACTTGAAATCGATATTCCACTAAAACTTTCGTATTTCTCAAGGAGAAATATAAAATTCACCGTGAAGGAAGTCATAGTTAATCACCCCCTCTGGCGGTCAGCGATCGATGTTGAAAACGAACCCGATAGACGTTTGGAACAATCCGATTTCTTCGTATTAGTTTTACTTAATAATTTACCTTAATAAGTGTGGATACCTTAACGCGGTGAAATTGTTTATGTATTATCATGATCAGCAAAGGTGTACTAGCTAGGACCACCCATACTATGTTGGTTTGCTGTGAGCGATCATAAAGTTTCCCATCATCACTAATCCGTAATTCGTAATTGGCCAGCGTGGTGGTAAAAATGGCCAAACCACAGATATGACTAAAGACATGTCTGAGGCCTATGTCCTGCAGTGGACTAGAAACGGCTGGATTTATTGTAGTTGTAATACTTTAAAAACTGGAAAATTATAAGATTATGATCAGCAAAGCTCTACTATCTAGGACCACCCATACTATGTTGGTTTGCTGTGAGTGATTAGATGAAAGTCTCCCACCATCACCAATCTGCAGTTGGCCTAACCCCAGACACGATTAAGGATATGTCTGAGGCCTATATCCTGCAGTGGACTAGAAACGGCTGGATTTGTTACTGTAAAACTTTAAAAGCAGCAAAATTTATAAGACCATTTTATGCCTATTGAAAGAAGGAAAACTTTTAACATCAACTGCACTCGATCGGTCGTTTATATCAAAAGGTGTCTGGTTTAATTCCAGTTTCATCAGAATAGATGCTCACCAGAACGTCAGCCTGGCAAGCCCAAACCCCCACTGTGGTGTCCTACCACAGCAGTAGCCTTCCCAGTAAACAGCTTAAACTCACGGTCCCGGGCTGGGATCGATCTGCTACCATGCGAATGCTAAGCAAACACGTTACCACTGTACGTTTTGTCACTAGGCCTATAGACTTAACTTCATTTATATTAAGGTACGAACTTTACATCTTCTCGTGCTTTCTTTCACTCCCTTTCTTTAACCTTTCTTTAAATTATTGATATGAAATATAACATTATGATAAATTAGACGTGGGCCACGGTTTTGAACGTTATAATAGTGTGACAAATAATCGCGATGTGTATTTCTTCCCCTTCGAAGAAACCCTTTCCTCGATAAATTAAATCTAATGATTAGATTACTTACTTTCCAGCTCTTATGAATAATCTTATTCCTGATGACAGAACTGAGAGAGAGAGAGAGAGAGAGAGAGAGAGAGAGAGAGAGAGAGAGAGAGAGAGAGAGAGAGAGAACATTACAAAGATAACCATGGGCAAATATATATTCTTTTATTAAAGGATATCCGAAACAAAGGCGTTGGTAATAATATACATTAATTTCTCTAGTTTCAGCAAATCAAATATAACGTTTGCTTTGTTTTCCTCTTGAAACACCTTAGGTAAGTGCTTTGGTTAATTGTGGCAAAATATTCATGTTGGAAGAATGGAAGTGGCTGATTGGTAAATCTATTATAACAGAATGAGGGAAGAGGTAAATTTCATAGTAGGTGAAGCAAGAAACACATTTTGAAAGAGAGGCAGAAACAAAGATCCTTTAAAAGGTAATTTTTAAAAGGAGTGTTGGATGTGAAAGTGAAATCAATGCGAAAATCAGCTAAGACAATTGAAGAACAGTGGAAAAAAATTACAAATTTCAAGTACTGACCCGCAATTACGCGACATGAGAAAATTCATCAAGATTTTATTTGTAGTAGGTGATGGAATTATCCTCCCCCTGATAGCTTCAAAATGTCCTCACCAGGGGGAAATTTCCCCCCAGTTTGGGCAATACTATTCTAGATGCAAATCTGATGCTCCATCAGATGTCTCTGTCTGTTGACTCTGTCAACCATTCTGTCTTGAAGATAAAATCAAAATATGATTAATTTGAAGGACTTAAGCCATTCCTATTACACCTAAGTCCTGGAGTTATATATTGCAGCAATAATTGCTCTGTCCGACATTGATTCTGCTGAAAAATTTGAGGCAAATGCTATCATAATTTTGCTATATTATTAGATGATATATTATCTAGAAGGAAGACACTGAGAAATGAAAAATAAAAATATTATATATCTGATTTGTTACATTTAAAAGAATGTTGAGGATAAGGAGTGATAAAGAAAAGTATTTCTCTTCTTTACATCGCTATCTTGTGTACTAATCAACAACAACAAAAACAACAGCAACAACAATAATAGCAGTAACATCAACAACAACAATAGCAGTAACAACAACAACAACGACAACATCAACGATGAAAGCTGATTAATGTCTTTCCCATGTTTGTTCAATACAAATTACTACGTAATGACACAAGAGCGAGTCTCATTTATATCTACCCTATTGAATCAGTCAGTCATATAAACGTTTTATAGGTAGATCCTCCAGGTACTTTATATGGGCGAGTTTCAAGGCGACATCTCAAGATGGAAAGTAAGAGGAAATATAAGTCTCTCACAGCAAATGTTTTCATGTTGAACAGGCTGACATAAGTCCTTTTATGGTTTGTATATCAAATATCTGTTTTAATGTTGTTGTTTTTAAATTATTTAATTTTAATTTTTCATTACTTCTTATATCTTTTATTTATTTCCTTTCCTCACTGGGCTATTTTTCCCTGTTGGAGCCCTTGGGCTTACAGCCCCTTGCTTTTTTAACTAGGGTTGTAGCTTAGCTTGTAATAATAATAATAATAATAATAATAATAATAATAATAATAATACAAAAAAGAGACTGGCTCTGTGCGCAACACTTTGAAGATCGAATGTATGAAATTGTAGTTATTCGATATCTTGACAAAAACATTTTATTTCATACTTTATGAAGTCTTAGTGAATATATTCCTACACTGAAAAATATGCTATTGCAAAATAGATTCTTCCAAAAGGTTATTAACCGAAGTGAGAAAATATAAATTTCCTTTTATACCAAAAAGGCCTTAAAGATAAATGAACAAACATTTTGTTATTAATTATGATAATTTTGTTTAAATATTTCCTTTTGCTCAGTAAATATATTCCTACACTGAGAAAATGACATATGCAAAACTAGAATTTTCCGGAGATAAATATAAGCCCAGGGGCTCCAATAGGGAAAATAGCCCAGTTAGGAAAGGAAACAAGGGAAAAATTATTTTAAGAACAGTAACATTCAAATAAACATTTCCTATATAAACTATAGAAATTTTAACAAAACAAGAGGAAGAGAAATAAGATTGAATAGTGTGCCCGAGTGTACTCTTAAGCAAGAAACAATTTTGTTTATCAAATTCCTTGTACTAGATGATAAGAAAGGATGCACCAACTGTATACATCTTTATGAGATACTGTGCTTGTTAAGTCGTTGGGAACATACGAGTTTATTACAAGCAATTGTTCGTCAACTTGGGGCCGCATTTACCTATACCAAAGTGAGAGAGGGCCGTATGATGACAAATATGTCCTAAAAATATTGCATACCCCAACATATAATAAATTTTCTTACAATTCATCCATGTTTTATTTACCTTGTTATGAAAGTTTTACATAAAACTATCATCTTTCATTATTTCCTAATGATGATTACGGTTATAGACATATAGAGCTTCAGTAACCTAGAATGTCTTGAGGGCCGCGCATCAACATATCGAGGGCCACAGGTTGCCGTGCTTGGCTTATCATAATCATCATCATCATTATTATTATTATTATTATTATTATTATTATTACTTGCTAAGCTACAAGCCTAGTTGGAAAAGCATGATATGCTATAAGGCCAGGGGCTCCAACAGGGAAAGTAACCCAGTGAGGAAAGGAAACAAGGAAAAATAACGTAGAGTAGCGTGCCCGAGTGTACCCTCAAGCAAGAGACAATTTTTTTTAATTCTTTACTTGTGCTGGATGATCAGAAATTATGCACCAACTGCATACACAGTGTTAAAAAATTGCATTAAAAAACGTAAATGTCTGGCAACATTTATTTCAGGATTTTTAAAGTTTAAAAAAACGGATACATTGACGTTAGGGAGTGATATAAAAATCACCAACCCGTAAAAGGTAATAGCAAAGTAAGGTAAAATTATGGTCGCGTGTATTTTACTGAAATACGGTTGACAATAGTATATTTTTACGGAGATTTTAGGATCAAAATTACGGTTTATTCTAACAGTACATCTTTAGGAGATACTGTGCTTATGAAGTCGTTGGGAACATAAGAGTTATTACATTGAATAAACGCTAGAGAAAATAACATTACCTTTCCTGAATCAGTCCTGATCCTTCCAGGAGTAGTTCGGGGAAAGGTAAAATAATCAGGGTAAGGCGATAAAGGCTTGTCCCTAAGGCTATAAGCGCCTTACGCGAAGGCTAAAGTTTCTCGTTTGTCGCCACAAAGTTTAGGAAACGTAACATGTCCTTTCCGTAAACCCCATATATTCAAAATACCTGTGATGCTTCGAGTAATGCTTGGGCAAGGAGGCTCGGAACTTTTCGGTTTCGTGGCTTGTGAAATTCAATTTGTCAAATCCCAGAGAATTAGCTTATCTCAAGTTAACTTATTTCCCTTATATAATAAAGAGCAAGTTTCTGGTTTGCATATATATATATATATATATATATATATATATATATATATATATATATATATATATATAGATATATACACATATACACATATATACACATATATATACACGCAATATATATATGTATATATATATATATATATATATACATATATAGACATACATATATATAACATATATATACACATATATATACACATACACACACACACACACATATATATATATATACATATATATACATATATATATATACATTTAAATAATAATGATAATAATAATAATAATAATAATAACAATAATAATAATAATAATAATAAAAATAATAATATGATAAGCACCGTATTAAAATTAAAATAAGGTAAGAACCGTAAAGATATTAAAAAAATAATAGTTCAAATGAATACTGGAGAATATCTTAAAGATTTAACACAAGTCTTACAAATTTGATTTATTTTTAAGTTTCGGTGGTAAGATATTTCAAAATATTCTTATCCTGATTGTCAATGAATTGATTAAAATGTTTTGATATATATATATATATATATATATATATATATAGATATATCCTGCATGTGTGTATATGTACATGTATATGTATATGTATATGTATATATATATATATATATATATATATATATATATATATATATATATATTACTGTATGTGTGTATATGTACATATATCTCGATATGTGGATATATATATATGTACATATATATATATATATATATATATATATATATATATATATATATATATATATATATATATATATATACATCCTAACTATAAAAACATTAACAAAACGAGAGAAAGAGATTTATCACAAAGAAGGATTGTCAATATAATAAATCTAAAGGGGCTTTACAATTCATTGTCATTTAGAGTCTTTTCATGACACACGTGGAAGAAGATCACAAACATATTAAAAAAACTATGAGGATAAACTAGTCTGCGAAAGACTTAAGAAATAATGGAAATTGTCTCGTTTTCCCCAGGCATACTCTTTGACGCAATTTATGATACAGATGACATTTCTGGGAAATTTTATCAACTTCTTCTCAAGCACAAGACCAATTTTCTTTTCTTTTTTCTTTTCTTTTTTTCTTTTGAGTTCCTTATATACGAAACTTCCTGCTTTTTCATCTAGGGCTGTAGTTTGGCCTATAATAATAATAATAATAATAATAATAATAATAATAATAATAATGATAAAAAAAATGATAATAATGATAATAATAATAATAATGATAATAACAAGGATAATGATAATAATAATAATGATGATAATGATAACAATAATGCTAATGATAATAATAACCTTAACGAATTATGTAAACTTATTTATAAAACTTCTTCTTCTTATAAGCTTTTATATCCTCAAGTAAAACTAAATCAAAATATACTCCCAGTGCAGAAGTCAAGGAAACAGATCTCTCCTACAGCTATTATTCAATGGAAGGACAACATTTATTAATTTTAATTAAATCTACCCAAAACCAAAGAACACAGATTTGTTGTCAGAGATGACGCAAGAAATATATATTTGTTATAAATCTAAATAGGCAATAGCACGTTTAAAGGCTGCTCATGAATGGCACAGGCAAGGGACAGTGGCATTGCCCTGTCAAGCAGGACTATGCCCTAGAGATTGACCATATAAACATATGATCACCGCCCAAGCCCCTCTCCACCCAAGCTAGGTTCAAGGAAGGCTAGGCAATGGCTGATAATGACTCAGCCGATAGATCTATAGGCTCCCCCAAAAACCCTATCTTTAGCTCACAATGATGGTGAGGTTGCAGCGACCGAAGAAAGTAAAGAGTTTGAGCGGGACTCTAACCTCAGTCTGGCGATCACCAGTCAGGGACGTTACCAAATCGGCCACCACAGCCTTGAGTATAGGAAGACAGATGATGACGGTTTTCTGTTCAAAACTAAAAGTTTACTGAACGGGGAATTCTTGAAAACCCATTTATAACTTTCGATAACAATCGCCCGCCACTCATTCGTTCTATTCACGTTAACAAATGTGTTGTTTCTTTTAATTTAACTTACTTTTTTACTTTAAGGGCTGCTTTTCCGGTCCTGTGCAGCAGATGAACCCTACTCTCTAGAAGACCTCCATAGTAAGATCTTGTTCCACAGTCATTTTTAGCATGTTCGTTCCAAAGCATTCAACATTTCACATCACGTATTGCTCTCTAACTGTTAAATCGTCGCTATTGAAGCACTCACAGAATAAGAAAATTTTCAGTTTCCTCTTGAAAGCCTTCATATCTTCAACCATTCGGATGTCTCTTGGGAGCTTATTGTATAGTCTTTAATTTAATCTAATATCTAAAAGACTAAAAAAAATTTGTGAATACACAAAATGAATACAGAATTGAGACCTTAAACAGAAAATACCTTTTACTAGACATTAAAACGCCATTTAATCTTTCAGAGAGGGTGGCAAAAGAGACGTGAAAAAAATGGGTCTATCTCGAAGAGCTCACAGATTACCTCTACGAGGTCTTTACCTTTTAGGGTAGGATAAAGCAAGGGCTAAAGTACACATAAAGAGGATTAGTAGTGCGATTACGTCATTCTTAAACTTTACCGAGATCCTAACGAAGTGTTGAAACACTAAAAGCCTTCCTACATATTTTAAGGGTTATTTATAACAAAAACAAAGTTAACTTTGAGAAAAGAGCAAAAAATGTGACTAGCTACTTATTTCTATATCATAAACATATCTCTAATCTTACATCGAGCAAGAACAAAGCTGAAAGTCTAGATTCACTGCGTTATATATACATTGTATATTATTATTCATGTATTTAATCATATATTTATTTATTTATATATTTATTTATTTACATATTTATATATTTGTATATTTATTTATATATTTGTATATTTATTTATATATTTGTATATTTTCTTATATATTTGTATATTTATTTATATATTTACCAATATTTATATATATAAATATATAAATATATATATATATATATATATATATATATATATATATATATATATATATATATATATATATACCTATATCTGTTGGTTTACTATTTCTTATGTCTGTATTTCATTCTGTGAAATAGTTAAAATTTCCATTTCCCATTAAGAAAACTGGATGCATAAGTGATGGTATGGTAATAAGAAAGTTTATCTTTTGCAAGGCTGATTCTTACTAGAATTACATAAGGCAATGTTGTCTTGTTTCTGGGGTCATCCCTGCTAAAAAGTTTAATAATTGTCAACGATGATATCAGAAATTATAACAATAATAACTAAAGGGGCACTCAGTAGAGCGCAGACTTCCGCCGCAGCAGCTTATTTCTCGACCTTTTGCTTAACTTTGACCTTGACCCTTAACATGTATTAATTGGCGTGGATTTTCATACTCTCAATTATGAACCTACTTTGAAGGCTCTGTGACAACGATGTCCAACGTTATGACTGATTACGTGAATTGAAAATTTGCTTGACCGTGACCTTGACCTTTGACCTTGACCTTCCAAAATTTAATCATTTACAGCTTTTTACATAGCAGTTAATCTCTGCAAGTTTCATTGCTCTGCGATTAAAATTTTGGCCAGGAAGATGTTCACAAACAAACACACATGCACAAACAAACGAACAAACAGGGGTGAAAACATAGCCTCCTTCCAACTTCGTTGGCGGAGATAATAACCCAATCTACTTCATGTTGATCATATTTGGCACGGCAACTAATAAAGAAGATGATTAGTAATGCGATGGAAAATGAGACTCGTAAAACAGTTGAAAGTTTCGGCGAGAATTATGAGGAAGACTTTTTGTTGAAGCATTCCCTGATTTGTTACCTAGGAAATGGAACAAACTATCGCTTGGGAATTTCAGGATAAAAATGTTCGTGCATGTATCCCGCATTTTCTTTTTGAAATGGCTATAAACTTTTTGATTGAGACAAAGATTGGATTAAATAGACCCGTTAGTCTGTTCTCGTATTCATTTTGTATTTGAGGCGAGAGGAATTTTGTTATTTAATATTTATGTTTCAATGATTAGCTACTGGAAAGAAAATTACCAACAAAATACTAAAAAATACTAATTATCCTTTAGCTGATTAAAAACCAGAAGTGTTCATAGTAATTAGTTCTTTTTACAAAGCTCTCATTACCCAGATATGGATTTTTTAAAATCCTTTTTCTTATTGAGATCCGGTAAGTTAAAATTACATGGTTTCATGTTTGTTTATTTTCTGTCAGCTTTTATAAAGTCTAGAATATTTTCTTCTATATCCTTATAGATCAGTAATGGTTATCATGATCATCCTTTCTCCCTTCAATAATGATTAATATAGAAAAAGAGGTAAATATTATCATCAAATTTTATCGTCTGGTGGAAAATTTTGAAAACTCGTCATTTCAAATGGATTGAAAGCTACAATGACCAGAGATATTCAACTTTCCTACCAATTCAAAGGTTTAAAGGCCACTCATGAATGGCAGAGGCAAGGGACAGTGGCACTCACTGCTCTATCGAGCAGGATAAAGCCCTAGAGGCTGACCATATACTGTATACATATGATCAGCGTCGAAGCCCCTTCTCCACCCAAGCTAGGACCAAGAATGGCCAGGAAATGGCTGCTGATGACTCAGCAGTTAGACCTATAGGCTCTCCCAAATCCCCTATTCTTTCCTAACAAGGACGGTGAGGTTGCAGCGACCAAAGAAACTAATGAGTTTGAGCGGGATCAAACACCAGTCTAGCGTTCGCCAGTCAGGAACGTTAAGTATTAAGGAACATAAAACGAATAAACTTTTAACCAATAAATGAAATAGTAAATTGGATAAAATAAAAAAGTTAGAAATTAAAGTGTCAAAAGGAGTTAAGATAAAAATAAACAAAAATCATTCTGTACTATAGATTAATCACTTTTTTTTTTTATTAAATTAAAAGAAGTTATCGTAGTTTGGAAGCAAGTAAATAATTGTTATTCTTAAAATTAGAAATTAAAAACTCTTAATTGGGATATCAGGAAACCCAATTTTCTTCTCTGATGTAAGTTTCCAATTGGCTGAGATTTAGGATCTCAAATGTTTGCAGGTAATCTATTCCAGCGTCTTGCTTCAAAACTTCAAGATTTGTGTGTGTGTTTGGACTGGGAGATTCTTGTCGGAGGTACACCCCGAATTCTATGAAAAAACTGTTCTGATTAATCACTTTTACACAGACTAAAAAGGACTATGATTAATTATTCTTAGAATTCTTTGAGGCGAGAGAGTTATGATTAATTAGTTTTAGAATGATCTGAAGGTTTGAGAATAAGTTTCGTGGAAAAGTATTGAATATTAAATTCCTTATATTATCGCCCTTCATTTGCATCAAAAGGTTAAAATATTTTTTTTTTTTTCGTATATGACCAATAATGATTAAGAAATTTTGCCTAAATAGAATTTCTCTCAAACGAAGTTTTCGAGGAAATCGTCTTAATTACTTCTTGAAATTTGCCAGCGTTTTTAAATGGCAATCCAGAAAAAAATATATATATATATCTGAAGAGCTATTCTCATACTAGTGTACGCAATCCGTCAAAAAATACAGCTAGAAAATTAGATAGGCACACACAGATTCAACCCTTGCCCCCCCACCCCACTTTCCTAACTACAACACAGTTTCAGCAATTTGTGGGAGTGTATGGTTTCCGAGTGTACCTTTCTGGGTACCCCCTCTCACCAGGGTATGACTATTCCCCTCCCCACCACCAGAGGGACGGGAAGAGACAGAGGAGTCATATGTTTGGCAATGCCCCTCAGCGTTATAGATAGAAATATATACAGTATACTCATGTATATAATCTCCACACTTCCCAAGATAGATTAGTTCGTCAAACTTTCAACTTGGTTCTACAAGACACCAGAAGAGTTGGAAAACCCAGGCCTACATGGCTGAGGACTATGAAACGTAAAGTAGTAGATGAATGGAGAAGTATTTATTTAAAAGCTCAAGATAGAGACGACTGGCGAGATCTAACCAAGGCTCTTTACGTCAATAGGCGTAGGAGGAAATGATGATGATGAATATATATATATATATATATATATATATATATATATATATATATATATATATATATATATATATATATATATATATGTGTGTGTGTGTATATATATATGGATATAGTGTGTGTGGGTTTATATATATATACATATATTGTATATATATATATATATATATATATATATATATATATATATATATATATATACAAACCAGAAACTTAATCTTTATTATATGAGGGAATTAAGTTAACTCGAGATAAGCTAACTCCCTGAGATTTGACAGATTGAATTTCACAAGCCACAAAACCGAAAAGATCCGAGCCTCCTTGCCCAAGCATTACTCGAAGTATCACAGCTATTTTGAATATATGGGGTTTACGGAAAGGCCCTGCTATGTTTCCTAAACTTTATGGCGACAAACGAGAAACTTTAGCCTTCGCGTAAGGCGCTTATAGCCTTAGGGACAAGCCTTTATCGCCTTACCCTGATTATTTTACCTTTCCTCGAACTACTCCTGGAAGGATCAGGTGTAAGTCAGGAAAGGTAACATTATTTTCTCTAGCGTTTATTCAATGTAATAACTCTTATGTTCCCAACGACTTCATAAGCCCAGTATCTCCTAGAGATGTACTGTTAGAAAAAACCGTAATTTTGATCTGAAAATCTCCGTAAAAATATACTGTTGTCAACTGTATTTCAGTAAAATACAGGTGACCATAATTTTACCTTATTTTGCTATTACCTTTTACGGGTTGGTGACTTTTATATCACTCCCTAAAGTCAATGTATCCGTTTTCTAAAACTTTAAAAATCCTGAAATACATGTTGCTAGACATTTACCGTTTTTAATGCATTTTTTTAACACTGTGTATGCAGTTGGTGCATCTTTTCTGATCATCCAGCACAAGTATAGAATTAAACAAAATTATCTCTTGCTTGAAGGTATACTCGGGCACACTATTCTATGTTATTTTTTCCTTGTTTCCTTTCCTCACTGGGTTACTTTCCCTGTTGGAGCCCCTGGCCTTATAGCATATCATGCTTTTACAACTAGGCTTGTAGCTTAGTAAGTAATGATAATAATAATAATAATAATAATAATAATAATAATAATAATAATGATTATGATAAGCCAACCACGGGCAACTTGTGGCCCTCGATGTGTTGATGCGCGGCCCTCAAGACTTTCTAGGTTACTGAAGCTCTCTCTCTCTCTCTCTCTCTCTCTCTCTCTCTCTCTCTCTCTCTCTCTCTCTCTCTCTCTCTCTCTCTCTCTCTCTCTCTATATATATATATATATATATATATATATAACCGTAATCATCATTAGGAAATAATGAAAGATGATAGTTTTATGTAAAACTTTCATACCAAGGTAAATAAAACATGGATGAATTGTAAGAAAATTTATTATATGTTGGGGTATGCAATATTTCTAGGACATATTTGTCATCATGCGGCCCTCTCTCACTATGGTATAGTTAAATGCGGCCCCAAGTTGACGAACAGTTGCCTGTAATAAACTCATATGTTCCCAACGACTTAACAAGCATAGTATCTCATAAAGATGTATACAGTTGGTGCATCCTTTCTTATCATTTAGTACAAGGAGTTTGATAAACAAAATTGTTTCTTGCTTAAGAGTACACTCGGGCACACTATTCAATCTTATTTCTCTTCCTCTTGTTTTGTTAAAATTTCTATAGTTTATATAGGATATGTTTATTTGAATGTTACTGTTCTTAAAATAATTTTTTCCTTGTTTCCTTTCCTCACTGGGATATTTTCCCTGCTGGAGCCCCTGGGCTTATATTTTTCTCCGGAAAATTCTAGTTTTGCATATGTCATTTTCTCAGTGTAGGAATATATTCACCGAGCAAATGGAAATATTTGAACAAAATTATCATAATTAATGACAAAACGTTTGTTCATTTATCTTGAAGGCATTTTCGGTGTAGAGGGAAAATTATATTTTCTCACTTAGGTTAATAACCTTTTGGAAAAATCTATTTTGCAATAGCATATTTTTCAGTGTAGGAATATATTCACTAAGACTTCATAAAGTATGAAATAAAATGTTTTTGTCAGGATATCGAATAACTACAATTTCATACATTCGATCTTCAAAGTGTAGCGCACAGAGCCAGTCTCTTTTTTTGTATTATTATTATTATTATTATTATTATTATTATTATTATTATTATTATTATTATTACAAGCTAAGCTACAACCCTAATTAAAAAAACAAGGTGCTGTAAGTCCAAGGGCTCCAAGAGGGAAAAATAGTCCAGTGAGGAAAGGAAATAAGGAAATAAATAAAAGATATAAGAAGTAATGAAAAATTAAAGTTAAATATTTAAAAAACAACAACATTAAAACAGACATACAAACTATAATAGGACTTATGTTAGCCTGTTCAACATGAAAACATTTGCTGTGAGAGACTTATATTGCTTCTTACTTTCCATCTTGAGATGTTGCCTTGAAACTCTCCCATATAAAGTGCCTGAAGGATTTACCTTTAGAACATTTATATGACTGACTGATTTAATAGGGAAGATATAATTGAGACTCGCTCTTGTGTTATTACATAGTACTTTGTATTAAACAAACCTGGGAAAGACATTAATCAGCTTTCATCGTTGTTGTCGTCGTTGTAGTTGTTGTTGTTGTTACTGCTATTGTTGTTGTTGTTGTTGTTGTTGTTGTTACTGCTATCGTTGTTGTTGTTGTTATTACTGCCATCGTTGTTGTTATTGTTGTTTTTGTTGTTGTTGATTAGTAAACAAGATCATAATGTAAAGAAGAGGAATACTTTTCTTTATCACTATTTATCTTCAATTTTTACCCTTCTCAGTGTCTTCCTTCTAGATAATATATCATCTAATAATATAGCAAAATTATGATAGCATTTGCGTCAAATTTTTCAGCGGAATCAATGTCGGACAGAGCAATTATGGTGCAATATATAACTCCAGGACTTAGGTCTAATGGGAATGGCTTAAGTCCTTCAAATTAATCATATCTTGATTTTATCTTCAAGACAGAATGGTTGACAGAGTCAACAGACAGAGACAGCTGATGGGGCATCAGATTTGCATCTAGAATAGTATTGCCCAAAATGGGGGGAATTTCCCCCTGGGGAGGACATTTTGAAGCTATCAGGGGGAGGATAATTCCATTGCCTAATGTAAATCAAATCTTGATGGATTTTCTCATGTCGCGTAATTGCGGGTCAGTACTTGAAATTTGTATCTTTTATTTTTTTTTTTTTTTTTTTTTTTTTTTTTTTTTTTACTATTCTTCAATTATCTTAGCTACTTTTCGCATTGATTTCACTTTCACATCCAGCAGTCCTTTTAAAAATTACTTATTTAAGGAGCTTTATTTCTACCTCTCTTTCAAAATGTCTTTCTTGCTTCACCTACTATGACATTTACCTCTTCCCTCATTTTGTTACAATAGATTTACAAATCAGACACTTCCATTCTTTCAACATGAATATTTTGCCACAATTAACCAAAGCACTTACCTAAGGTGTTTCAAAAGGAAAACAAAACAAGCGTTAAATATGATTTGCTGAAACTAGAGAAATTAATGTATATTATTACCAACGCCTTTGTTTCGGATACCCTTTGTATTAAGTATATATATTTGCCCATGGTTAGCTTTGTAATGGTCTCTCTCTCTCTCTCTCTCTCTCTCTCTCTCTCTCTCTCTCTCTCTCTCTCTCTCTCTCTCTCTCTCTCTCCAGTTCTGTCATTAGGAATAAGATTATTCATAAGAGCTGGATTGTAAGTAATCTAATCATTAGATTTAATTTATCGAGGAAAGGGTTTCTTCGAAGGGGGAGAAATACACATTGCGATTATTTGTCACACTATTAAGTCGTTCAAAACCGTGTCCCACGTCTAATTTACCTTAATGTTATATTTCATATCAATAATTCAACGCAATGTTCATGAAACGTAGTGAAAGAAAGCATGAGAAGATGTAAAGTTCGTACCTTAATGTAAATGAAGTTAAGTCTATAGGCCAAGTGACAAAACGTACAGTGGTAACGGGTTTGCTTAGCATTGGCATGGTAGCAGGTCGATCCCAGCCCGGGACCGTCAGTTTAAGCTGTTTACTGGGAAGGCCACTGCTGTGGTAGGACACCACAGTGGGGGTTTGGCTTGCCAGGCTGACGTTCTGGTGAGCATCTATTCTGATGAAACTGGAATTAACCAGACACCTTTTGATATAAACGACCGATCGAGTGCCGTTGATGTTGAAAGTTTTCCTTCTTTCAATAGGCCTAAAATGGTCTTATAAATTTGGCTGCTTTTAAAGTTTTACAACAACAAATCCAGCCGTTTCTAGTCCATTGCAGGACATAGGCCTCAGACATATCCTTAATCGTGTCTGGGGTTAGGCCAACTGCAGATTGGTGATGGTGGGATACTTTCATCTGATCACTCACAGCAAACCAATCTAGTATGTGTGGTCCTAGATAGTAGAGCTTTGCTGATCATAATCTTATAATTTTTCAGTTTTTAAAGTATTACAACAACAACAAATCCAGCCGTTTCTAGTACACTGCGCGACATAGGCCTCAGACACGTCTTTAGTCATATCTGTGGTTTGGCCATTTTTACCACCACGCTGGCCAATTATGAATTACGGATTAGTGATGATGGGAAACTTTATGATCGCTCACAGCAAACCAACATAGTATGGGTGGTCCTAGCTAGTACACCTTTGCTGATCATGGTCTTATAATTTTTTCAGTTTTTAGAGGACGACAACAATAAATCCAGCTGTTTCTACTCCACTGCAGGACATAGGCCTCAGACATGTTTTTAGTCATATCTGTGGTTTGGGCATCATCACCACGCTGGCCAATAACGGATTAGTGATGATGGGAGACTTTAGTCTGATCGCGCACAGCAAACCAACCTATTATGGGTGGTCCTAGCTAGTACACCTTTGCTGATCATGACAATAAATAAACAATTTCACCGCGTTAAGGTATCGACACTTATAAAGGGAAATTATTAAGTAAAACTAATACGAAGAAATTGGATTGTTCCAAACGTCTATCGGGTTCGTTCTCAACATCGATCGCTGACCGTCAGAGGTCGTGATTAATTATTACTTCCTTCACGGTGGATCTTATATTTCGCCTATTGAGAAATACGAAAGTTTCAGTGGAATATCGATTTCAAGTAAGAAATTTAAGAATATAAAATGGATATGAACTAAAACTTTATAAATATCTATATATACATACACATACACACACACACACACACACACACACACATATATATATATATATATATATATATGTATATATATACATACTGTACATACATACATACATACATACATGCATATATATATACATATATGCCCACACACACACACATATATATATATATATATATATATATATATATATATATATACAAATATATATGTATATATATATGGATATATATGTATATATATATATGGATATATATGTATATATATATATATATATATATATATATATATATATATAAATATATATATATATAGATGCTACCTAAGCACTGAAGTAAATCTAAAATAATAAGCGACCAGCAATACCGATGAGCAACTAGGCACATTTTAAATGGAAAATTAGAAAAAAAAATATAAAGTTTTTTAGGAACCCCAGCCACCCATAGCCCCAGGCGATAATTAGCGTTTTCTTATAATCCGGTTTCTAGTAATTAGTGTTAATGATTATCTGAAATGGATACGTAACCAGCATCAGGTTTCATGTGTCAATGTATCTGTAAAGAACGAATCTGTCAAAACATCCAAAATCGTTCCCTTAAGATTGAAATAATCAAAGCGGAGACCAAATTGTTATTGTTTATGGCAAAACATCTAGAATTGTGTTTTACTATTCATAAATTTGCTGTGGAAAAACTTAACAAAACGATTTGTACGAAGGATACAGTAAGCTTCTTCACTGACTGTCCATCAGTCACTGGAGTTTATACACTCCTGTCAGTCAATGACATCCCTATTATTATTATTATTATTATTATTATTATTATTATTATTATTATTATTATTATTATTATTACTTATTGTTATTGTTATCATTATCATCATCATTGTTATTGTTATTGTTATTGTTATTGTTATTGTTATTGTTATTTTTATCATTATTATTATCATCATCATCATCCTTATTACTAGCTGAGTTAAAACACTAGTTGGAAAAGCAGGATACTATAAATCCCATAACGGCTGATAATAATAATACGTTTGTTCATATATCTTTAAGGACTTTTTGGCGAAGACAATATTTTTCTCCGGAAAATTCTAGTTTTGCATATGTTATTTTCTTAGTGTAGGAATATATTCACTGAGCAAAAGGAAATATTTAAACAAAATTATCTTGATTAATGACAAAACATTTGTTCATTTCGGTGTAGAAGGAAAATTATATTTTCTTACTTCGGTTAATAACCTTTTGAAAAATCTATTTTGCAATAGCATATTTTTCAGTGTAGGAATATATTTACTAAGACTTCATAAAGTATGAAATAAAATGTTTTTGTTAGGATATTGAATAACTACAATTTCATACATTCGATCTTCAAAGTGTTGCGCACAGAGCCAGTCTCTTTTCTGTATTATTATTATTATTATTATTATTATTATTATTATTATTATTACAAGCTAAGCTACAACCCTAGTTAAAAAAGCAAGGTGCTGTAAGCCCAAGGGCTCCAACAGGGAAAAATAGCCCAGTGAGGAAAGGAAATAAGGAAATAAATAAAAGATATAAGAAGTAATGAAAAATTAAAGTTAAATATTTAAAAAACAACAACATTAAAACAGATATTTGATATACAAACTATAAAAGGACTTATGTTAGCCTGTTCAACAAAAAAACATTTACCGTGAGAGACTTATTTCTCTTCTTACTTTCCATCTTGAGATGTCGCCTTGAAACTCGCCCATATAAAGTACCTGAAGGATCTACCTTTAGAACGTTTATATGACTGACTGATTTAATAGGGTAGATATAAATGAGACTCGCTCTGTGTTATTACATAGTAATTTGTATTGAACAAACCTGGGAAAGACATTAATCAGCTTTCATTGTTGTTGTTGTTGTTGTTGTTGTTGTTGTTGTCGTTACTGCTGTTGTTGTTGTTGTTACCGCTATTGTTGTTGTTGTTGTTGTTGTTGTCGTCGTTACCGCCATCGTTGTTGTTGTTGTTGTTGATTAGTAAACAAGATCATAATGTAAAAAAGAGGAATACTTTTCTTTATCACTATTTATCTTCAATTTTTCCCCTTCTTAGTGTCTTCCTTCTAGATAATATATCATCTAATAATATGGCAAATTTATGATAGCCTTGCGTCAAATTTTTCAGCAGAATCAATGTCGGACAGAGCAATTATGGTGCAATATATAACTCCAGGACTTAGGTCTAATGGGAATGGCTTAAGTCCTTCAAATTAATCATAACCGGATTTTATCTTCAAGACAGAATGGTTGACAGAGTCAACAGATAGAGACAGCTGATGGAACATCAGATTTGCATCTAGAACAGTATTGCCCAAACTGGGGGGAATTTCCCCCCTGGGGAGGACATTTTGAAGCTATCAGGGGGATGATAATTCCATTGCCTAATGTAAATCAA
>NC_090740.1:15269263-15284263 GCF_036898095.1 Palaemon carinicauda | reverse complement strand
AACATGTTGGCTCTTTCCCTTGGTTGGCCCTTAGTAAGAAGAACATGTTGGCACGGCCCTTTCCCTTGGTTGGCCCGTAGTAAGAAGAACATGTTGGCACGGGCCTTTCCCTTGGTTGGCCCTTAGTAAGAAGAACATGTTGGCACGGGCCTTTCCCTTGGTTGGCCCTTAGTATGAAGAACATGTTGGCACGGGCCTTTCTTTCCCTTGGTTAGGCTTTAGTAAGAAGAATATATTGGCACGGGCCTTTCCCTTGGTTGGCCCTTAGTAAGAAGAACATGTTGGCACGGGCCTTTCCCTTGGTTGGCCCTTAGTAAGAAGAACATGTTGGTATTGGCCTTTCCCTTGGTTGGCCCTTAGTAAGTAGAACATGTTGGCTCTTTCCCTTGGTTGGCCCTTAGTAAGAAGAACATGTTGGTATTGGCCTTTCCCTTGGTTGGCCCTTAGTAAGAAGAACATGTTGGCTCTTTCCCTTGGTTGGCCCGTAGTAAGAAGAACATGTTGGCACGGGCCTTTCTCTTGGTTGGCCCTTAGTAAGAAGAACATGTTGGCTCTTTCCCTTGGTTGGCCCTTAGTAAGAAGAACATGTTGGTATTGGCCTTTCCCTTGGTTGGCCCTTAGTAAGAAGAACATGTTGGCTCTTTCCCTTGGTTGGCCCGTAGTAAGAAGAACATGTTGGCACGGGCCTTTCTCTTGGTTGGCCCTTAGTAAGAAGAACATGTTGGCACGGGCCTTTCCCTTGGTTGGCCCTTAGTAAGAAGAACATGTTGGCACGGGCCTTTCCCTTGGTTGGCCCTTAGTAAGAAGAACATGTTGGCACGGGCCTTTCTCTTGGTTGGCCCTTAGTAAGAAGAACATGTTGGCACGGGCCTTTCCCTTGGTTGGCCCTTAGTAAGAAGAACATGTTGGCACGGGCCTTTCTCTTGGTTGGCCCTTAGTAAGAAGAACATGTTGGCACGGGCCTTTCTTTCCCTTGGTTAGGCTTTAGTAAGAAGAATATATTGGCACGGGCCTTTCCCTTGGTTGGCCCTTAGTAAGAAGAACATGTTGGCACGGGCCTTTCCCTTGGTTGGCCCGTAGTAAGAAGAACATGTTGGCACGGGCCTTTCTCTTGGTTGGCCCTTAGTAAGAAGAACATGTTGGCACGGGCCTTTCCCTTGGTTGGCCCGTAGTAAGAAGAACATGTTGGCTCTTTCCCTTGGTTGGCCCGTAGTAAGAAGAACATGTTGGCACGGGCCTTTCTCTTGGTTGGCCCTTAGTAAGAAGAACATGTTGGCACGGGCCTTTCCCTTGGTTGGCCCTTAGTAAGAAGAACATGTTGGCACGGGCCTTTCTCTTGGTTGGCCCTTAGTAAGAAGAACATGTTGGCACGGGCCTTTCCCTTGGTTGGCCCTTAGTAAGAAGAACATGTTGGCACGGGCCTTTCCCTTGGTTGGCCCTTAGTAAGAAGAACATGTTGGCACGGGCCTTTCCCTTGGTTGGCCCTTAGTAAGAAGAACATGTTGGCACGGGCCTTTCCCTTGGTTGGCCCGTAGTAAGAAGAACATGTTGGCACGGGCCTTTCTCTTGGTTGGCCCTTAGTAAGAAGAACATGTTGGCACGGGCCTTTCCCTTGGTTGGCCCGTAGTAAGAAGAACATGTTGGCTCTTTCCCTTGGTTGGCCCGTAGTAAGAAGAACATGTTGGCACGGGCCTTTCTCTTGGTTGGCCCTTAGTAAGAAGAACATGTTGGCACGGGCCTTTCCCTTGGTTGGCCCTTAGTAAGAAGAACATGGTGGCACGGGCCTTTCTCTTGGTTGGCCCTTAGTAAGAAGAACATGTTGGCTCTTTCCCTTGGTTGGCCCGTAGTAAGAAGAACATGGTGGCACGGGCCTTTCTCTTGGTTGGCCCTTAGTAAGAAGAACATGTTGGCACGGGCCTTTCCCTTGGTTGGCCCTTAGTAAGAAGAACATGTTGGCACGGCCCTTTCCCTTGGTTGGCCCTTAGTAAGAAGAACATGTTGGCACGGGCCTTTCTCTTGGTTGGCCCTTAGTAAGAAGAACATGTTGGCACGGGCCTTTCCCTTGGTTGGCCCTTAGTAAGAAGAACATGTTGGCACGGGCCTTTCTCTTGGTTGGCCCTTAGTAAGAAGAACATGTTGGCTCTTTCCCTTGGTTGGCCCTTAGTAAGAAGAACATGTTGGTATTGGCCTTTCCCTTGGTTGGCCCTTAGTAAGAAGAACATGTTGGCACGGGCCTTTCCCTTGGTTGGCCCTTAGTAAGAAGAACATGTTGGCACGGGCCTTTCTCTTGGTTGGCCCTTAGTAAGAAGAACATGTTGGCTCTTTCCCTTGGTTGGCCCTTAGTAAGAAGAACATGTTGGTATTGGCCTTTCCCTTGGTTGGCCCTTAGTAAGAAGAACATGTTGGCTCTTTCCCTTGGTTGGCCCGTAGTAAGAAGAACATGTTGGCACGGGCCTTTCTCTTGGTTGGCCCTTAGTAAGAAGAACATGTTGGCTCTTTCCCTTGGTTGGCCCGTAGTAAGAAGAACATGTTGGCACGGGCCTTTCCCTTGGTTGGCCCTTAGTAAGAAGAACATGTTGGTACGGGCCTTTCCCTTGGTTGGCCCTTAGTAAGAAGAACATGTTGGCACGGGCCTCTCCCTTGGTTGGCCCGTAGTAAGAAGAACATGTTGGCACGGGCCTTTCTCTTGGTTGGCCCTTAGTAAGAAGAACATGTTGGTACGGGCCTTTCCCTTGGTTGGCCCTTAGTAAGAAGAACATGTTGGCACGGGCCTCTCCCTTGGTTGGCCCTTAGTAAGAAGAACATGTTGGCTCTTTCCCTTGGTTGGCCCTTAGTAAGAAGAACATGTTGGCACGGGCCTTTCCCTTGGTTGGCCCGTAGTAAGAAGAACATGTTGGCACGGGCCTTTCCCTTGGTTGGCCCTTAGTAAGAAGAACATGTTGGCACGGGCCTTTCCCTTGGTTGGCCCTTAGTAAGAAGAACATGTTGGCTCTTTCCCTTGGTTGGCCCTTAGTAAGAAGAACATGTTGGCACGGGCCTTTCCCTTGGTTGGCCCTTAGTAAGAAGAACATGTTGGTACGGGCCTTTCCCTTGGTTGGCCCTTAGTAAGAAGAACATGTTGGCTCTTTCCCTTGGTTGGCCCTTAGTAAGAAGAACATGTTGGCACGGGCCTCTCCCTTGGTTGGCCCTTAGTAAGAAGAACATGTTGGCACGGGCCTTTCCCTTGGTTGGCCCTTAGTAAGAAGAACATGTTGGTACGGGCCTTTCCCTTGGTTGGCCCTTAGTAAGAAGAACATGTTGGCACGGCCCTTTCCCTTGGTTGGCCCTTAGTAAGAAGAACATGTTGGTACGGGCCTTTCCCTTGGTTGGCCCTTAGTAAGAAGAACATGTTGGCACGGGCCTTTCCCTTGGTTGGCCCTTAGTAAGAAGAACATGTTGGTACGGGCCTTTCCCTTGGTTGGCCCTTAGTAAGAAGAACATGTTGGCTCTTTCCCTTGGTTGGCCCTTAGTAAGAAGAACATGTTGGCACGGGCCTTTCCCTTGGTTGGCCCTTAGTAAGAAGAACATGTTGGCACGGGCCTTTCCCTTGGTTGGCCCTTAGTAAGAAGAACATGTTGGCACGGGCCTTTCCCTTGGTTGGCCCGTAGTAAGAAGAAATGAATAGAGCTCTGGTTGTGGATCAAATACGTCCCATCCCCCTAAGAGAAGATTCACCTTCCTAAACACGTCATTTGCTAATCCTTATATCTAAGTACATCAAGTGCCTTGTTTAATGTCATGTCAAGTTATTTTGAAGCTTCTGATTTAGAGAGCAATACTGAGAATGCCTCAGAAAAAAGTATTAATTAACAAGTTAGATTTAATAAAATGGAAAAAATAAATTCATAGAAAAACATACCTCAGATATTGGGATCACTGCTATGTGGTCCCATGGCTATCTTCAAACTTATAATAAATGTTATGACTTATTTTATCATCATGCAATTATTGCATGATTTTCATTGATCTTGATAGTAAATTTTCTATGTAAATAGAAATTTTTTTTTTCTCAAATTGTCGGGGTTTCTGTAAATTAGACAAAAATAGTAGCTCAAATAGAGTTTATACATTTTTCCCTTTCACAAATTGATAACGCACACATATCTAATTGATTTATTATTGATTTTTTCTGGTATTATAACTCCAAAAATTTGTATAACTAAACTTTTAAAAGCAATCGAATTGTGTTAGTACTTGTTGAAGTGAGAGACGCAGTTTTAGTGAACATATTGTTATGAGATAAGGGAGTACTGTCTGCACGGTTGTTGGACATTTTTATTGCTAAAAAAACTGTTTAATTTAAAGTACACTATAGACAGGCTTCCTTAGGTGACGGAGTTGTGGAATGATCTTCCTAATCGGATAATTGAGTCGGTAGAACATCAAAAGTTCAAGCTTGCAGGAAATGTTTTTATGTTGAACAGGCTGACATAAGTCTTTTTAGAGTTTGTATATGAAAGAGCTGTTTTAATGTTGTTTCTGATCTTAAGATATTTTACTATAATTATTCATTATTTCTCATATAGTTTATTTATTTCCTTATTTCTTTTCCTCAGTGGGCTATTTTTCTCTGTTGGACCCCTTAGGCTTATAGCATCCTGCTTTTCTAACTAGGGTTGTAGCTTAGCTAGTAATAATAATAATAATAATAATAATAATAATAATAATAATAATAATAATAATAATAATAATAATGGTAATAGTGATAATAATAGGCTAATAATAATAATGATAATAATAATAATAATAATAATACATACATACATACATACATACATACATATACCAAGGCACTTCCCCCAATTTTGGGGGGTAGCCGGCATCAAACAAATGAAACAAAAAAGGGGACGTCTCCTCTCTATGTTCCTCCCAGCCTGACAAGGGACTCAACCGAGTTCGGCTGGTACTGCTAGGGTGGCACAGCCCACCCTCCCACATTATCCACCACAGATGAAGCTTCATAATGCTGACTCCCCTACTGCTGCTCCCTCCGCAGTCATCCAAGGCACCGGAGGAAGCAGCAGGGCCTACCGGAACCGCGTCACAATCGCTCACCATTCATTCCTATTTCTAGCACGCTCTCTTGTCTCTCTCACATCTATCGTCCTATCACCCAGAGCTTCCTTCACTCCATCCATCCACCCAAACCTTGGCCTTCCTTTTGTACTTCTCCCATCAACTCTTGCATTCATCACCTTCTTTAGCAGACAGCCATTTACCATTCTCTCAACATGGCCAAACCACCTCAACACATTCATATCCACTCTAGCTGATAACTCATTTCTTACACCCGTTCTCACCCTCACCACTTCGTTCCTAACCCTATCTACTCGAGATACACCAGCCTCACTCCTTAGACACTTCATCTCAAACATATTCATTTTCTGTCTCTCCGTCACTTTCATTCCCCACAACTCCGATCCATACATCACAGTGGGTACAATCACTTTCTCATATATAACTCTCTTTACATTCATGCCCAACCCTCTATTTTTTACTACTCCCTAAACTGCACCCAACACTTTGTATCCTTCATTCACTCTCTGACGTACATCTGCTTTCACTCCATAATAATAATAATAATAATAATAATAATGATAATAATAATAATGATAATAATAATGATGAGAAAAAAATTAAACAAAAATATTAAGTGATATCGCCTAACTAGTAAATCACAACTATAAGAAAGACAAAGAAAATATTCGAGGGACAGAAATGACGAGGAATAGCAAAAGAACAATCCAGAAAAAGGACAAATGCATTTGGTAGACGCCACGGAGCCGCGTCCCTCCATTATAAGGCCTAGAGGAGGGGTTTCAGGGGGTGAGGGGGGGGGGGGTCTCTTGGGGGGGGGGGGGTAGCCATTGGGGGAGGGGGGTTTACATAGCGGGTCTCATTGCGGAATGGTGAGATGGGAGAGGTTTTACAGCATTGTTTTCTTTGCAATTTTTTCGATAGAGGATCTAAAATAATCATTGTAAACTAATGATGTTTTTACGAAATTTGCAATATGATATCAAATGCTGGAGCTCAAGTACATTATTGCATATATTGAATTAAATTCTTGTCAGATACACATACATACATACATACATACATACATATATATATATATATATATAAATATATATATATATATATATATATATATATATATATATATACATTTATATATGTATATATATATATATATATATATATATATATATATATATATATATGTGAGCTCTTGCGTGTAACTATATGGTGCACGTGAGTGTGAGTGCGGGCTTGTTTGTATTTGTAAGGTTGTGTATATATATATATATATATATATATATATATATATATATATATATATATATACGCACATGTATATTATTTATTCATTTATTTATTTATATATATATATGTGTGTATATGCTATATGTATATATATATATATATATATATATATGTATATATATATATATATATATATATATATATACAATATATATGTATATATATACATACGCACACACATATATATATAAATATATATATATATATATATATATATATATATACACACACACATATATATATATATATATATATATATATATATATATATATATATACATATATAATTCTAATATATTAACAAATAATCATAAAACTATTCCATGCAAACTACTTGTAATAAACATTTCGAAGCTGATTTAAAAAGAAAATTAAAAAGTAAACCGTGAGACAATGAAATCCCTGGCATAAAGGTAATATGGTTTTCATGGCTTATTTGCATACTTTGTCCCTAAGTTAGCTAAATCTTCATGCATAATTCATTTTCATTTGAACCACGTACTGGGCCGATTATTTTCCTGAGTCATATTAAGGGATTGAAATGAGTTCTTGTTCCTGGAATTTTCGGCTCTATCGGGTCCGGCAGTTATGTGCAAGGAAGTGCGTGGAAACCCCTAATTCAATATTGCGTCCCTAAAGCCTTGAATTAGATGTATGTTTATTTGTTTCGTTTTGGTAATTTACTTCATTAGTGACGTTTTCACTCATTAAATGTATGAATAAAGTAATTTTAGCATTGCGTGGTAATATGCATTTATCCAAATTGTGCGAAGCGCCAGTTAGGTGATAACTGAGAGGTGAAGTGAATACAACTATAGTTAATTCTTTTTAGTGAGGCAGATTTGCACCGATTCGCAAGGGTGCCCTTCTAGCTCGGAAAAGTTCCCTGCTCGCTGATTGGTTGGACGAGATCATGCTAACCAATCTGATAGCAGGAAACTTTTCCGAGCTAAAAGGGCACCGCTGCGAGTCAGTGCAAATACGCCTCATTAAAAGATATTGAGTATAACTTTATCTCAACGGATCATGAATTAATATACAGGGACTTGCGAGTAAGAACGTCACAGAAATTTAAACATGATAAGGCATTCGGTAGCATGATAACATAGGCTGGTCTATTAACAATTTAGGGCAGAGCGAGTGATAAGATATAAAATCAAAACTGTTACAATGTACGAACGTGTATGAAGCACGTTCAGTACAAAATATAAACAAATAAGATTCAGTATTGTATCCTTAAAAACTTGAATCAGCTCCATATCTATTTGTCTCCTTCGATAATTTCCTTCATTGGAGCTGTTTTCATTCCATGTTTCTATCAGATTATAGAAAATAGGATTCTTTTATTGGTTTCCTAATCAATTTATGGTGAAATTTATAGCCAATGGGTAAAACAACTAAATTATGGAGGTCAATGATAAATACACGGTGGAATTTCAGGACATAATGTTACTAAAGCTTCAATCTTTATTCATATACATTAATATATCCTCATTAACAATTATTTTAACTATATTTTCCAAGATAGAGAATTATATTTAGTACGTCACTATGTTGAAATCAATGGACCTCAGTTGAATATGTTCATTATTTCTTTTTTAGCGCATTCACCTTAAAAGGTATATTAAGCAAAAAGTCAATATTTTACAATCCTTGAGTTTTTGTGCCTATATAGTAGAATCTTGTTCAAAGTTCCTTCATTGATAATCAAGGCCGGAATAATTAAAGCCAGAAAATTAACATCCAAAAGCTTTCCTCACAATAGGCGGAATGTGACGGCGCCGAGTAAGGGTGTGAACTCAAAGGCAGGTTGGAAACGACTGAGTTATATTATTGTAGAACACTCTCTTTATATAAAAAACCTCAAGGCAACAGGACATAACAAGTTCACAAGACAGACAATATTACAGAGGAAAAACCAGACATGAATTTTCATGTTCGTTTTAGTGCGAGGGAAGAGCGAAGATACAAGCATAATATATACAAAAGGAATTATGTACAATTGTGTGAAACACGGTTGGTACAGGAAGGTCACCAACTCTGTGATCAATGCGGGAAGTCAAGTCGTGGTTAACGACCGTCCTTCCTGAAGGAATCCTGAGTGACTAATTCCCTGGAGGAGGACTTCAGGGTTCCGGTTTAGAAGGCCGTCGGGTTGTTGTTTCCGTGAGGACGAGGTAGAGTTATTCACTCTTTATACACTTGAAAGTTTGTCGTAAAAGAAACGGTTAAAATTTTGGAACTAATGTTGCCCGGCATTTACCTTTTTAAAAATGATTATATTGACGTGAAGGAGTGATATTACGGTCACCATCGGGTAAAAGGTAATAACAAAATAGGGTAAAAATTACGGTCCCCTGTATATTACCGAAAGTCGGCTGAGAACATTATATTTTTACGAGAAATGCCCGATTAAAGCGTTTTTTTTAACAGTGTACATGGCAGTTAGCTAAATATTCGATGGAATTCCTGCTTGCATAGATATAAAAAAAGTTTTTATGAATTTAGATTGGAGAAAACGTAGGAATTAGCATTATTGGGAAATACTTTAACAACTTCTGATTTGCAGATGATAGTTCTATTTAGTGAATTATCGGAGGAATTCCAAAATATGAGAGAATATTTGAATATGTAGGATAGAAAATGAATATGAGTAAAACTAAGATAGTAATAATTTAAAATGCAGAGACAATAAATAAGGGTTATGAACGAACCTCTGGAAATTGTTAATGAATATACTTACTTAGGACAGACACTAAGTGTTTCCCCTGAACACGAGACAGATATTAAGAGAAGGATAAGCATGGGATGGAGAACTTTTGGTAAACAAAACAAGATTATGAAAATAAGATGCCACTTTCTCTAAAATAAGTATTTAAAATTATGGACGTTCCAGTATTAACCTCTATCAGAAATTTGGGGCTTTACTAAAGTCATAGAGCATAAACAAGTTACAAATCAAAGAGCTATGGAAAGAATAATGATGGGAATAACACTAGGAGACAGATAAAGAGCAACAAGGACACGAGAGCAAACTAAAGTACAGCATATTCAAACATGTAAGAAAAAGAAATGAACATGTGTAGGATATATGATGAGAATGACCGACAATAGATGGACATTAAGATTAACCGAATGGGTCCCTAGATATTGTAAAAAAAAGCAAGCAGGGGAAGGAAGAGAAAACAATGGATTGACGAACTAAGTTTGCAGGTGTGGACTGACACAGAAAGGCCATAAACAGATGCAAGTGGAAGGATATGCCTGAGGCCTTTGTTCTGCAGTGGACTAGTAACGGCAGATGATGGTGATGAAAATTCGATTTATTTGGATAGTATATTTTAAGGAAGAATTATGAATACAATAACTAAAAAATTTTCACATAATCAAAAGCATAAAATATTAAATACTGTTTTCTTCTATATATGAATATTCATTTTTTTTTATAACACTTTTATTATTTTACTTCATAAAAATTTTCCCCTCTCTCTGTCCGCTGCAACTCTTACACTATTGTATTTTGTCAAGAATGTTTTTGTGTCTTTCACCACATGTCAGAATTGTTGCAAATCCAACATGGGTCATTGCAATATTTTTCTTTACTAAAGTTTCCTCTCTGTCTATTTATATGTTTATATATATACAGTATATATATATATATATATATGTATATATATATATATATATATATATGTGTATGTATGTATGTATGTATGTATATAAGTATGTATGCATATACATATGTGTATATATATATACATATATATATAAACACACACACACATATATATATATATATATATATATACATACACTACGCAGAGCATGAAACTTAAATTAGAAGAAGGATAAGCATGGGATGCAAAACTTTTGGAAAATAAAATGAGGTTGTGAAAAGTAAAAGCTTTATGGGCGAACCCTTACAAATGGTTAATGAATATACTTACTTAAGACAGACAGTAATTATTTCCCCAAGACTCAAGACCAAAATTAAAAGAAGGATAAGCATGGGGTGGAGAGCTTTTGGTAAACAAATTGAAATTATGAAACGAAAAACGTAAGCCTTACAAAAGCCTTAGAACATAAGCTAGTTACAACTCAAAGAGCTATAGAAAGAATAATGATGGGAGTAACACTAAGAGACAGAAAAAGAGCAACATGGATACGTGAACAAACTAAATTAGAGGAGATTCTAGAAACGTGTAATAAAAAGAAATTAACGCGGGCAGGACATATAATGATAATGAGATGTATTAGATGGTCATTTGGAATAACTAAATGGTTCTTTATAGATTTCAAACGAAGCAAGGGAAGGAAGAGAACACAACTGATTGACGAACTAAGAACACTTGCTGGTATAGACTGTAAACAGATGCGAATGGAAGGATATATCTAAGGCCTTTGTGCTGCAGTGAACTAGTTTCACGTAATGATGATGATATATATATATATATATATATGTGTGTGTGTGTGTGTGTGTGTGCGTGTGTGTATGTGTGTGGGTGTGTGTATATGTATGTGTGTGTTTGTGAGTAAACATCACTGAACCTAATATTAGGTGGAATTGAATTACTATGTATATTAATCATGAAAACGATAAAAATCTTCACCTTATTAGAACTAATGTTAGTGAGAATATAAGACTGTGTTTATATGTGTGTGCATAACTTTCATAAAAAGTAGAAATCTCATGTATCTCTGATTCCATATATGCTAAATTCAAAGACGTAATAATAAATCTCTTTCATACCTTGAATGCATAACCATTACAGCTGAGAATGAAAAGAGGTGTTGTGCAAGTGGCTTTATTTTCAGGTACTTCCTAAATGTTCGCGAAACTGCTGCTATTCTCTGCATATAATCACGTCATTTAAGCTGCAGCAAAGCCAAGGATTACCTTTTGTCAGGAGCTGATGTTCCAGTAAGAGAGAGAGAGAGAGAGAGAGAGAGAGAGAGAGGGGTAGCTTATGTTTGAGTAGAGAGGGAGAGAGAGAGAGAGAGTGCGAGCAGTTGTTGTTAGAGTAGAGAGAGAGAGAGAGAGAGAGAGAGAGAGAGAGAGAGCAGTAGCTGATGTTGGAGTAGAGAGAGAGAGAGAGAGAGAGAGAGAGAGAGAGAATAGGCGTTGAAGTTAGAGTCGAAGAGAGAGAAAGAATAGGTGTTGATGTTAAGAGAGAGAGAGAGAGAGAGAGAGAGAGAGAGAGAGGAGGGACTTTGAAATCAAGAAGAAGCAAAGGAAGAGTAAGGAGGGAAAAAAGTGTATTCTGAAAATATCTCTCAACAGCTGTCCGGAGAGTCAAGTGGAATGGTTATTATCTCTCGTTTTTAACACGTTTCGAAAGTATATGACTATTCCAGAGATGTTAGGGGAGGGGGGGGGGGGTAGGTAAGATACCAACACACTAATGTGACTCCAGCAGTTTCTATTAGAATAATTACTCTGAAAGAAAAGCGATTGGAATGTGTTCCTAGCGCGCTTATTTTAGGAGACTGACACTCCAAAATCGAACCATTGTTCTCTAGTCTTGGGTAGTGTTATAGCCTCTGTACCATAGTCTTCCACTGTATTGGGTTAGAGTTCTCTTGCATGAGGGTACACTTGGGTACTTTATTCTATCTTATTTCTCTTCCTTTTGTTTTGTTAAATTTTTTTATAGTTTATATAGGAGATATTTATTTTAATGTTTGGTATTCTTATTAAAATATTTTATTTTTCCATGATTCTTTTCCGCACTGGACTATTTTTCCTGTTGGAACCACTTGGCTTAGAGCATCCTGCTTTTCCAACTAGGGTTGTAGCTTAGCATATAATAATAATACGGTGCAAAGGTTGATAGATATAGTTAGATAAGACGACTTTGCTGATCCAAATGTTTAACTTTTCCGATTCACTGAACAATCATTGATTAATAATAACAAGAATTATTTCATCAAATGCATTTTTTCATTGGATTAATAACCGTTAAAAACACGAAGTTTATATAAGAGTTTCGCAGTTGCAAACTGTGAATTAGATTATATATCGCTATTAAATGTAAGATCCTTGTAGATGTGTATTCATGTCTAAGAATCTCTGAGTTGCCGTCAATTGATTAAAGCATACAAAATGTATTCTCTATTTTCCTATGTATCTCTCGTATATTCAGTCTCTCATAACATTTCTTATCTTTTAATTTTAATCCTTGTCTTAATTACATTCTCTTACAGAGAAATCTCAGAATTAAACATAAGCCAGTGAATAAGAAAGAATGGAATTAATTACTTTTTTCTACATCATTGGACATAAAGAAGTAATCAGGTTAAAAAGGTTGAGTGAATTAGCTCATCTATTTTCAAAGACATCAGACGAAGAAGTGAGAAGTTGGAAAAAAAGGAGACTCGTTGAGAATTGAGAGAAAAAAAAGAAATTGTAGTTAATGGGAGACGGAGACAAGTGAAGGAGGAAGAGGATGAGAATCACGAAGATATCAATCAAAGCAAATAAGGAAGAGGGAGGAGCAAGAAGAGAGGAAAGTGAGAGAAGCTTCAGAGGGAAAGGAAATGTAATTAAATTTTAGAAAGTTTAACGAGTCTTCGGTGATCGTGGTGGAGTAATTACGTCGAGTGTTGATGACTGTAAGAGAAAAGATAAGGGAAGGGGAACCGCCTCTGTCTAATAGAATGGCACTCGGATACAATCTCTCTCTCTCTCTCTCTCTCTCTCTCTCTCTCTCTCTCATACGGCAATACCAGATATCCCAGATTGCACAGCTTTAGTATAAGTTGTGAATAAGAATATATTTAAGATTCCTTTGGAAATTTTATGATGATGAACATTGAAATACAGACAGGCAGACAGACAGACAAACTGATAGACAAATATAATGACAGAAAGACAGATTAGATCTGTACCTTGAATATCTTAAGAAACTGACAGACAAATGTAATGACAGAAAGACAGATTAGATATGTACCTTGACTATCTTGAGTGGATGGAGAAACTGACAGACAAATGTAATGACAAAAAGGCAGATTAGATAAAATATCTTAAAAAACTGACAGACAAATGTTATGACAGAAAGACAGATTAGATATGTACCTTGACTATCTTAAGTGGATGGAGAAACTGACAGACAAATACAATAAGAGAAAGACAGATTAGATCTCTACCTTGAATATCTTAAATGGATGGAGAAACTATCAGACAAATGTAATGACAGAAAGACAGACTAGATGTGTACCTTGAATATCTTAAGTGGATGGAGGAACTGACGGACAAATGTAATGACAGAGAGACAGACTAGATATGTACCTAGAATATCTTAAATAGATGAAGAAACTGACAGACAAATCTATTAACAGAAAGACTGATTAGATATGTACCTTGAATATCTTAAACGGATGAAGAAACTGAGAGACAAATGCAATGATAGAAAGACAGGTTAGATATGTACCTTGAATATCTTGAATGGATGAAGAAAATAAGAGACAAACGTAATAACAGAGAGACAGATTAGATATGTATCTTGAATATCTTAAATGGACAGACGTTTGAATAAGGAATTTCTAAACAATGTTCAGACGTTTCAATATGCTGAAGATGGAGAGGGATCAATGTGATTAAATGCATATTTTCACCCATCTGCCAGATTGGCATCTTAATTTTGTATATAGCTCTAATTTTCATTTTTTTTTGTGGAAATGTACAGTTCGTTCCTGTACCTCTTTTTAAGATCCCTGGCTGTATCTTTAGTTATCCCGTTTTCAGAATGCTTTTGTTTTCTCAGCCTTCTTTAAGTTTTCTTCGGATCACCTATTTCATGCATAGTTAGTCTCACCTGGTCCTCTACTGTGATAAGTGTCCTATTGGAGTAGCTGCCTTCTTATTCTTCAGTTTTGGTAATGTATTAATGTTCTTTTATATAAATCTTGAGTGGACCTTAGTGAAACTGATAACGTAACTTATATTTTAAATTTAGTATATTAAGGTTTATTGATTTTGGTATTTGTGCGGTGCAGGATTGTTTGAGTGTTTCCTGGTTTATGCGGTAAAAAATGGATTAACGTAATTATGTAAACTGTCTCAATATTAAATATTAAAGTGTTAATTTTTGTTCTGTTTTGAAATTAAACCTTTTCTTATTTATCTTATGTGACCTATGGAAGAACTTTTTATTCTCTGAACCTTGGCCATAAAGCAGTCACAATACTTATTTAATTAGTTTTAAAGGAGGTAACACGAACCTGAGCTACAAAAGAGACATAGCATATTCTCAAACATTCATAAATATATAAGCAAATATATGGAATATTTTACCTTTTACTTTTTTTTTTTAGTTTTTTTTTTCGATTTTTTTTTTTCGCCACAATCTATGAAGCATACAAAATTGAATTTTTATGTTACGTTGACGTATGTCTGGAATGTAATTGATCCAAATTTAGTTCAATTATTATGAGAACAGGACATATTCACAGTTCAGAGAAATTGTTATTTTACTTGAGAATACACCAAGGAGGACAGATAATGTCACTAAATTTAGCATATATTATATTTTATTCCAGAAATAAGTGTTTATTGTATTCATTATAGTTTAATGTTGTATGATTGGCATTATACATGTTTTATTCGAAAAAAAATTGAATGAAATGCTCCTTTAT
>NC_090740.1:15254263-15256763 GCF_036898095.1 Palaemon carinicauda | reverse complement strand
TGGAAAAACTGGAAAGACAATAAGAATGTACCAAGCACTGCACCAAGGAGTGAATATTGACAAGCTCTATGTGCCACGCGGTGAATGAGGAAAATGACTCTTCAGTATACCAAGGTCTATTCTATAGACCTTGCAGTATACTGTACAATAGAGGATTGTGTCAACGTCGAAAGTAGAGCACTGGCATAGTACTATAAGACTGGTGAAGATGAATGACTAAAGACTACACAGGAAGAACAATTTATAAAGGAGGATGAAACCCCTAAGTTGTAAAAGGGGCGAAAAGACTGAACAGGAAAACAGAGGCTAGAAGAATGGAAAAGAAAATCAATGTATGGACAATTCCCTAAGACAAACTGAAGAAATGACCAGTAGGGAAATATGGAAGTGGACAGAGAGAGAGAAAAACTAAGGAAGGAAACTGAAGGGATGGTAATGGCAGCAGAAATCAGGCCTTATGAACAAGATATATTCAACGAGAAACAGATGGAACTAACATCTCTTCCAAGTGCAGGAAATGTATGGCCAAAAATAAAACCATGAACCACATAGCCAACAAAAGCTCAGTTCTTGCTCAAAATCAATATAAGAAACATGATACATTGGTTAAAGTTCTCCATTGGAGTCTAAAAAATATGAAATATAATGCAGCAATAAATGGTACAGACATCAAATTCAAATTGTAGTAGAAAATAATTAGGCAAAACTACTCTGGGACTGCAGTATAATGACGGACAGGGTGATATAAGTTCATCGACCATACGTCATTCTGGTATGCAAATCAACAGAAAAAATATCACTCATATTTCGCAGATAAGGGAAGTGAAAAAAATAGAAAAATACAAAGATTCGCGAATCGAATTAAGAAGGCTATGGAATATGCAAGTGGAGGTGGTGCCAATAAATTGAGACCGTACCTAAGTCACTGAAAATGAATTTTGAGAGGTAGTGTACCAATCGTGTGTCACACGATCGTACATAGTTCATTTTGTGTATATATTATGCTTGTATCTTCGCTCTTCCCTCGCACTAAAAAGAACCAGAATAAACATGTCTGCTTTTCTCCTCTGTAACAGTGTCTGTTTTTGAGCATGACATTTCTTGTTGCTTTAAGCTTTTGTATTTAAAGGAGAGTGTTCTATAATAAATTTACTCAGTTGCTTTCATACTGTTTTTAAGTCACAACCTTCTCTCGGCCCGTCACAGTAGAAACCCATTTATTCCCTGGACTTGTGCAAAAGAGCGTGCTACTTGAAACAGCACATATGATGAGGAAAGTGATTGGATTTATGTAGAAGCTGCTTGTAATAAGGATCCCTACACTATAAACCACCAGTCTCTGTAGACTTTGATTAAATAATAATAATAATAATAATAATAATAATAATAATAATAATAATAATAATAATAATAATAATAATAACGGCATATGGGTTCCAGGAATACATAAGCTTCAATTTCTTTATCAAATCATAATTTCCAACTGGAATGGTATGTAATAGATAACTGTGACGGGCCGAGAGAGGGTTGTGAACTCAAAGGCAGGATGCAATCAACTGAGTTGTTTATTAAGGAACACACTCCTTTATATACAAAACCTCAAGGCAACAGGACATAACCTGTTCGAGAGACAGACAATGTTACAGAGCAAAACCGGAGACATGATCATTCAGGTTCTTTTTAGTGCGAGGGAAGAGCGCAGATACCAGCATAATATATACAAAATAATTATGTACAATTGTGTGACACACGGTTGGTACATAACTGTTATTTGAATGCATTAGTACCTGCTATGAAGAAAACACCCTTGCATTCAAATAAACTAGCACTAATACCCTTGCCATCTCTCCATAACTAATCGGAGACCAACATTCATGCCATTCATTTTCTGCAATCTCTCCTATACAATTCTCAGACTATCACATGCGTTCTGACACTTAACCCCCACATTAATTACTATGTTACTGTACACACACACACACACACACACACACACACATATATATACATATATATATATATTTATATAAGCCATATATCATACTCTTCCTAATATCTGGATTCTCTCTACCTCGGGATCAGACCCTCAAGGGAGAATCAACTCAAAGATAATAGCTTCTGGTCGGCAGGGGATTCGAACCCCGGCCCAAGACGGTGTATATGTATCTATATGTGTATGTGCCAATAATCATTCACTAGTTTACCTCTGCTCAAGGCTTATTCCACATCCCAGCTGTGCCCTGTTTTAGACTTTGTTCTCTCCTATTTCTTATTCCTGGAAGTTTAGTGATTTGTACACCACCTTTTCATTCAGACGTAATTGGTAATGAGAAACAAATAAAGTGAAGAAGCAGAGAATCTTAAGTGAAATAACTGTTAAAAGGAACAAGATGAACGAAATCATGGCCCCCCCAAAATAAGAAATATTTCCCCTCACTTGGGTTTCCAATCTTTCAATTTCTTCCTCTTTTTCTCAAACATCAGGGACAATGACTCTTCG
>NC_090740.1:15248013-15253763 GCF_036898095.1 Palaemon carinicauda | reverse complement strand
GCTCTACCCATTAATTGATGAAATATTTAAAATTACAAGAACGATACTGTACAACAAAACTGGAATTATATAATTCACAAGTCACCAGAACAAAAAAGTTGACTTTAGAAATAGAATAAAAACAAAACAATAAAAATAAAAGTTTTTACAGATCACAGAAAAAAAGCCAAAACATATATATGACAACGGAAGTATAGAACAAACCTATTCAAGTTAAGTACTATAGTGAATGTTTGCACTCTAGAGAAAAGTGATTATTGGGAAATAAACTTTTATGTAATATTTAAAAGAGCAGAACTATTTGGGGGGTTTAGAGTTCACTTGCATTCATAATCGTAGTTACGAATCGACTGGCTGTGGTATATATATATATATATATATATATATATATATATATATATATATATAATTTATATATATACACACATATATATATATATATATATATATATATATATATATATATATATATATATATATATATATGTATATATGTATGTATGTATGGAATATAATTTGATATCAACATTTGAAATTATGGAGTATCTTTTAAGTAGATATAGAAATCTCAATTTAATTTGCCTTCGGATCAGGACTTTCAAGCAAGGAGCATTTTTTTTAAAAGAAATAGACAGAGAGATGCAGAATTTCGTAATGATAAGACAGAAAGATATATCAACGTATTCCTCAAGCATCATCCCAAGTTCACAGACAGTAGTTTCCTGTTATCAATCATAGATGTTCAACGTCCCTTTCAACGCCCATTCCGTGTTCATAGAAAGTAGCTTTTTGTTAACAACCAAAGATGTACAGTACAACGTCCGTTCAACTCACATTCCTTGTTCAAAGAAAGTAGCTTCCTGTTAACAACCATAGATGTACAGTACAACGTCCTTTCAACTCACATTCCTTGTTTACAGACAATAGCTTCTTGTTGATAATCATAGATGTAGCCTACAGTACAGCGTCCGTTTCAAGCCGCATTCCGTATTCGCAAACAGTAGCTTCCTGTTAATAGTCACAGATGTGAAAACATATACATACTTATCACACCTATTTGGGAACTGCGACCCGTCACCAGGCATAGAGCGAGTCCCAGAAGTATTCGAGAATTGAAACTGACAAATTGACAGAACTGTCTCATGTATAACGGTAAACGAATTATCTCATTTGGTCAAGTCTTAGCCATTCGTTGACCTCAGGTTCAGAGGGAGAGAGAGAGAGAAATGCCAGCAGAGATAATTGAGTTGGACTGCCGTGGGATTTCCTGGCCCCCGGAAGTCATTAAGGTTAACGAAAATAGTTCACTTGATTATTGAAAATAAGAAGCGCTTTGGACCTTCCAATCTCATCATCATTGATCGTTTAGCAGCTCTTGGCAACGAGAGACATTCCAGCGAATGATTTACTATTATGGGGGAAATGCTCGGGAAACTCACATTGGCTAATATACACAGATATATGAGTATCGTACACACACATATACTCATATATAAATATATATATATATATATATATATATATATATATATATATATATATATATATATATATATATATAAATCTATATATATGAATTTATATATATATATATATATATATATATATATATATATATATATATATATATATGTGTGTGTGTGTGTGTGTGCGTGTATATATATATATATATATATATATATATATATATATATATATATATATATATATATATATATACATATATAAATATAAAAATATAGGATATGCTTGTAAGACATATGTTTTACATTTCATTCTTACATGCTTTGTAACTTTGAACTATTTTTTTTTTTTTTTACAGAATACTGTCTTTATTCAATTTCATTGAAAGTCTTAAAAATATATAATTTCAGTTACCATTAAACTGAAACAGATTTCTATAAATGGCGATTTGTTATTATTATTATTATTATTATTATTATTATTATTATTATTATTATTATTATTATTATTATTATTATTATTTTTGTTTTCATGCTTTAAAATTATATTTACGAATACTGATACCCTGGTTGGCCATTTCTCTTATATATGATTTCAACTGGTCTTCTGTAGTATAGAACCATAGAATTTATCGATATATCATATATTAAAATTATATATGGATATCTATAATTTTAATTACAATGGTCTAAATAATATTCAAAGAGACTTCGGTCGCAATTCACACGTTTGCCAAAATTTATCTGCAAAGGAAGACAATATTCTCCTCTTGCAGAATTCCACAGTGATCTGATATGGAAATTCCAAATTCCTTCAGACATTCAGCAGACTCTCCTATCTGAAGTATGATAGTCCCAAATCACATAGAGCTCCCATTCTCTGACAAAGAAATTCCTCAAAATTCCACTGTAATTTATCTGTAAATTCTAAAATCCTTCAGACATTCAGTAGACTCTCCTATCTGGAGTGTAATAGTCCCAAATCACATAGAGCTCCCATTCTCTGACAAAGCAATCGTTAAAAATTCCACAGTAATATAATTTGAAAAATTTTAAAATCCTCCAGAGATTCAACAAACTCTCCTATCTGAAGTGTGAGAGTCCCAATTACAATAGAGACTCCCCTTTTCTGATAAAGCAAAATATGACCCCCTAATCGGGTGGTTGAATCAGTAGAACTTCAAAAGTTCAAAGTTGGAGCAAATGCTTTTTTGTTGACCAGGCGGACATGAGTCTTTTTATAGTTTATTTATGACATATTTGTTTTTGTTGCTGTTAATAGTTTATATATGATATGTCTGTTTTGACGTTGTTACTTATTTTAGAATGATTTATTGTTAATTTGTTCTCTTCATTTATTTATTTCCTTATTTCCTTTTCTCACTGGGCTATTTTTCCCTGTTGGAGCCCCTGGGCTTATAGCATCTTGCTTTTCCAACTAGGGTTGTAGCTTGGATAGTAATAATAATAATAATAATAATAACGCTTGAAGTCAAATTGACCATTCTGGCGCCTAGATGATAATGACACTTGATCAAATAAACGCAGCGAAGAAATCAAGAATTTGTCCCAATGGAGTTAGACATTTACCTCGATCAGATGAAGCGTGTAGCATCCCTTATTGAATTGAGGCTTCTGACTTAAAAAGAGAGAATTTCCCAACTCTGAAATCGTCTGGTTTCTTTATTTCTAAAGCAATTTAATGAAAAGTGGCGAATTTCGTTTCCAGTAGTCTGGATAATTACAAGTTAATTGTGCTTCAATCTTTTATTGCCTTTGACATCCAATTTCAATGCTCCGAACTGAAATGGTAATTCTATATCTTGATTGATTAAATCAATTGACCTCAATTCCAATCCTTATTATGAGGAGGATCCAGACCAATGAATTTTTCATAGCCGAATCCCCAGATACATCCTCAACAAAATCTCGATATTCAAGCTTCCATTACGTTCGTGTTCATAATAGATCTCTCTCTCTCTCTCTCTCTCTCTCTCTCTCTCTCTCTCTCTCTCTCTCTCTCTATATATATATATATATATATATATATATATATATATATACACATATATATATACACACATATATATATATATTATATAAATATATATATATATATATATATATATATATATATATATATATATATATATATATATATATATATATATCATTATTATTATTATTTGTTTGTGTTGGTAGATATTTGTATATATAAACATAGCTATATACTTTTAAATACACCGGCTACTATGGATTGGTGGTTGTGTGAGAATTTAGTCCGATCCCTCACAGCAAACCACCCTAGTATGGGTGACCCTGACAAGTGCAGCTTTGGCGATACATAAACCCTTTCACAACGTTAAAGTATCCCCATTATATTTAACCATAAATCTTTAAGCATATCACCTGATTATATTCTCCCACATCCACATATTTTTGGTTTTCATTTACCATTTACCTTTGGAACCTTTAAAATTGCTCACTTCCTTCGCATGTCAATATCTTTTAATACATTTTCCAACCTTTCAACTATGTCCCAAATGAGTGTATATCATATACAAATACCAACCATCCTGCTTATTTACTAACCATTTATCATTATAATAGCTTATTCCATCTACGTGTTTTATCCTTTTATTGATATCCTGTATCGACCACAGCAGAAAGCATTAAACGTCTGGTAAAATATTATATATTTCTGTTTCAAAAATGATTTTATATCAAATTACTTATGCATAGTCGACTCACGTACTGATGCCTTAATGAATACAGGTAATATCTGGATTTAATGATATAGGAGATTATTTAATCAACACCCTTATCATTTAACCATTTTATCCGTTGGTCATTTCTCTTACTCTATCATTCTTAATCGTTCTATACAATTCCCCGGGAGTTTTTTTCTTATAATTATGTATATGGCTTTCCCCTTTAAAAGCATAAAGATTTATTCTAGCCAAAAATCCTTCAGAGCCGTATCTTCGTCCTAATGAATCGTGTTAATCCCGGTGAACGTTTCAGTAAAAAATATCATCACTTTGATTTAATCATTTGCTTGTGCTTATGGTCTTGCTCAAAATTATTTATAAATTAGTAAATGAATTTCAAGGAATATTCTGAGGTCATATTGGAGTGAATATTATTAAGTGTCTGTTCTTACATACGCTCGCGCACACACATACGCACACATACACACACACACACACACACATACACACATACACACACACACACACATATATATATATATATATATATATATATATATATATATATATATATATATGACTACTCGATTATTAAATACTTTAATTCAGTAATATTATCAAAAAGCATGCTTATGGAATGTCCTCCGCTACATTGTATCACCAATATTTATAGAACCATTGCAATATATCTCAATCTACATAATTTAGGCGTGACTAGTAAGCATTTCAAGGTCAGCATAAATCTATATCGATACGGGATTTGAACACATATATATGTATATAGCTAGTCTATTATTAAATACTTTGATTCAATAATATTATAAAAGGCGTGCTTATAAAATGTCATCCGCTACATTGTAATACCCATTTTTTTATAGAACCAATGCCATAAATCTCAATCTACATAATTCAGGCGATACTAGTAACGATTTCAAGGTCAGCATTAATCTATATCAAGACGGGATTTGAACTCTTCCAAAAACTGGCATTTTTATATGCTTCCCTAGAAAATCAATCAGAATTAATTTTTCTATCTACATATGATAACAGGATAAGGTAAGATTTAAAAAAAAAACTTCTTATAATACTGTATTGATACAGCTAACAAATGAAAATAATCCTAATAATGTTCAGTATTGCCTAAATTTCATTTCTTAAGAATCATTCAAATAGATACTAAAAACTCTCATTAATTAGGCTGATGGTCTTTAGGTAGTCTTTAATACTTTAAATCCAGAGCTAATAACATTTCTGGCAAAACCCAGGAACATAAATGGTGAACTATCCTTAAATATACACACTTTCGTTTGGACTTAACGTATCCTACTATGTTTAAACGAGAGAGCTCTATTACTCACTGTCCAGAGGAGAGGTAAACTGTTTTGGCATAGATGTGCGACATTAGGCAGAGCAATGAGTACCTTAGTCGCCTCATTACTCTGTTCCTGAAGTTAAACTAATTAGTTTAGCTTTTCGGTCCCATGAACTTAAAAATCTTGGACTTTTTCATCAAATGGCAATACTCTTTTTTTATCAAATGCAACTGTTTTTTAGCTAATAAGTTACCTGTTGTTTG
>NC_090740.1:15215513-15218013 GCF_036898095.1 Palaemon carinicauda | reverse complement strand
AGGAGATTAGGTTGTCAATAAAGCTCCTGCAGTTATTACAGGTTATTATTACCAATATAATTAAATTTGATTTGTTTTTAACTATGATTATTACAACTATATAAGTAACTATTGAAATATAAACATGCCCATATATAATATAATAAATAAACAATGGTATTATCTGGCAGCATATATTATATTTTGTATGGAGGTAGCTTATAACAAAATGTTTTCCACTATATCTAAGGGTTTAGTATGTGTTTTTCCTGCCCCATAATCCATATTCTATGCATCGGAAGTTTAAGTGCAGCTCACATGTGGATATTTTTTTTACTAATGTCCCTTACCTAGTTGTCCTGTTATGAGGGTTTTTTAAGGGGACGGGTCAATGCTCTACCTGTAAAGTCATCAGCAGTCATAATGTGGTCCACCCTCGTCCTTGCTGGGGCGAAGGGCTTATCCTCCTGTAATGGAGGTTTTTTTTAATGGGGTAGGCTTTGCTCAATGCTCTACCTTCAAAATCATCATCAGTCATAATCTGGTCCACCCTGGTCCATGCTGGGGTGAAGGGCTTATCCTTCCGTGATGAGGTTTTTTTTTTTTTTTTTTTTTTTTTTTTTTTTTTTTTTTTTTTTTTTAATGGCGGAGAGGGTGCTCAATGCTCTACCTACAAAATTATCCTCACTCATAATCTGGTCCACCCTGGTCTTTGCTGGGGTGAAGGGCTTATCCTCTGATCATATGTATATATGATTAGCCTATAGGGCTCTGCACAATAAGTGCAATAAAATATCAATTAGCTCTTTCACTCAGGGTCAAGAATTAGACCTTCAGGCTTTATTGATATGATCATTGCAAGATTTATAAAAAGATACAAGGTAAAGAGATTCTGTTAAAAGGTTCCTTCAAGTGTAACGACAACAATAGTGATAACTATAAATATCACAATAATAATATGCATAAGAATAATGAAAGAATACTAGTAGTAGTAGTAGTAGTAGTAGTAGTAGTAGTAGTAGTAGTAGCAGTAGCAGTAGTAGTTGTTGCAGTAGTAGTAGCAGCAGTAGTAGTAGTAGCAGTATTAGTTGTAGTAATAATAGTAGCAGTAGCATTAGCAGTAGTAGCAGTAGTAGTATTAATATTAGTAGTAGTGGTAGTATTAGTAGTAAGAGAAGGGTCGTTAATAAGGAATGCCTTAGAATGCTTTGCAAATACCATGCTATGCAAATCCTTGATAATATCCCTCCCTGTACTTAAGCCCCATAAATCAATCCGGATACAAAAAAGCGCATAAGGTCGTGCACGCACTTCGGTTTTGTTCTTAATCGCAGACATAAATACTTGGATAAGACATAAGTTTCTTCCTCTGGCTGGGCTAAATTGCCTTTTTTTTTTTTTTCTTTCTTTTTTTTCCTGGATTACGAGCGAACTTTCTTCGGAGACGTCTCCAGAATGGCAGTATCGATTACAATGGCGATTTATCTTATGGCTTGGATCACGTTATTTATATGTTATTTACTCGGGTTATTTATAGACGGGATTTGCGCGGTTGGCTTTGAATTCATTCGAATAATTCACCGAGTTTTTTGACGCTCTTGTTTGTTTCCTTTTTTTCTTGTGCGCCGAGGAGCACTGGAAGCACTCCAGTCCCGACGTGATTTATTCATAAATGATTTCGACGTTATATTTTTTTTTTCTTTTTTCGAAATGTAAGAGAATTAGGTTTGCTTTCATATTTCAATTGGTTTTATCCGTTTCTATATATGTTTTCTTCTAAAATGTTGGAAAATTAGGTTTGCATTGACATTTCCATTGGTTTTATCCTTTATTATATTTGTCAGATATTTTTCATCTTTTTTTTCAATCTTTTATAGTTTATACATGAAAGATATTATTTAATATTGTTACAGTTCCTAGAATATTTCATTTTCTTTCCTTCTGAAATATAGGAAAATTAGGTTTGTATTGATATTTCCATTGGTTTTATCCTTTACTATATTTGTCAGGCATTTTTTTAAAGTTTTTTATAGTTTATATATGAGAGATCTAATTTAATAAAGTTTCTGTTCTTAGAATATTTTATTTTCTTTTCTTCTGAAATATAGGAGAATTACGTTTGAATTGACATTTCCTTTGGTTTTATCCTCTACTACATTTGTCAGATATTTTTTATCTTTTTTTTTTAAGCTTTTATAGTTTATATATGAAAGATCTAATTTAATAATGTTACTGTTCTTAGAAGATTTTATCTTCTTTTCTTCTCAAATGTAGGAAAATTAGGTTTGCATTGATATTTTAATTGGTTTCATCCATTACTATATTTGTCAGATATTTTCCATCTTATTTTTTGAAGCTGTTTATACTTTATGTATGAACGATCCAATTTAATGCTGTTACTGTTCTTAAAACATTTTATTTTCATTGCTTATCACTTCTCTTTTAGTTTATTTATATCCTTGTTTCCTTTCTTCTCTGGGGTGTTTTTCCCTGTAAGAGCCCCTGGGCTTGTAGCATCTTA
>NC_090740.1:15198013-15200513 GCF_036898095.1 Palaemon carinicauda | reverse complement strand
TAATTACTTTATATTATATTGCATTCTTTCTTGTTTGGCTTCTTCCAATTTCCCACCTGGGTCTTATAACCTGGAGGTAGGAGATGAATCAAGTAGGCTCTGGAGAAGCTTCACTGGATAAAAAGAGAAAGTGAGCGATATAAGGTTTCATTAATTACAGTGGTTCCAATAGCCAAGGCCAACATCGAGATATGTATTCTCCCCTGTCTGTTTGTTTATATACAAAGTATACACAAAAACTACCGTACCGATTTTGACGAAACTTGGTATTTATGTTATGTATGTTCTAGGGATGAATCTGTAACATTTTGGATGAAGGACGTCAAAGTTAAAATAAGCAGCAGTGCTTGGAAGATAATCATAACGTTAATTTATTGTTTGTGAACAGCATTACGCTTTAAAATACTGAACAAATTTCATCGGAACTTAGTGAACAATGGAATATGAACCAAGAAAAAAATCCATTCGATATAAATAGATATACATCGAAGTACAAGTACGTGGTTGAATGACTCAAGAGCAAAATAACACTGATTGGCCTGGCGAAGGGATGCTCTCTACTATGTGCCCATTTATATTTCTGAGGTGTTGTTCTTGTTTTACGACATTATCTCGGTAGCCTCTTGGTGGTGGTGTTTTTTTTTTTTTTTTTTTTTTTTTTTGTAATGGCTACATTATATAGTCGTTGAGAGTTTTAAATGTGGCTTTACCTTTTCTTTCATTTTCAAGGTTGTTATAATAAATAATTTACCACATAACATTGTCGTTGCTGCCACACGCTTACAGAAGTTTGTTAGTTTTGAAAGATGAAACCAGCAAATACAGATACCCATAGATGAGGAAAATAATTTAATCTTGTCAAATATAGCATGGAAAATTTCATTAAATAGCTATGTAAATTTTAATAGAAACTTTTATAAATATAAAGTAATTTCTATATATATATATATATATATATATATATATATATATATATGTATATATATATATATATATATATATATATATATATACATATATGTATATATATATATATATATATATATATATATATATATATATATATATATATATATATATATATATATATATGAATAATTTTGTTTATTGGATGAAGTTAAAACACATAAAAACATTTCCAAAAGAATAAAGCGTTGAAAATAGATTAATTTTGAAAAGAATAAACAAAAAATGCTAAAAGCCTCAGTGTTTATTGTTATATCAGTGCCAGCACCCTACTTCCGCTGTTTTGAATATGATAATATTATGCAAAATGATAACAGAAGTAATATTGCATGCGGTGGAGGAGAGACATAAGTAAACATCTGAAATTCAATAACGTTGTGCGAGGGTACAAGAGAGTCCTGTTAATATTGGATCCATCCCCTCTGGTTTTCTCAAAGGTAGCTCCTAATGTTATAATGTTTTTGTTCTATTTTCCCTTTTTTTAACTATTTAATTGTGTTTAACGAGTATTAAAAACTCTGTAGTAAGGATTTACCGAGTTTTCTGCATTAAAAAAATCGTGTTTTTTCTTTCTTTGAAAAATTACCCTCTCTTCAAACTTTATTTTTTTAATAGATTATTTTTTCCCCTTTTTTTAACGATTTAAATGTGTTTAAGAAGTAGTAAAAACTCTCTATTAAGGCTTTACCAAGTTTTTTGCATTTGAAAAAATCATGTTTTTTTCTTTTGAAAAATTATCTTCTCTTGGTTTTTTTTTATTGATTCAGACTTGAGTGAGAATCATGGAATTTGTATTTCCCATAATTTTTGGAAATTATCATTCATGAGTCACCATGCCATTTCCAGGGTTAAAAGCTTGAATGTTTAAATGCCACCCATAACTAGTAGAGGCAAGAGACAGTGACGTTGCCCTAGCTAGCAGCACAATGCCGTAGCGACTGACCATATATGCATATGATCAGCTGTCAAGCTGCCTCTCCACCCAAGCTAGAACCGGGAAGGGCCAGGCAATGGCAGCTTAGGTCTCAGCAGGTATTCGTATAGGCTCCCCAAATCCTTAGCTCACAAGGATGGTAAGGTTGCAGACACTACAAGAAACTATCCAGCTTAAGCGTGACTCAAACCCCAGTCCGATAGAACGCCATTAAATCAATGTACAATTTCCCCCACCTGATTAACGCCCTAACCGTGTGTGAGATGAGGTGGTATTAAGGTGAGGGGCACCTTTATGAGGTGTTATTAATAGGGGGCCTTAATGAGGTGGTATTAATGGAGGCCATAATGAGGTGGTATTAAGGGAGCCTTTAATTGGGTGGTAGTAAGGGGTCCTTAATTAGGTGGTATTAAGGGGGGACCTAATAAAGTGGTATTAAGGGGGGGGGGGTGGCCTTAATTAAGGGTGGGCCTTATTGAGGTGGTATTATGGTGGCCTTATTGAGGTGGTATTATGGTGGCCTTAGTGAGGTGGTATTAAGGGTTGGGCCTTAAAGAGGTGGTATTAAGGGGTGGGCCTTAGTGAGGTGCTATTAAGGGT
>NC_090740.1:15173013-15183013 GCF_036898095.1 Palaemon carinicauda | reverse complement strand
ATTTGTAAGGTATACCTAATGATATCAATTAATAACCAGGCTACTACATAAAGGGTTCTCTCCTATTCCAAAGGAAATTATCTGTCTGCATATTGAAAGAAATTAGAATTTTTTAAATATATTGGATATTTTAATTTCAGGCGTCATTCGAAGTAACTAATATCATGCACAAATGTAATAGACCAAAATAATTAATTATTCATATTATATTCCATCATTACGCATGAAGGATAAAGTCAATGATACAATAGTCCGAGATTATATCCTTCTTTAATTGGTCCCTTTACATCCCTAAGATTGGACATGTTAAGGAAATTAACTATACAGAGGAAACAAACTGATACGAAAGAAATGCACTCAAAATTTTAATCTAAAAAAAAACCTTGGATAATATTATACATGATTAATGTTCCCTCGAAGATATTAAATGTAATCATGGAATTAGGGAAATTCAAATACGTGGTATATTTGTATAATTTCAACAGCAGTGTATAATCTAACATCTTGACTATAGATGTAATCAAGTTTTATTCTAGTTGTATGATTTCTCTCTCTCTCTCTCTCTCTCTCTCTCTCTCTCTCTCTCTCTCTCTCTCTCTCTCTCTCTCTCAAAGAGATTAAATGGGATTAAGGGAACAGGAAAAATTAAATACGTGGTATTTAATTTTAACTGCAGTGTATAAAATAGCATCTTGTCTTTGGATGTAATCTCTCTCTCTCTCTCTCTCTCTCTCTCTCTCTCTCTCTCTCTCTCTCTCTCTCTCTCTCTCTCTCTCTCTCTTTCTCTCTCTCTCTCTCTTGATAGCACATGTTATCATATATATACCGTAAATTGTATCATCTTACTTTCAGAACGCAAATGAATATAATTTCATTTCATGCATTTATCTCGGACTTTAGACTTAACTGCTGCCACTCAGATGTCAATATGAGGATTAATGTCGATAATGACTTAAATACCAGGTATATCTTCCTGTTCTGGTCATGAATTTAGGAATTACTATATTTCACGAGTATTCTGTTCATATTCCCAGCTGTCTACCTGGCCAATCCTGTCGTTTCTAAATTTTTTAATAAGCTATTGTTCAAAAACTTCATAATGATGATATGAAAAGCACAGCGAATTCCCACTGTTTGAGTTTTAACCTATAGACATTTATGATGATCATTTGTCAAGACAGTATATATTGAGAAATATATACTGTATATATATATATATATATATATATATATATATATATATATATATATATATATATATATATATATATTTACATACATACATATATATATATATATATATATATATATATATATATATATATATATATATATATTCATATATATATATATATATATATATATATATATATATATATATATATATATTCATATATATATATATATGTATATGTATATATATATTATATATATACATATATATATATATATATATATATATATATATATATATATATGTATATATATATATATATATATTATATATATATATATATATATATATATATATATATATATATATATATATATATATATATATATATAATATATATATATTTGTGTGTATATATATGCATAATTTTAATGATAAATAAGTATCTAATAATAAACATATAGATATATACTCATGGTGTATAATAAAAATTAAAAGTTTCCGTAACATAATATAACGTCTTATCCTTTGAGCAGAATCCTGTCTTGTTTAACGATAAGGATATCATTATCTGAAGAAAGATTTGGTTTATGAGCTGTATTTCCTCTTCATTATTCTAAATTGGGCTTTTTTACTCATATATAATGGCCAATATAGCGTCTATCTAAAGCAAAATTATCATTCACGAGAGTTGCTGTATAATAAATTGTTTCTGTATCAAATAATGACACATTCGTGACAGAAATATTTACTGCCTAGTGTCTGAAACATCATCATCATCATCATCTCCTCCTGTGCCTATTAACACAAAGGGCCTCGGTTAGATTACGCCAGTCGTCTCTATCTTGAGCTTTTATTTCAATACTTTTCCATTTATCATGTACTTTACTTTTCATAGTCCTCAGCCATGTAGGCCTGGGTCTTCCAACTTTTCTAGTGCCTTGGGGAGCTCAGCTGAGCGTTTGGTGAACTAATTTATCTTGGGGAATGCGAAGAGCATGTCCAAACCATCTCCATCTACCCCTCATCAGGAATAGGAGAATGATTTTATGATTATCTTGTACAAAATGCATTATAAATCAAATGTATATTCTCATCTTAAATCAAAAGTCGTAGTATGAAAATGCTGATTGTATATTGAGACTAAAATCTTTTGAGTGCATGTAGTTTGATCAGTCATGTAAGATTAATAGTTATATTTCCTGTGATTTATATATTTTTGGGCTACTCATAGAACCTTCACACCAATAAGCCCAATATGCAACTAATCAAGTAAGAATTCATTCTCTTTCTTAATCTCGGAGGCCTAAAATTCCCCCATAAAGTTTGTTTATGTGAGTGTAGCATTAAGATTGAAGTGCAATGTATATGGAATTACCAAAGAAAAATTCCTAACTGCCTACTGGCAATTTACATTTAACATATTTGAGTAATTTCGCACATTACATGACCATAATTAAAATATCACATTTATCAAGAAATCTTGACTAATTATCATTTATTATAAACCCAGGCAGGTATCCAGTCATAATTAGCAGTAATATCATTATTGAGGATTAATTTGAAAAAGCATTAGATACATCTATTTTCTAAAACCTTTGGAAAGCATTGGAAAAGTAAAGTACCAGGAATTGCCAAAATTTTTGACTGCCTATCAATAGTTTACTTTTATCTTATTTTTCCTATTCATCTTATATATCAAGAAATCTTGACTTATTTGCATTTACTATGCACCCTCAAGAAAGAGAACTCTAGCCCAAGACAGTGGAAGACCATGGTACAAAGGCTATTTAACTACCCAAGACTAGACAACAATGGTTTGATTTTGGAGTGTCCTTCTCCTAGAAGAGCTGCTTACCATAGCTAAAGAGTCTCTCCTTTCTTTACCCAGAGGAAAGTAGCCACTGAACAGTTATAGTACAGTAACCCCTTGGGTGAAAAAGAATTCTTTGGTAATCTCAGTGTTGGCTGGTGTACGAGGACAGTGGAGAATATGTAAAGAATATGCCAGACCATACGGTGTGTTTGTGTGTAGGCAAAGGTAAAATGAACCGTAACCAGAGAGAAAGAACTAATGTAGTATTGTCTGGCCAGTTAAAGGATCCCATAACTCTCTAGCGGTAGTATCTCAACGGGTGGCTAGTGCCATAGCCAACCTACTATCTACAAAATCCCAATTATTATCTAAATTTCTCTTCCATCATATCCATCAACTTTAGTATACCAGTAAGACATGGGAAAGATCCAGGAAGACCAATTTGCCACGTGTAAGACCAAGAAAAGTAATTCACCTGTATTTGAGCAATCTACCTCACGCTGGTTTATGAGCATTCATGAAAACCAGTTATTTTTCATCACGGTTTCAGTAATGGTTATTGCAGTACTTCACAGGATACCTTAGAGAAGTTAAGGAGGATTCTGGAGTTAATAGTCATTAGCAATGCTCATATGAAAGATAAATTTCAAACATGAGTAATATGTAAAATTAATCTCTCTCTCTCTCTCTCTCTCTCTCTCTCTCTCTCTCTCTCTCTCTCTCTCTCTCTCTCTCTCTCTCTCACTGTATTATAGACTGATATCAAGTTTCTTTTTTGTACAATCTGCGAGTAAATATTTGAATAAACAGATGCTACCTCATATTACAGTTTAAAGGTTTGAAGGTTTAAAGGACACTCATAAAGGCCGAGACAAGGGACAGTGACATTGCCTTATCGAGCAGGACAATTCCCTAAAGACTGAACATATATACATATGATCAGCGCCCAAGCCCCTTTCCACCCAAGCTAGGACAAAGGAGGACCAGGAAATGGCTGCTGATGATTCAGCATATAGAATTATAGGCTCCCCCTATTCCCCCATCCTTAGCTCACAAGGATGATGAGTTTGCAGCGAACAAAGACACTTACAAATTTGCGCGGGACTCGAACCTCGGTCTGGCATTCCCCAGTCAGGGACGTTACCAGATCAGCCACCACAATCTAAACATGTTGCTATAAATATGTTTTCCGCCCAATTTGACGAAGATATGGAAAATAAAAATACCTTCTTATAAAAGCATCAATTATCTAAATGATTTTATTTACCGATTTGTGAGACTACAAAAACCACAATAATATTTACACAAGAGGAGAACTTCAGAAGCACTCGAACAGTCTGGTGCAAGACTGTAATACTCATAAAATTTGCTATACCAGTCCCTGGGTTCACGGCCATGCTAACAGAAATAACAATGTGAATTGGTGTTCTATTACCAGTGTGTATCATGTAAATGTTGATAAGCATTCATCTTACAGAGTATAACGGAGAAAACACTGACTTCCAGCCAATAGCAAACTGTTTTTTTAATAGCACGGGAACTAGCTCAGTATATCAATAGGAAATATGTTACAGCACTTTTTTGATGCTAATAATATTTTCCTCAGTAAATTTCAGTTTCTATTATAGAAACCAGTTACATTGCACATAAAATTCTTTCATTCTACCTGGTTTCGAGAATCGTCCTCCTGTTTGGTCTTCAGTTGATGACTCACTTCAATTCGTTTTTTGCGATCGATAAAATTTCTTATCTCAGACCTGGATAATAATCTCTGGTCCCCTTAGTTCAGTTAGTTCTTAAAAAGATATTTCATATTCCGTGCATCCTATGAATTCAGATCTGCACAGACTGTACCATCCTAGTAATACGGTTTTCAGTTCATTCTAACAGTCATGATTTCTCCATTATAAAGATCGACACTGAACAGTATTAGAGAAGTTTTATTCCAGTCGTGAACAGATTGTGGAAGGATTATCCTAACCAGGTAGTTGAATCAGTGGAACTTCAGAAGTTCGAACATGCCACGAATGTTTTAAGTGGAACATGCTGAAATATTTATATTTTAGATTTGACATAAATTTTAACCTTTTTACTGATCTTAAAATATTTTATAACCTTCATTTATCCCTTCTCATGCAGTTTATTTATTTCCCTATTCCTTCTAACTGGGCTATTTATTCCTGTTGGAACCCTTGGGTTTATAGCATCCTGTTTTTCCGACTAGGTTTGTAGCTTTTATATTACTTTTTATTACATTAGGACGAATCGACGAAAAGGGAGAGAATAAAAAAAAGAAAAAAGCGAATGTAGATACAGCTGGTTTTGTCTAGAACCCTAATTATCAAAGTTACGATCAATAAATCATCACATAAACCTCTTTTTATTGGTAGGACAGATGAATAAACTATGAAGTGAGATATATAACGCGTGAGAAACACCACCAGATCTCGACGGAAATCAAGACCTTGCTCTGTGGGGTAGAATGCTAACGGCGTACATAAACGGGTCGTAAAAATGGAGGGTGCAAGCCAATGAGCTCCTTGTCTCGTTATATCTCTGTCGATATTGATAAAAGGAAGGTAAAAGGGTGGACTGCAGGTAAACGAAATATTAATAATGTATCTCCTCAGTCAGGTTTTCTATTTATTTATTTATTCCTTTATCTAATTATTGTAAGAACGAGCCTTTTGGTTTGTGTTTGCTATGGAGAGGTGGTACCTCACAGGATCATAAAACGACTTCCCGAACGTTTCCGAGAATTTTAGAGCATTTTGTATCGTAAATATCTCAATTTTGTATTAGATTGAAGCCCTAGGAAGAATTAGCTGCCTTTATAGTCAATAATAAATTAGATGTTTACTGTTTCACTCTGGTGTACGCATAAAGGCCGTGAAGATTATGAAAGGAAAGTGTGAAAAATCTCCATTAATGCATACATTTATATGGGCGAAAATATTCCAAACATAAGTATATATAAAACATATAACTCTCTCTCTCTCTCTCTCTCTCTCTCTCTCTCTCTCTCTCTCTCTCTCTCCTCTCTCTCTCTCTCTCTCTCTCTCTCTCTCTCTCTCTCTCTTAAAAAAGTATCCCAGGAAAACACATTTCATAAAAGAATATGCGCCACTCTCACGCAATAAATGAAAAACAGTATGTAGCAAGATTTTATGGTCGAAGGTTTATATATACATATAAAAAGTAATAATAATGTGTGATTGTGAAAAAAATAGTTACTTAGTCAAGGGTATTTTATAGCACCTAGATTTCCTCAACTTCATTCGGTTTGCTGGTTTGTTAACGATATTTATTTGATAATGAACAATAAATTTATATAAATAAAGTAAAGATTGAGTTTGCACGTAAGATTCCCTAATTACTAGACCCTATAACCGAAATTGTAAGATCTTACTCACCTGGAATTTTGTATAAAAACATACACAAACCATATATATATATATATATATATATATATATATATATATATATATATATATATATATATATATATATATACAAATACACATATATACTTATATATATGCATATATATATATACTTGTATATATATATATATATATATATATATATATATATATATATATAGTATATATATATGTATATATGTACGGATGTATATATGTATGTACGCGTATGTGTTTTAATGCAAATTAGGTTCAATTATTATGGAACATGCCATCATTGAGCCCAGTATACAACATAAACCAAAAAACGTGTAAGTTCAAAAGCTGAGAGAGAGAGAGAGAGAGAGAGAGAGAGAGAGAGAGAGAGAGAGAGAGAGAGAGACAGACCTTCATTTTCCCGATATTATAGGTATTCTCTACCTCGTATCTGATTAGAGAATTTCACTGTCTTTGTAAAGCCTCTCCAGGATGACAGAGTCTCACTAGAGATCTAATTAATTAGAATATTGGAATATAAGATTATGAAATGAGGTTTTGGAAAGCTATTGATGAATTCAAGTTCTTTAGGCCCCAGTACTCTTCTTTTCCAATCATAATAACAAGACACATGTTGGGTGATAAGTTGTATATACTCTGTTTTATATATATATATATATATATATATATATATATATATATATATATATATATATATATATATATATATATATATATATATATATATATATATATATATTGTCATTGGGAAGTATGGCGTACCAGGTGAAAATTAGAATGGTGAGAGACTGGTAGATATGTGTGTTGAGCAAGAGATGGTGATAAATTGTATCTTTTTCAAAAAGAAAGATAGAAACAAGTATATATAGGTAAGAGTTGGAAATGGAAGAGTGGTAGAAAGGGCGTTAATGGATTATGTGTTGATAACTAAAAGAATGTTTGGAAGATTGAAAGACGTGCACGTGTTTAGCGGTATGGCTAACGGTATGTCTGATCATTTTTTTGTTGGATGGAAAAATAGTTGTAACAAAAGAGTGGGGGAATAGAGTAGGTAGATGTAAAATGGAGCTAGTGAGGGTTGAAGAGCTAATAAAACCGGCGGAAAAAAGTAATCATCAAGAAAAGTTGAAAATGGCATATGACAAAGTGAAAGTAAGAGAAACTGGTAATTTAGAGGAGTGGAAGTTGGTAAAAGAAAATTTTGTTGGGATTGCAAATGATGTGTGTTGCAAGAAGTTTGTTAGAGGCAGCATGAGGAAGGGCAGTGAATAGTTAAATGAAGAAGTGAAGGTAAAAGTGAAAGAGAAAAAGAGGGCTTTTGAAGAATGGATGCATAGTAATAGTGTAGAAAAGTATGAAAGATATAGTGAGAAAAATGTGCAAATAAAGTGCAAGGTAAGTGAGGCAAAGAGGGCAGCTGACTTGAGGTGGGGTCAGGGATTGGATCATTCATATGAAGAGAATAAGAAAAAGTTTTGGAGAGAAGTGAAGAGAGTAAGGAAGTTTGCTTCAAGAATTGAAGAGACAGTGAAAGATGGAAATGGAAGGTTGTTAAAAAGAAAGGAGGCAAGGAAAAGTTTGGCGGAGTATTTTGAAAGTTTACTGAATGTTGAGGATAATAGGGAGGCAGATATAATTAGTGTTGCAGGTGTTGAGGTGCCGGTGATGGGAGATGAGAATGAGAGAGATTACAAGAGAGGAAGTGAGAAGAGCACTAGATGAAACGAGAGTAGGAAAAGCATCTAGTATGGATGGTGTGAGAGCTGAGATGTTGAAGGAAGGGTGTGTGACTGTACTTGAATGGTTGGTGAGATTGTTTGATGTATGTTTTGTGTTGTCAATGGTACCAGTAGATTGGGTTTGTGCGTGTATTGTACCACTATACAAGGGTAAGGGAGATGTGAATGGGTGTTGTAATTCAAGGGGTATTAGTTTGTTGAGTGTAGTTGGATAACTGTATGGTAGAATACTGATTAATAGGATTAAGGATAAAACAGAGAATGCAATCTTAGAAGTACAGGGTGGTTTTAGAAGAGGTAGGGGTTGTATGAATCAGATTTTTACACCTAGGCAGATGTGCGAGAAATATTTAGCAAAAGGTAAGGATGTGTATGTTGCGTTTATGGATCTGGAGAAAGCGTATGATAGAGTTGATAGGGAAGCAATGTGGAATGTGATGAGGTTATATGGAGTTGGTGGAAGGTTGTTGCAAGCAGTGAAAAGTTTCTACAAAGGTATTAAACCATGTGTTAGGATAGGAAATGGAGTGATCGATTTGTTTCTGGTGAGAGTGGGACTGAGACAGGGATGTTTGATGTCACAGTGGTTGTTTAACTTGTATGTTGATGGAGTGGTGAGAGAGGTGAATGCTCGAGTGCTTGGACAAGGATTGAAACTGGTAGACGAGAATGACTATGTATTATTATTATTATTATTATTATTATTATTATTAATATTATTATTATTAGCTAAGCTGAATCCCTAATTAGAAAAGCAAGATGCTATAACCCCATGTACTCCAACAGGGAAAATAGTCTTGTGAAGAAAGGGAATAAGAATATAGAAAAACTATACGAGAAGTAATGAACAATTCAAATAAAATATTTTTTAAGAAAATTGATAGCATTAAAACAGATCTTTCATATATAAACTATAAAAAGAGACTTATACCAGACTGTTCAAAATAAAAACATTTGATGCAAGTTTGAGCTTTTGAAATTTGTTGGCTATTTTCTTCTTGGCATTAGTAGAAAAGACCCTTTAGTTATTCCAAGCAGCTCTTCTAGACTAATAACACTCTAGAATCCCGACAGTATTCTCTTGTCCATGGTAGTGCCATAACATCCGTAACATGGTCTTCCACAGTCTTGGGTTACAGTTCTCTACCTTGAGGGTAAACTCAAAAACATTATTTTATCCGTTTTCTCTTCTCATCTTTTTAATGGTGTGTTGTGGAGGCCTGATAAAAGGGCCATGGATCCTTGTGGTTTATCTAAAGGTTGCCTTTCATCTCTATTTCTTTAACCTCTCCTGCGGTATTTTCGGTCAGTTTCATCTTCAATTGCTTGAAAATCTTTAATCTTTTTTCGGTGATCAATCTATCCTGATGGAATTTTTACAATTCTTTCCTTCTACCTTGTTTCGAGTATTTTTCTCCCCTTTGCTCTTCAGCTGATGAAACTTACTTGTTGTGTAGAAACTTGCAATCTATTAAACTGTGATCTTTTAATGTGAATTGTATATATATATATATAAATATATATATATATATATATATATATATATATATATATATATACATATATATATATATATATATATATATATATATATATATACATATATATATATATATATATATATATATATATATATATATATATGTATATATATATATATATATATATATATATATATATATATATATATATATGTATGTATGTATGTGTGTATATGTGTGTGTATTATTAGTACATGCGTTGTCTGTGTATATGCGTGTGTATGTGAAAGAGTATATTTAGAAAAGCTGTCATCATTGAACATTTTTGTGACTTAAATTTGATCATCTGCAGTTGCACAATACTATCTTCA